>NW_017275174.1:1696894-1933582 GCF_001594065.2 Cyphomyrmex costatus
TAGTAATTACTATAAATATTTAGAAAAATATAACTATTTCTCGTTATATATTAACCAAACATTCAGTTGATATTATTTCACTCTACATTTAGTAACTATTACCAGACTCTTTCTTCAATGTAGTTGTCACAAATATGTTTTTCTTTGAGTGCAGGAGCGATTATGATTGACAGACGTGAAGCTGGCATAAAGCGAATTATCGTGGATAATTCGCTGCTCCATTTCTTCCAGATTGCACCATCATTGCCGATTACCAAGCTATAATCATCGAGTCAATAATATTATCCTGATTCAGTTAGAAAGTAGCGTGGTCGTCGCGCAACCAAAGATACTTCGCGTTTCTTGCTGTACTCTGGCGAAATGCATCGTCGCCGTTAATGACAGTCGTAGCCGTCGCCGTGATGTTTTAAATTATTATCAAACCATCTGTCAAGCGGAAACCTTGCGCCGATTTTTAACACAGATCGTTCGCCACAGATGCAAGCCGCACATCTAATAGCTTTAACGCAGTCGTCCTCTCGACCAGTTATTTTGTCGATAAATCTTGCGTAATTCTGACGTGTTTCCAGAATCAGCTCTATTAATTAAAAATACATTTAACCCTCTAGAGTTGACGCTAATATCTGCAATACTGTTACTGGGTCTGTAAGATTTATTAAATTTATGTTATAATTAAAAGGCATTTTAATTAATTTTAAGAAATGGTATAACTTGTATAAAAAAGAATAAATGCTAACAAGGAACACTATGTGCCGATTTTCATGAAACTTTTGTTACTAAAAGTATTTATAACGTGGTGAATAACGATGTTCATTTATCGGCAATATTAATTCATAATAGAAGAAATTGGATCATTTATATGTGAAACTGATAAAATAAAAAGTATATGAGAAAATAACACTGTTCAATATTACTTTGCAATATGAGTGTGAATATTTATTTTCGATGTATTTTTACCTGTTAAACACAAATTCGTTGTTTTAATTTATACATATACGTGTTGCTTGTTTTCTTATTTTAATAAGAATAATTTAAATGCAGATGTGTATAATATATAAGGAAATTTGAATAGCTTGACATTTTTAACAAAAAAATTTATAATTCAGTGGGTTCGAGAAATCCACCGTCAGCTGTAGAAAATTAATAAGCATCACTGTACTATAGGAAGAAGCATTTGCAGCTCTTGACATTTGCGGTAACGGATTGCAACGGTGACAAAGAGATATTATAATTGAGTAGGTCTAATAGACTCACGTTAGCTCTGGAAAGTTGAAAAATAATAATTATTTTTATAACAATTTTAATATTCTGTTAGATTTCTTCTTTGAGTTTTATTACTTCTTTAAAAAAAAATGCAATAAATTGAGGATGCTCTACCTATAGTCAAACTAGTATATACTATATGTATGTATCAATTATATAGATTTATAAAAATATTATCGTTTCTGTCAAATTCAATAATTCGATTCGATAGATACGGTCTTCTGTTAATTAATTTGGATTACGGAGAGACCGCACCACGTCATAAATTAATTAATTATAATCTAACATATTATATAGGCATATAAATTAATGTAACTCATTTATTATCAAACATGCAACACATTCCTATATTACGAGCTTAATTATGGGTGCTAATGAAATAATTTCGTATTCACAATCAGAATGCTTATGTCTGATATGCACACAAGATACGTTGCTATATCTGCGATGCATTAGTTACAGTGATAGTTGTAGTCGCAGACTGTCGGTCATCATTATTTATCATGCAGTGGGTAATTGATATTATACATAATTGTGGAACGCAGCCTTGATCCGAGAGTAATGCATTTTTAAAGATCAAGTTCGTTATACAATTTTTTCATTAATTTTTTTACATGTCCTCTACTTGACTTCACTAATAGTAGATCTTGCAATTGCATTTAAGTTGAACGTCAGCTTTATAAAAAGAATGAAAACGGAGTAGATATAGCGTTAATATATTCCGGTCAATCTTGTGAGCAGCACGCAAAGCTACGCCACTGCAGACGAGAAGCACGACGCGACGCCGCGCTAGTGCCGGCTAACGGTTCCTGCGAGATTCCGTGAGTCCTCCGGGAAGCTAGGATCGGCTGGAATTCATAAGCGTAGACGATGGCCCTTCCATTGCACTCGGTGGAAAGGCGATTGTACCAAGGCGGTCGTGCAACTTTCTCGTTGTCGGAATCGCAAATGCGGAAGAGGTCGGAGAGTACATGAGAGAGTACACGAGAGCTTAGAGTACGATTCATCGGTCAGTACCCACAGGATCGTTGCCCTGCATAGATCGTGCCTCGGTTCCCCTAGTATATGTATGTACATAGCCATAGTGAGCTGTTATTCAATCGAATTCCCATCGCACAGTATCGTGCAGATGCGCATCAGCGTGAGTTGCAATTGCTAATTTCGCCGGATCACTTCAAAATTTTCGTATTTGAAGAGTGCTTTTATCTCGAAACGTTGGAAACTTTATCGCTCTCAAAGAGGCAAGTTTTTCACTTAGTAAGTTTTTTATTTATAAACGCTATATGTGTATTAGAAAGAGGAAAAGGGAGAGAAAAACTATTAATTTCAATGTTTTCAATGTTATAATGTTTCGTAATTAAGCGAGTTCTAAAATATTCCGCCAATTTTAGATAAATAATATCTGACAGCATGAGTTATTAAATATTTACAGAAGCTAAATATTTAGCGAATGTTAATAAATGTGTTAAATTTACATATTTGTTCGTCAGTCTCTCACAAGCTTATAGTAACTTGTGTTGTATGTTTTGTGTATTCTGCGTTTTATTTTACCATATCATTACTATATATATATAAATAAAATTAATGATAATACAATATATATATTATATATTATATATATTGTATTATCATTAATTTTATTTTAGACTTACGATTATAAGTACTTTGCCAAATAATACATACACTTTTTATTTCTGGATATTTACGTTTTTTGGCTTAATCAACTTACTGCATCAATTTTGTTTATTTCGACAACTCTACCAATTTTATTGTAATGCACAGTTTTGTTAAAACTTGTCAGTTTTTATATTAAAGACAACTCAAATTATAAATCAAATCTGTTATATTATATCTAATTTTATTAGTATGTTATTACACACATCAATCCAGTATCAAATCCTGTAGACTTTATTTGAATTTATGATTTAAATTTAGGTACATATGTGTTTTTTCGCAGATTATTCGTCTGCAGCTTTACAGCGTTTTAAACCTCGCTTAATCTTACAAAAGAATAAAACAATTTGGAGTATTATCATATATTGTGTTATTTGATGATTATTGTTTTGTATGATGTTTTGTTTTACTTTTGTACATTTTTTGGCTACATTCGAGGAGTTTATTATGGCTGTGTTCTAAAATTGACTGCCAGTACTGAAAATCTATAGTTTATATCACGAGTACTATAGGTTTTCAGTACTGGCAGTCAATTTTGGAACACAGCCTATATTAGCGCTATTATTTTATTCTATTTTTATCGTTTATTAGACATAAAACAAGGGTTAGAATAATGCAATAACATCGATAGCGAGTTCTTCAAATGGCTTAGTTACAGCTTAATTATTTTGCTTTTATTGTCAATAAATATCAGTACTTATAAATTGTCTTAAAAATATTAGTACTTGATAAAAGAATACGCGATAATATTATAATAATATTTGATATAAATCAGTGGTGTTATGAATTATTTTGATGACAGTTTAATAGGAATTTTATTACAAGAATAATAAGAAGCAGAGAATCATGGTTATAAAATATGCATCTATTTGTAAATATAGAATTGGTTAGATGTTTAATTCAAATTATATTAAACATCTTTTTAAGAAAAAATTGTTGATAATTTGAATAATATTGATTGTCGTGTTGGTATAAAAAAAATGATATTTGTAATCGAAATTATGTGAAAGAGATGTTGCATAGATAAAACATAGTTTCAATACGATTGGTCACGGTACTTCCGAGTTAAAACAAAATCGAAGTAAGATAATACCACTTTCGATCTCGAGAAGTAAAAGCGTGCAATTGTCAGTAAAGGGAAGTGATTTAATGCATTGAACGTTTAGAGATAACGTAACGATATTTTTACAAGTTTTCGTAGATCAACTTTCTAATAATGATTTTTATCGAGATAAATCATAATTTTATACATTATAACGACACCTTTTATCTCCTTATGTGGAGCATAGGACGTCTATAGACCTCTTTTGTCCGAGGCCTATATTCGTTTCTCGAATCAGATAGTTTTTCTGATTTGTGGGTGATTAGTCCACAGAATCCTACCTCAGTTAGATATTAGAGACAAATATCTACTGATATACTACTGATGTATAGGACCTACAGTTTTTAACGCCGAATCCGAACGGCGCTGATGATCATAGATCTTTTGATCACCAGGTGGAGCCATTTTTTGGCTCATTAAACGCGAAAAATCATCGCGTTTGGGCGCACGTGGGATTGAACTCGGATCTACAAATCGCGAGTCAATCGCACAGAGCGGTGAGCCACTCGACGCCAATTTTATACATTATATAGAAATATAAATCAACAATTTTATTATATTTGAATACTACATAAAATTATCGTTACAGAAATGATACTTTAATGTATGACTAGAAAGTTTTGATAGTGATAGTGATTAGTGATAAGCAAAATTATAGTAAAGATTAAAAAACCCTAAATTCGACTTTGAAAATTGAAATTTCTACTCTTGATATAACCTCGATAGAAAACGTCGGGACGAAGCTGATATGCAATCTATGTTACACGCAATTGTGTGTAGTTGCATATTGACAGGCGCAACCTTGAGAATCACCCGAGGCGATCAAATTCTTTATAAAATTCCTTGAGAAGCTTTTAAGATTAAAAGCAAATAAAGAATTTTAGTTATTACATTTGCATTAGATGAAAATTGATGTAAAAGCACGCGAGTTATATATCACGGTCAAGTTAACACAATCCAAGAAAAGAAAAGAATTCGATCACGATTTATTACGTTTTTATAAAACGACCTTGAGAGATCTTGCAAAACCTTTGCTCTGACAAGTAAGACTTTTGATCTTTCGAATCAAATCGTCCGCAAGGTATTGTAAACTTTTCTTAGAAACTGTTACGGGGATAGCGATTAAACAATTTTTTTAAGAAATAATAGAATCTTATTTTACGACCGTACATTGTTAAACAATAACAATTTTTTTAAGGTTTATCGAGATCCCTCATGGGATAAATAAAGTATCCCTATCGAATCTTTTAAGACAGTGATGCGCAACCTGAGGTCACTCGTCAATTTTTACGACCCATTTTTACAACCATTACGTCAATTTTTACAACCCATTGGCTTACAGTTGAAAATATAAAATCGAACTTTTTATTTTATACTAACAAAATCATCTTTATGTGGCTCAAAAAATTTGACCTACTTCTAAAAATGATTCTCTGGGAATGACTCTTAAAAAAGATTATACGTCACTACTTTAAGGATACCTAAAGGGTAAATCTGACCAAAATTATGTACTACACACTAATGCCCGAGTAATACGCAATTTTTTATGTCCATTACTGCTTTAATAATGCTTGTTATTAATGCTTTAGTAATGCCCATTAATGTCCAGTATCTCACGCCATTTATTATAATACTCAATTCTCTTAAGTAATGCCCCAAATCTGTACAGAATACTGCTCTCAGCGATTTATCCTTTGAGGATATCTGTACGCGTATTGATCGCGATTTGAATTTGCTTAAGGCAAAGTTCTGAGGCACGGATAGTAACTGTAATATAATTTATGCTAAAACATATTACGCTAACTTATCTTTATTTATCACGATTCTGAAAAAAAAAAAAAAATGCTTGATATTGAAATAAAAAGAATAAAACTTGTCAAGATATAAAAGCATGCCCTAATGCAACTTCTTTTAGATAACGTTGTTAAGACGTTGGTTTGGATTGCTTTCAGTTCAATATACAATGTGGCACTCTTCAATATTTCGTAGACAAGACTTAGTAGTGATTAACATAAATAAACGCAATAAAATGACGTAAGGTGGAATTATTTCATAGAATTCTAAGGTTTTAACGATAACACGTATGCAGCTAGACGTGGAAAATGTGTTATTACTTCTGGCACATATGTATACGTTTGATGTAATATCGTCGAAATCGACAGACAGAAAAAGCACTAATAACATGTACTTATATTACATCAACAGAACGTAGTTATATCGACTGGTTAGACGTGAACTTTCATACTCGATCACGTGCTCGGAAAGATGATGCACATTCGCGAAGACCTCTAACGTTAGTTAATACACGTTACATTCACATACATTCTTCTCAGCTAGAATCATAGCTAGATTCTCTTGACGAGGCAAGATCTGAGAGTTCACTTCACGCTTGCAGTTCGACCTTTCACCGATCGTTTCGGATTATAAAATCAAATCTCTTTCCAATTTTCTTTTATTCATCATCTTTCATGGAATTTGTTAATAATCGCATGGTAATTGGTTTATTGATCCCTATGAAGAATAGGTCTTTGTCCACGCGGCGTGCACGCGATACGTAACAGTAGGTACGCGGTCGTCGGTGAAAGCGCCGGACAGTCGATGCAATAGGGTGACCCTGACATATTTCGTAACACACCTTCATAGTCATTTCCCAGGTGTAATTTGTATCGGTGAGAAGTCGCGAGCACTGCGCTTGTCGTCTTTCTTTACGAACAGTATTGTTTGGATAACTAAAAATTACTAGATAAAAATGAGAGAAATTACATATAAATATATCTTAGATGAAGATGATTTTATTTTAAATTTATCAAGATAAAAGAAAAATTATAAATTATTTTATTACATTTATTCATCTAGAATTTTAAGACAATTACTGTTAATGACAAAACAATTTTGAATATAGAAATAATATATTCATATATTTAAAAAAATCTTTATTTCTTAAAAACTAGAGTTTTTCAAATATCCCGATAAACGATTCCTATACTTGTACTGTATAAGTAGTACATATAATACATATTACACAAGTATAATATATCTATGGTATTGTCCAGATATACCACGCTCCACTGACGCCAATGATAGCAAGATGCTGTATTATATAATTAAAGAAAATCCATATTTGACATATGGATAAAAAGTAAAAATATAATTCTTTAGATTTAGGATGTCTCTTATATATTTAATCAGATTGATATTTTTATCAATTCAATCTTGTATAATAATTATACACAGTTCCTTAAAAAACGACGTTCACTCATTAATTATTGGTTATTGCGACAAAGTTATCGTCGAAGTCTCGTGATCGAATTGGAAAGACATATCATGTGGAATATGAGAAATCGCGAATTGATTCTTAACTGAAGTTATATTGTTCGCAATAAAACTATTTACAGTGTTTAAGTATCTTATCTAGCATCAAATTAATAATATTTTCATTAACATCAATATTATTATTAAATTGTTTGTTAATTTAATATGTAGTATTGATATTCTGGTTTTGTTCATGATTGCGTTTCAAAATTGAAAAAGATTTCAATATACGCGCGCAATTTGTAAAATTAGATATGTATATAAATTCACACCGAAATATCAGAGCACTGAGATCCACTTTGGTCGAAAATAGGATTTTTTTTCTATTTATAGATTTTAAATATAAAGTACAATATTGAAGATACTTTTACCTTTAAATGATAAACAAAGAAGGTAATAGACGCTGAGACACATCGAGTCATTACATCTGCTTTTATTCTTGTAGTCTCTAAACGTTGCATACGATGCAATAAGTTAAAGTGAAACAAATACATATTAATTATTTTACTTTAACTTATTGTATCGTGTGCACCAGTTTCAGAGAATGCAGGAATAAAAAACAGACTTAATATTCAGAGAATTACAAATCAATTGTCATATTAACATTGATCTAACAACATTAAACATGAATAAAAAAAGGAGATATGTTTTAAAATCCAACGCTGAGGAGCGTATATTAAAATTTGCTACACATTAAGATAATTTGAAAAAAAATTAACACTTTATCTGAGATAAAAGTAAAAAGAATACGTATTCTACTATTCTATATAGAATAAAGTCATTTCTTTATCTAAATAATTGTCTAGATAATTTTGAACAGATAACAGCAAACACTGTTTGCAGAAATTCAACTTCATTCTGGTTAATTTAATACTAAAAAGAAGTTAAATAATTAATTATTTAAGTAAAAGAGAGAGAGAGAGAGAGAGTACAGAACAATGATTCTGAATAATTCATCATTATTTTCCGCTATAAAACTGTAAAGGTTTCAATCGTGCAAAAGTGCTCTCTAGCTTTGTTATCCTCCTCGTCTTTCGTTTCTTTCGCGAGTTGAATTTGCAATTTCAATAAGCGTGACGGTCGATTCTTCTCACGCCGCGCCGTTGCTTTGTTACGATTTCCGCGAAGCCTTTCTCCCCATTGCAGCACAATGAATGACTTGGATATTCTGCCGTTTGCATGCATACACCACACCGTGACAACGCGTGACAACAAATGAATAGTGTATTATGTCACAGATAACGAGCACGTCAAGTAACTTCGTGAAGTAACGTTGGAAGTTCACACGATGATTTACGTTCGCGAAATATCGCACTGTACATTTCTGATGATCTTACCGGTATTTCGAGAAGATGTTAGATTCCAATTTGAATTACTACGTTAATTACAGCTTCTGCGAAGCATCGCATGAACAATTGCTGTTGGTGGAGTTAGAAAATTCACACGATAGAAATTCTGGATAATTTATTTTATATGTTGTGAATGCAAACGCGAATATCGACTAATAAAACTTTATCCAATAAAACCTCATTTTACTTTATTAAAGATGAATTGATTTATGTATTTTTATATGTCGATGTATTTTTGTCGATGTACAATTCCAATTTTCTTTTTTCTTTAAAGATATGCAGACTTTTTTTAATACTAAATATCATTATTAATATTATTTTTAATATTTCCTTTTATATTTGTGACTTGTGAAGCATTGACAAAACATGCTGTATTGAATATTAAAGAAATTATAATGGCTTTTTAAATCCTTTGAGAAAGCTGACATTCAAAATAATCTACACTGTTGCCACTGTTGGATATATTAAAAAAGCAATGGTAATCCAATCTCTTGTATTAAATAACATTTTATTAATTTTTATTATTTTTGACTTTTATGTATGTCAAAATGTAAATCAATCCATTTCTGTGGTTAGTTTTAAAATAAACAACGTCCGTATTAACACTATTAACGTATGCACTTAGTAGATAATAATAAACTAAATTTAAATCAAAAACATACATTTTCTTGAGTTAAATGGATTAATTCCACTGTAATAATAAATTAAGGACATATTAAATATAATAGAAGCAGTGATGATTTATAGAAGTGATTAAAGAATAACTCAAATTGAGTATAATTCTCGACATCACAAATTTAAGTATATTAGACAAGATAAAACTGCATAAATTAATTTAAGAAAGGAAAATGCCTTATGATCTGAGCTATGTAGATTTCCATACTTAATTATATGTACTTTGATGTGCATTTATATATAAATAATACATATCCAATTTTATAAACTGCGCGCTGAAATAAGTTTTTCTGAAACCACAATCTTAAATTGAAATTAGAATAACAATGTCATTTAAATTGTTAAGCCATCTAATAATAATTATTATATCAAACTTATATTGAGAGAAATCAGAGGCAATTTTAAATTAAGATTACGATGTAACATTAGCTTTTTCACAGGTGTACCGAACTCTAATGGTATTGATACTAATAAATATTTTAAAACACTGTAAGTAATTCATTATAAAAAATATTATCTTGGCTAGATTGAACTGGTTTAAAGCTGGATCTACTCTTTCGTGATAAGTGTTTTTACCAATTCAATCACTAAAATTCACTATAGTGATATTCATTATGTAATAACTAGTATATGTTAGGAAAATATTTGTTATTTTGCAATGATTCATGATTATTCACAGTGTTTTAATAATGCTTATTAGCATCAGCATTATTAAATTATTTGTTAATTAATTCATGATATTAATATTCTAGTTTAAGAAACTACGTGTCAAGACAGAAAATTATTTTGACGTGTAGTTTACAGAACTGGAAATGTAAATAAATTCATATTAAAATATTATTAAGCAGTAAAATCTAGAGCTCAGACCAAATAAAGCATTTTCCTTAGCTGTGTGTATTCACATGTCGGTCTAATATCATTTATAAAAAGTTATAAAAAGATCTGTTAGATAATCAACGATGAATTATTCATGTAGAATAAAAACCTTTCAAGGAAAAATGGAAAATATGATATCAAAATATTAAGATTAATAATAAAAATTTATATACACGCTATAAAAATTTAATTCTTATTAAAATATACTTTTGTTCAAAAATAAATAGTTGATCATTACAATTAGCCAAGTATACTTAATTATATATTACATAATTATATGACTATATATTATATTATGGTGATATACAATAAAGTAGAAGGCTAAAAAATAAGAAATAAAATATCCTTGTTAATTATCATTTAAAAAATTTAAAAACAGATATGACATTAATTGCAATTAGCTAAGTAATTATTCATGTTCTATCAACATCACATATATTAGACAATAAAAAATGATTGTTCACGTAGAATTGAAATAAAAGACGATTATATAGGATAATTAAAAGTGTTACGCGAGAAACGTTAAATAAGAATTGTCGGAAGGAAGTTAGAAAGAAAGCTAGCTTAACAGATTTTTGCTAATTAAAAAACCACTAATTACCCAGGATTGCTGGTAGTGATAATCTCGTATCTCGACCGTAACAGCGTAAAACGACCTCGTATTGCGGTATGTTCACTGACAGCCTCGGACACGCAAAGATGTACTAATAGTCATTCAACGCGCGCTGTGGCTTTTCGACGGCGGGACGCGCGGCAAAAATTGTACCACCCGAGGCCATGTGTCAGAGTATAAAGAAACGTGCGCCAGTTATATCATCGCTGCGATCGGCACCGGTAGCAGAGCGAACAGTATCGCGCCACATTCGCGGGAAACTACAGCTGCATCTTTCAGTGCTGTGTTCTAGCTGCAAGGCGAAAGACACACCTGCGTATATCGTGTCCGTTTTTCATTAATGTTCGTCGTCGACTTGTCATTCTTCTCTATGCATTTTAACGCAACGTTCAATCGACCGTCCATGCATTAAATTATATTTTATATGCGTGCTATATTTCTCTAATTATACGTGCGCGATGTCGCCTCCGGTCGTAGAGAACTCTTTTTAAACGTGCAAGAAAATAAGTGTTGTCTAAGAAAACAGAAATAGCTGTCTAGCGAGGAAAAGGAACAATACCGTGACGCTGATGTAACGTGTTGTCAGTCCGTCTTACAATTAGACAAGCAGACGGTAGATTCAGACTCGTTACGTAACTCGGTTGTTGGTTTTTTATTAACGAAAAAAAAGAAAGGATGTAATCTGTGCTATATGCAGGAATGACAGATATTAACTGCGAAAGACGTATTCTACAGAATTAATATAGATATATAGATTTAATTATACGCGTACGTTTGGTACGCGATTCCGAGAAAATGACCAGTATTGAAATAGCGGCAAGTAGACATTGCTGTAAGAGTAGAATACCGCCAACCGGATATTGGCTTCGTAGAGACTGAAGGAGGCGTAGCTGTGTCGCACACAGCACAACGAAACGCGAAAACACACAGCTATCATGTTCGACGCGCGTATTGCAACACAGGAAAAAGACAACCTTCTATGATACACTCCAAAACATTCACGAGACCACAAAGCAGATATTTTAAAGTGACGCTTTGTATTAATTAATTTATATTTTCAAGAATGACTAATGAAGATCCGAGAAACATTGCAGACATTGAAATATTTTATCATACAATAATTTACTGTAACGATGTAACGATATCTTTAATGTAATATATTAATAAAATGTTTAGAAAATAAACAGAATAAAATGTTCTTTTGGAAAAAGTGCAATTTTGATCTTCAATGTCTATATACGATCGATCGTTTTATATTAATTTTGTTATTTATATAAAACATATTATACATATAATATAGCATACATTGATATAGAAAGGAACTTTTTTTGCTACCTTGTTTTGCTCGCAAGGTTGATGAGTAAGGTAAATCACACTAAGTTGCAAATTAGATCTAGTCAATCTTGCGCTTCAAGTTTGAGAGACTCAAGCTACGTTCGCGCTGCGTAATTGCGTGGCATTTAAATATCATCGTCATTCAAGGACACGTCCCACGGTCAATATTAGCCGCAAGAATAAAAGTTTGAGTCAGCGTTGAGTCAGTATTGAGAGATCCGGCGGGATCATTGTTTGCCTTCTGCTGTACATGCACCGGTTGCCCATAGGCAACCCGCACCGCCCGCACGCAACGCAAACACTTGCACGCACACACATAAATACGTACACGTATACGTTTATCTATCCCCCATATAGATGTACTTGTTCAAGAATATCGGTAGAAGGAGGTTATCTGGTAAAGCTGGAGACAGGCGGTCGGCCAATATAGTTGTGCGAGCGACAGCGCGATCCACGACTGAATGATCGCATGATTTCGCTTTTCCGCGAACGAGTTACGATTCGGGAATTTCGTAGATATTAAATGAAATAGATCATCGATCTATCTGCTGGGTGATATCATGCCGCAGGAAAACGAGAAGAGCAGCAACTGTATCGAGTCGAGGACTCCAGCGAAAGACCGCGAGTTTTCAACCGGAAGTGGCTCGGAGGATCCGAAAACCGTCGGCAAGCAGACAACCGATGTTAAGGAACAGGAAAATCTAGAATCTTGCAAAGGTGCTGACAATATGCCGGAGCTCGAGAACTATGACGAATTTGACGACGAGCAAATCACTCTGGATTTGAGCGAACCACCGCCGGAAGTCATGGAATACTCTAGAAGAGAATTAGGAGAAACCGAGGAGGTCAAGTGTCAGACGCTGCAGGAGTTCCGCGATATGATCTATGGTAATTCGAATTATGTTAGTTTGAAACGATAGTGAACAAAGTGTCGATGCTGTAAAATCGGCAGTGTGAACTGACTGAGAGTAAAATATATAATTGCAAATTAATTAAAACAACACAAATAGTTTGTGGCTCCAAGAATAAATCCAATACAAAGAAAAGTACTTATATAAGAGCCTACGCGATTGTTAGTGCATAAATAATATATTCGTATATACATGGCCAAAAATGCAATTTTTAAATATTTACGATATAATAAGAACGTATACAAAATCGTCTACATTATATACGTTCTTAATATACGTCGTAATTGTTTGTAAATTTCTTCCTTTCGTTTTATATATGTATGAATAAATTATATTATTTACGCACAAACACACAACCGCGGAGAATCTTACGGCACTTTTCTTGTAATGAATATAATTGCGAAATTTAGATTTGATTATCAATAGTTGTTTGTGACATCTTGATATTAGCAATATAATGTTGGTGTTTTTGTAAATATATATATTTAATTTCTACTGTTATTTTCGTAAATATAGGCTCAAAATATTTCTTTTTTTTTTTTTGAGAAAAATTAAAAAAAATTAAAGAATCTAAAAAATGTTGGCAATAATGTTTTCATACATGTACTTATTCTTATTGTCGTAAATACGGAAGCAAGCTATTTCTCTCGTTTAGTCTAAAAATTTAAAGAATTTAAAGAAGATATAATTAGTAATTATATGTTTCCACACATAAAAGTACATATTTCTTGTAAATATACATGATTAAAATATTTCTCAGAAAATTTCTCGAATTAACATCTAGTTAATCTATTTAAAACATGACAACAATTTGTAGAATTTATAAAATTTCGCGAGGAAAAATATTATCATACTTACATTATTTGGTGTTAAGATTGTTTATGCATTCTTCCGCAGAGAGAGGGGAATGTTTACCACACAGGATGGACGACGCTTTTCTCATTAGATTTCTTCGCGCGAGAAACTTTAACATAAAGAGTGCGCATAAGCTGGTGAGTTATAGATGTATAGACATTGACAATGACATTTGCAATAGGCGGACAGTTAAAATCGATGAAAGAGGCGTATGCTTTTATTATTAAAAGTATGCTCGCGCGTCAATGTGCTTTTTGTCACGTAAAATAGACGATAAGAGATTATCATGTGCAAAAATAGAATGTCAGTTACGAGAAAAAGAAAAAATACTGTAACTACAAAATAATTAACGATATTTGGTTCTATATATATACTGTGACTGGAAAAGATATGAAAATAAATATTTATTAGCATTTGTTAACAATAGTAAGTCTGCGATATCTTCAATCTGTATTCAATTCCTCGGAAGATATTGTAGACTTATTATATTGCTACTAAGTTTATTATTAATACTATTACGGATAAGTGTATCTATATACACTTATCATTTTCATACATTTTCCACAATAGCATGTGTCGAGCGAAATTTTATTAACAATTTGTAATAAGAAGTTACAATGATTGTAAAGTAATGAATTAAATTTATTACTTCTAGATCAACAATTTTACGATGTATTTATTCAATTCTGATTATATGACATTATTCATCAGCTGATTCAAGTTATTCATATAGAAAATTAAAGAAGAATCTTGATGAATTTAATTATGCGTAAAATTATATCGGATTATGCATAGATATAAAATGTAAAACTAGTTACGTAAATAAGAGTAGGGGAGACCGTGGTTTGTTGGAATAATTTTCATAATTTTAGCAATCGATTTTTTTAAATAACTAATTATTATAATTAAATTGTATGGATATGATATGGGTAACTTTTCTCTATATCCTAGAATCGATCTTGTTTTGATTTTTTATAATAAGTGTAACACGAACGTGTTATTTTGTAGCCAGTTTGTCTTGATAGTGGTATAAATTTTTACATGCGGTATAAGTTTACGATAAATTCATGTCAAATTCATGACGTAATACATAGAAATAAGAAAACAGATCGTAGATATGTCCTGATAAATATTATATCTCCTAAAGTTATTTTGTAATGGTTGTAGTCAAATTCTCTATTACAGAAAAATAAATATAATCTATTTTGAATATATAATAGCTTGCTTTAATACAAAAATATTAAATTGAAAATGTTTTGTCGAAGTTAAATTGTAATTGAAAATTTATACGCGCAATAACAAGTCAAGCTTGCCTTATATGAGTCAGTACTCCATTTCTACATACATTTCAATTATTTTATTAAAGAAATTACTATTATTCAAAATATCATGTAGCAGTAGAAGCTCTGTTTTTAATTAATAACCCATTAATAAGCAAAAAAATCATTACTACAATGTTAACACAATTACACTCAATAACAAATAATTAAATGCAAAGTATAAAGAAATTTTGTTTAAATCGAGCAGTAATGAGATGTTTTTATAAAATAAATTTCAAGTTTACAATGTTAGTACAGTATAAAAAAAAAATATATGAAGAATATAATATAAAAAAAATAATATAATGATATCGAACATTTCGGAACTCAAATTTGTAACACTTTTGCGCCTAACAGAATCAGATGAATACGTAAAGATATTCCTGTTTTCACACATTTTATTACACAATTTCCGCACTCACAAAAAACAGGAGAAACAATGTATTCGAAACAATTTGTACCACTACACTATGTCGCTTAAACCGTAAGATTATCATCTCTATGACTTTGTAGACATATCTTTAAGAATCGCTGAGGAAGGACCCGCGAGTTCCGAAACGTTCGATTATATTATTATATTATTTATATTATTTTTTTAAATATTATATTCTTTATATATTTTTATTTTTATGTTTTACTAATATTGTAAACTTGAAATTTATTTTATAAAAAACTTTCTTATTACTGTACAATTTTTAACCGAATTTCTTTATACTTTGCATTGCAAAAAATGAGCGAAGTTTAATTAAATAATTAAATGTATGGTACTTAATGTTATATACTATACAACATTATTATAAATTAACTTTAGCACAGATATATGGAGATTTCAATAATAAATTATCGAAAATACCATTACAAATAATATTATTTGCTCTAATCTACATCTCAGAAATGTTGAATTGCAACATTGTGAAATGTATAAACATATCTGGAGAACCAATCGACATTGGAGAAGAAAAGTAATAATAAAGCTTTTTAAAAATTATTTTCAAAAATAAATTAATTTATGTAAAACGTTTGCATAATTTATTTAAACAGAAAAAAAAATTTTTTTTAAGTTATTTATATTTTGTATTTCTAAATATTTCCTAATAATATGTATTTAAATGATCTTGTTTACAGAATTAGAAAAATAATTTGAGAGATATAAAATGATAAGTTAACAAATAATACTTAACATGCTAGGTTAATTAGGTCGAGTCATGCATTTTTCAATAATTAATGCAGTTCGACCTTCGAAATACTTGACGCTAGTTTTTGTAATGGACCTTGCTTGCTTTACAATTAAGTATTATATATGTATATGTATATCTAATTTATACATTTAGTAGGAACATAAATATAACAAGTCAAATATTAAATGATCCGTAAATAATTATGTAGGTAGATATTTATTATTTTTAATGTCTTGAGAAACTCAATCCTATATAATCAGTAATTTTTGTCTCGTTTATAAAATTGCGTCATTTAGGATTATTAGTGAAATTGGATATTCAGAAAAATGTAATAAGAAAGGTTTATTATGCGTAATTTGTTTAACGTAAGTTAATCAATTCAATCTAATAGAAACAATAATCTCACATTTATTTTCTTCTGTCATTAATCTTATCAAAAATAAATAATCTAAATTGATTTAATCGCAACATAAGCTGTCTTCTTCTCTCTTCCATTTACGATTATATTAATTTTCATTATTTTATATTATTTTTGCTCCGTGTAATTTAGTTCAAAATTATTTTCCGCAAAATTGTAAATTTTTTTTAAAAAATGTGATTATAAGTAATATTGATAATAATAATGATTATTGGTAATATCAATTATTGATAATAATTGTTGATTGTTGTTTCAAAATATTTTTGTTTGCAATATAAAAATGTAATTTTGGGTGCTGTTGTTTATGAAATGTCATTAGGAATGTTGAAATAACGAGCATTTATGATCTTTATTAGCAATTAATAGTGAAAATACATCGATGGATAAAGCGCGAACACGAAGCGAAACTTCTAGTTGCACAATTATGTCAGGGTGAACTGATCTACCTTTCAAGATCTTTCAAGACCTTTCAAGAAATACCTATCGCGCTCGTATATTCTATGAAAATTAGAATTAGTGAAAGTAAGAATTTGGTTTTTTGAAACACAGAGCAATTATTAATTCACTTTTAGTAATTATTTCAATGACCACGGTATAATTTCAATATTTTAATGAAAAAGTGAAATAAAGATTGATAAGATTTAAAATAATTCCCCGTCCGAACTAACTTTGAGACGACTCAATCGCTAATTCTCTTATCTGCATATGCATAAGGAAACAAACGGGCTATTCATAAATGCGATTAACGAGAACAGCCGATGAATAATTGACTAATGATGATAGTCTATATCAACCTAACAATCAAGAATTCATAATAATATCTCATATTAAACTGTGATAATGAACGGAATGAAATGTCCAGCGTGTGCGTGACCATTATTTTATAATGCTTTTGCTCGTGAATGACAGAGTGTCGAAACCTATTTCTCTCAAGAAATCTTTCGATAGATAGTGAATTACTACAACTTCAAAGAGGAACATCCGGAGATCCATCAGCAGTTGAACTCGACCGAGATGAGGTACATAGGTGAAGATGACGTAATCACGGTACCACCGTATAGAACTCAATGCGGTAGACGTTTAATGATCTATCGTTTTGGCAATTGGGATCCGCGTAAATATCCTGCTGAGATGCTGTTCAAGGCCACAGTTGGAATCCTCGAAATCGGCATGCTTGAACCCAGACAACAAATCATGGGTGGTATCGCTATTTTCGATTTAAAGGATATCTCCATGACACATGCATGGTCCGTGACGCCTCAGGTATATCTGATGCCTTGTTAATATTTTCTTTTTCCTCAGTGAAAACAGTTTTTATAATGTCTTATATTTTTAAGAATTTTTTATATTTTTTATATTTTAAGTTGGTAAAATTATTCGAAAAAGTAAACTTTATCAGAATTCATAAAAGTTTCTTTCAAAAATTATAATATAAGAAATAGAAATTTTAAAATATATATTTCACAATTTATACATAAAAAATTCTAGAAAAGATGTAAACTTTTTCAGCGATTCTAAAATTTTCAATCATTTATGATTTACTTTAACATTATTGTGACATTATCGTAATTCAGTGTTCCGCTTAAGCTCAAAATTTTGTAAAATAATAAAAGATTAAAAAAAAATGTTTATCAAGGTTTTCATTACGTAGGGTTTGTATATTATTTGTAGATTGCTTGTACAAATATAATTGTACGACATTAAAGATGGCAAAGGAGCGCTAATGTAATAATAAATGTCGATATAAGATATGAAGATGAATCTTTCTTTTAGGTGGCAAGCATGATGTTGTCTGTGATGGTAACTGCGTTCCCCATTAGAATTCACGCACTGCACATCCTTAATCAGTCGTGGGTCTTCGACGCGATCTTCGCGGTCTTCAAACCGTTGCTCGATGCCAACATGCGAAACAAGCTGTTTTTCCACGGTAATAATTACGAGAGTCTGCACAAACACATCTTGCCCCAATACCTGCCGAAGGTATACGGGGGCGTGAGGAAAGAGCTGCCCTACTATAAATGGATTCAATCCATAATCGAAGATCCGAAAATCGTCGAGGAGATGAATAAAATGGGATACGTTGTTACGGACGAGATTCGCGACTCCTTCTCATGAGTAAAGTCGAATTCTGAGAGAGGGGAGCTTCAGGAAAATTTTAAAACTTGCATGATATTTTTTATACTACTCAGCAATTAGTTTGCACGTAATTATCAGGTAATGCCATTTAGTCTCTTGTTATTGTATTCTTTGATCTTTCGATTAAGCATGTACGTTTTGAATATGTTTTACATAGTTTGTTTTATGTTAATTTTAAATCAATCTTAACCTTAGAACGCTATTAATTGAATAATACAGCACTGCTTTAATATGTAAATTTTGCATACGAGAAAATAGACTACTTTTAATTAACACAAAATTTTTATACATTATTTACAATTTTATGACAAAAAATGTTTATAATCTAGAATTTAGAAATAATTACAATATAAATCTTAAATATCAATATTTTTACAGTGTTACTCATCATGTTTAGGTTTTTTATAGAACTTTTTTAATGATCCAATAAAATTGCAGATACGTATCTAGCTAAATTTTTAATAAGTTTATTATATCCAATTCAATCTTCAATGATACGACTGTATTATAGTCCAATGTGACCTCATAACATTTACTAATAAAATATATAATACAAGACTGTTTAAAAATGAATAACACTTATTACACTCTTTGTTACTGACCACCAGGGAGTCCCAAGTGATATACAACGAACTGAATCTTTTAAAACTTGTCCCTGCTTTTATAGCAGATTGGACTCTCTGCTGACCATTAAAGGCATAGCTTTAGCGGTCAATGATCTCGTTCACTTGCATGTAAAATTTACGAACGATAGCATTCTAAGGTTAAATACGTTAAACACATTTTATGTTATTTATATCCAAGACATATTGTACTTGTGATTGTGTATTCAACGTTCATAAGACTTAAATAAAAGTTTTGCTACGATCACAAATAAACAAGTAATCATACCTGTATCAAATTACTCAGATATTTCGCATACACGTCGCGATTGCAGTTATCATGTTTTATCGCACTTAACAGCGTAATGCTCCACGATAAGAATTACTCTGTTTCTCCGCGTGCTTCCACCTAATGAACCTAATGCTATTTTGACTCTTCGCCGAGTCACTCCCATCAACTTGAGTTAATTTCCTTTTTCCGCGATTTATCAACAATCCTGCAATCGATTAATATCGGGAAACGGTCCATCCTATTTGTGATTTTTGATCCACGTTGTGAAGCATACTTTCATCACCGGTTAATTGAGACTACGATTCATACGCGCATCGGATTTCTTTCCTCTCATAGTGAAATCACGGCGAATGCAAAGAAAATCCACGAACCGTGACTCGAGAAGTTAATCGGATTATTGACATTTTCAGTAAAAACAGATAAAAATGATTCCTCCAACGGTACGTGATCCAAAAAATAAGGATAGCGAACGCAATTCATTCCGGTAGTAAACGAGCTGTTATATATACAAAAAATTAAATGGAGATGCCACAAGAACGATGAGCACAATTGAAAAATAAGTTATATTAAGAATGTGAATAACTAAGCTTTATAGAGCGGTCCGTTGAACGTCACAACAGTTAATCGAATGATTTTTCAAATAATCATTTATTTAGTTACGTTTGATTTCAAATAGTTAACTAGGTTACAAAAATATATAAATAAATATATAATAAATGTATATATTTGCGCGGTTGAAGATTAAATCAACGAAGATATACATAAATTGATAAGAGAATCTCTTGCAAAACAATTGATTAGCAAGGTATTCTCGAACATGTTACGCAAAATAAAACGCTTTTAACCCTTTGAAGACCGGGACTTTTTATCAAAGTAACTTATGGAAAATCTTGTTTTTTAAAGGCTTTCGCTGAATTCGATTTGGTCTCAAAAATTTAAAATTTAAAATTAAATGAAATATCTGAAAGTTCAGAGAATTAAAATTTAAATTAGAAACAATACAGGACAATACAAGGCGAGTATGATATCATGCATAATATAATATATTGATAAATTCAATATATAAAATCAAAATCTTAAATATTAATAATCTTATTATAATCTTATTATTAATCTTTGTATAATATTATCATGAAATTTGATTTTAGAAGATTATTGGTTATTGGTATCTTTGAGTTTAAATGTATAGCTTGAAAATATCGAATTTCAAAAATGTAGTAATTCTATGAGCGAGGATCTAGTATCAGAGAGCTGATAATCAGACTTTGAAAGTCAGTTTGGAAAGTGATATACTGTTTGCTTCACGAATCGGCTACATCGATGAGTTTCAAATAAAATGAAATTGGAAATTTGATGTTATATTTCGCAATTGAAAACTCTCTAAAACCAAGATTTTTAAGATTATCAAATTATTTTTAAAAAATTTTGTTAGTCATACCAATTCCACCATTAAAATTTTTTTATTCTTGTGTTTTTTTTCTTGATTTTTTTGTTCTTGATACTCTCAAATAACTTTATTTTTAATTTATCTTCTTTGGTCGAAAAAATACATTTGACTATTGATACATTTCGCATAATTAAAATCAATATGTAAATATTTTTAGTTATAATTTTGACTCAATTTAGTATCAATTATTTTATTGTTCTGTTTTTTTGTTATAAAATCGTAATACTCGTCAATCACGTAGTTTTAATTATTCGCGATTTGATTAGTCGTGATTCTTCGAACTAAGGAAGGAGTTATGAAGCTCATAATGCCCAAAGGATTTGCGAGCCAATTGTGTTCGCCTAAAATAAGAACTCGGCTGCTCCGGGATGAACTCGAGATGAAATCAGGAAAGTGAGGCCGCGCATGCGGAGGTGTAGTCAGGTCGGTGGATACATAGGTAGGACTGTAAAGGAGACGCAGGTACGGCCGGGCGTCAACTGCTGGGGTTTGTGGTGGTTGATATCGACCCGGGTCGGTCGGAGGGTCATGTAGAGAGCAGTCAGGATCGCAAGGCGCACGCCTGGACGTGGACGGAAGCGAGGTGCGAGAAGGAAAGCGGCGTAGGGTGGCGAAATAGACAGAGATAAATAGATGGAGAGACCACGGAGGGTAGCGACGAGAGTGGAAGAATATCGATATATATATATACGTACACCCGGTCGTGGAGGTAGGTAGGTCGTGCAGAAGAGGTAGTAAGAACCCGTGCTGGTAGTAGCAATCCAGCTGGCTAGTGTACTCCATATGTAGGTACTAGGCGTTGGCGGCGTCGTATCCCCGAGAGAGAAGGCTCGAGCCAAGTTCATTTTTGTGCGCATGTGTACGTATACGTTGCGTGAGTGGTGCGAAAGTAGTGCTTGGTCCGAGTGTACGTGTGCCACGTTATTTTTTGGATAACAGCTGCGTCAGCAAGCTTTTCCAGGATCCGGGGAATTCTGGACCCTGATCGTGTTCCGTTCAGACTTGGAGTAGCGAGTCAAGACGAGACTACGCTCGCCCCTATCAACTTTCTTTTCGCGGCGAGGGGAATATCATCTGGGATTTTATCCGGGTGTGAGCGTGTTTACGGAGGAATGCGTCATCCCGGAAAGCACGGAGGTTCTATGTGTATCCACAAGGAGGAGGAAGAGTATAAGTAGCTGTAATCGATCGATCGTTCCTGTAGAGATGAACGTGGTGATGCGGTAAAGTGTAACGAGAGAAGTAATGTGACAGTGCCGTGGTACACTCGCTCAGCTAAGGACGACGACGACCGTTAAACCGGCGCCATGTCGCAGCAGCAGGCCCCGACCAACGAGGATTCTTATTTGAGTCGTGGCAAGCCGTTGAACCTGCTGAAGACGAGCTTCAGCAACGCCGGCCTCGAGAAGCTGTATCACGCGTCGTCGTTGCAACAGCGTCGCGGAGGCTTCACGTGTTTCCTAGCGTCGGCGTTGCTGTACGGCCTCTACATGTTCGCGATGCCGGGGTTCCAGTGGCCAGCACGTTTCGTCAACGCCTTGTTTCTCTGTTTCAACTTATTCTTGGTAGCCTGGACTGAGAGCGATACCAAAACGCGTAACTTGTTCTGGTCGACGGTGCCGGGCACAGTCGGAATGATATGGCTCGTGCACTTGCCCCTTCTGCTGCTTCTCAAGACCGCCGAGATCACGCCGATAGACAGCTTGGCGTGGATGGTGCTGCTGCTGTACCTACTGTTCGCCACCCTGCCGCTCAAGTTGATTTTTTGCTTTAACCTAGCGATGAGCAGCATTGCGATATACACACTCAACTTGATTGCTTTCTCCAACATGAGGCCGGATGATTATATATTACAGTTCTCCGACATTCTGGTAAGTAACAGCGATGCGTATCTCGTCGTGGATCAATCAAATCTAAATCGGTGGTGGGTTCTCGAGAGAGGGTTGGAATTCAAAGTTCGCGCCCACTCACGAGAAGGAGTTGCAGAACGACGAGGCTAGATCTCGAGCGTTGATAGATTTCTTTAACTCGCGTGAAAACATTTGTTTTTGATCTATGCGAAAGCTAGCCCTGCGAAAGCTCGCGTAATCCACCACGTGACCTCTTTCCATTTATAGCACCCCTTTATAAAGTTATTAAAAATAACTCGAATACTCATATACACCGTGTTCTATTTTTAATAAGTCAGTCCCTTCGATCGTGCCTAAAAACGGCGATAACGGCGATAATGAGCTTAGAGAATATCATAGCGTCTATGGTTTTCCCTAGAGCAAAAAGACTGGGGGAAAAAAGACAGAAATGTCCTGTATAAAGAGTACCTGTCCTGTTGAGATCGTTTCGAAGTGACGCGAGCACAATTGCGCGTGACACAAAAGAATATGAATAAATAAACGAATAAAAGTGACGCTGGCGCGTGTTAATTGCAAGCAAAGGGGTGAGACGCTTTCCAAGCTTTCCGATCCACACGGTGGATGAAAACAACGATGTCGTCGACGTCGACTTCGACAAACTAATTCACTGTCAACCGTAGACCGGCGACGCGTGCACCAATAATCGATCCAAGTTTAACAAAGCGTATCTCCGCCGCTTTTATGAATACGCAGCACACACGGTTGCGAAGAAAAAAAAATTAAGTATTTTACTTATAATGCATTAAAGGATATGCTGGCATTGTCTCTCGCAAAGAATTAAGAATCGGTAAAAAATCGATATTATACGGTTCGATCGTAATGAGTATGCCTTATTGAGAATTGTGTTGTTAAATGAATTCAACGTATATTAGTACAATAAAATGTCCTTCTGTTAAAATGGAGGTATTGTGAAATGTGTGGGCTAGCTAGCGACGTATTTAACAACACTATTAACTGCACAAATTATATTATTTTTGATAGTAATTCTTGACCTTAGCATGTTAAAGCACTGTTAAAAATTAATTCACCGTGATCGATACGAGTTACGCTACATTTATCGCATATCGATATGTCACACCGGAGATCAAAGATATTACAACTCACTTCTTCTCCATTAACTTTTGTTTCTGTAGTTGTTTAATAAATAATTCATGATAATTTAACTTGTTCGTTTAAAATAGCTTTCTTTGTAATAATTATTATATATAATACATTAATTGTTGTTTGTAATTAGATATTATAATAGCAAATTTTGTTAATTACTATTATTATTGCTATCACAAATTTTTATTATTACAAAAGTATTTGTTATTATATGAATGTAGTAATTATATTTTAATAATTATTATAACATAATTGTTACAATAAAATGCTCTATACAATTTATTATAATTATTACTATATATATAATTACTGTAATAAAGGTAATACAATTTATTGTAATGATTATTAATAAATTGTAATAAATAATTATTACATAAATAAAAGTTATTTTGAACAAACAAGATAAATAATTAGAAATTACACTTACGAAAGCCGTAATCAACACAGAAAAAGTTAGTCGTTGAATTAAAGCTGACTTTGTTCATTGAGAATACCTATTAAAATTTTCTACGTTGTTGTTAAAGAATTCTCCAACAATTATCCTTACTGTAATTTATTAGATTCATTAATTTAACGGATAATATCCTTTAATGCGTTATAAATTTAATTATTTTCTGTCTTTATGAAAATTGATATGTACGACTTGCTATATTCATCATGGGTTTGTCTTATCGATCTCGATACACGATGTAATATCATTGTTAAAGCGATAATAGTATTTGCTCTACTATGTAGCTCCAGAAAAGTTGGATTCGTACATATCTTCGTTTTGAAGCATAGTATTGAACGATAACCGAACTGTTGTTTGTTGCTTCCGTGTGTTGCGCATTATGCATTTGATGTGACCCTACACGTTCAATAATACTGATCAGCAATATTGAATCGATAAAACTGACAGTGTGATGTATCAATATTTTTAGTATTTTTACGATCTTATCCGATCAGTATTGACAATATATATTTTACTTTAGTTTTACTTATACCTAATATCTATTGCACTGTGACATATCGTGATATGGATCCAGGTAAAGTAATCAAGATTCAAAGTCCAGATTACTGTCGATATTCTACATCAATCCATCAATATTAACCACACACGATTAATAATATTGTCAGTATATATATATTTGCTAATACTAACAATATTATTGACCGTACAGGGTCATGTTTACGTGTAGTTTCAAGTTCACGACGCGTTTGCTAAAGAAGATATCTCAGATAGAGCTGAGAAATTCGTGAAGCGATGGCATCATCACATTTTCCCTCTTTTATTTTCTCTTTTTCACACTCTCTCAATATTTTATCTGCAATTCATTTTATCGCAGAGAATAGTACAATTATTGGATTAAATGAAACGCGCTGGAGTTTCTCAGACTTGAGAAATGTTTCATTCCGCTGAAATTACCGTATGATACAATCGATTTTTTTTACTTCTTATTTACTTGCAACTTTTCGTAAAAAAAATAAAAAACGAAAGAACGATATTCGAAGCATAAAAGAAATTGAACAATTAATAGAAATCGGTAAATGCGCGTGTAAATCGCAGAGAAGCTTAATAGATAATTACATTTCATCGATCTACAATAGCTTAGCATAGCTGATATAGTAAACAGTACATATGCATCGGCCGAGGCGTACGAAACTTTCGGCAGCAAATATTGTGTGAAAGCGAAAGCTAGATAGAAGGTAGACGCGCGGCACGTGGCACCTGTCGTTAGTAACACTCGAGTAGAGTTTGGTCAATGGTAGTTTAAAATAGAGAGTGACGAAGATACAGGTACCTAATGAGAACGAAATAGAGTGAAAGAGAGAGAGAGAGAGAGAGGGAGGGGGACAAAAAGAGCGTGAGAACGGTGCTGCGCAATGATGCGAAAGGTTGCCTTTCGATACGCGACGCGCTCGATGCTTTTTCACTGGGAATGAACTGACTATCGTTCACCAACATGGAGTATCATCCGGAAGAGTGACCTCGCGATTGAGATATCGACTGCATTGGTTACCAAAAAGAAAATGCCGTGCAAATATATTGGCATTACAAAGATTTTCTATTCAATTCTGAAATGCCTCGCTTATTTTGATTATTTCTTTCTTACTTTAAATATTATGCTAACACTAAACTATATTAAATAAAAATAGTTTTGTAACTTCAAGTATAATTAAGTCAAATTTCAAAGCTTTATAACTGTACGGTATAACTATACAGCTGTTATTTTACAATCTGATGTTTAGACGTTTTTATGCGGAAAACGAATTTTCTTTACCTTTTAATTCTGAAAATAAATATAATATTGTCTAGTTTAATTTTTTATATTATTACTAGAGATAGTATAATACATATTTTATACAAAAATAATATTAAATTTTATATTAAATTTTATACTAAAAATTGTGCTAACACTCCGAAAATATTGCATGTGAAACTTCAAAGCTTTATAACTTCATTGACAATTACTGTTCACAATCTGTCATTTAGATTCAGACATATACATTTTTTCCATAAAAATAATATCTTTTAGCTTTTAATTTATCAACGCAGGCAGCAATTTGTAATTATACGGAGAGTCTGTAATAAGTTCTCGCGCCAAGAGTGACGCAACTAAATCCCCCACAGTGCTAGATGCTCGTAATAAGTTGGTTTCATAAAAAACGTCCTGTAGCTCCTGTCGATGACGTTATTCACCGGCGCCTGTATTTTGGGTATCTGCGGCTACCGCATGGCGGAATTCCAGCAGCGTCGTGCGTTTCTGGAGACCAGGCAGAGTCTGGAGGTTCAGCTGATGATCGAGCAGCAGAGCGTGGAGCAAGAGCGACTGTTGCTGAGCGTTCTGCCGGAACACATTGCGGTCAAGATGCGGCAGGACCTTGGCGGTGCGTGTCACTTTACGCAGTTCAAGAAGATCTATATGTCTAGGCACGAAAATGTGTCGATACTCTACGCTGATATAGTCGGCTTCACCGCGATCTCGTCGACCTACAGCGCCAGCGAGCTGGTCAAGATACTCAACGAGCTTTTCGCGCGATTCGACCAGCTCAGCGAACGGTATATATTTTAAAGGTTTTACTTGAACTCTTTAAAACTGATGTGGATCTGTTGAAAATCTATTCAATTATATTACTCTGAAATATTCTATTAAACTCATTCTTTTACATATGTAAAGAAGATTTTGAAAAAGTCTAAAATCTAAAATTTTACTGTATACAAATTCGAAAATAATTTTGTTGGACCATCAAAATAATTATGTTGGAAATGAAAAAGTGATAAGTAATGCTACACAAAAATACTGATATTCTGACAGCAACCAGAGTTTGAGTTTCCAAATAAAATTATTGTGACGCTTTAACAAAGTTATTTCAGATATATATCCAGCGAAATTTTAGATTTTTCAGTAAAATCGTTTTTTACATGTATAATTACATTTTCTATAATTTATATATATTATATCTACAAATTTAAGTTATTAAGAAGAATGTTTAATACTAGTACATTTAACAGCTACATTTTTCGCATTATATTTGCGTGTTTTTACGTTCGCTCTATCGATTTTATGAGTGAAGAATTATACGCAGAAAGAAACATTGCAGTTCTAGCAGATCGATATCGTAAATTTCCAATTCAAACACAATTTCTCAATTCAACTAATAATTAATACTGTAATTATTTGAAGAATTAAATTAATTGGGATTATTGGTGAATTTAGAATATTTCAACATTTAAAAGAAATTAAATATCTGTCATCTGCGATAGAGCGAGTTATTTTTGTTTCCATCTGTTATATGCGTGTTAAGTAAGACTTTGCGTGTTATCGAATGCTAATCGTAAAACGGTATAGCAAAAGTAGTAGAATTCCGTAACTTGCGCATTCCATTTCCGCCGGAGATAATGAAAATTGTATGATCGGCTCCACGGGGAAATTGATTCTATCAGTGTTCCCTGTCGATTTTGTCGATTTTGTCTTCGACTACTTTGACTCCGCGTATCCTGCCGCAGACGGAGATCCTTCGAGGACACCGGTAATCAATATCCTCGGGGTCTAGGGTTTTCCATCGCTACCAAATATACTTTGCAGTTACGTGATCATTGTTTGTCGTCGCATAATATTTTATTTATAATTAAGAAGATTTTATATGTATCCATCTTTATATACATAATACACACGCACACGTACACGCACATATGCACGCGTACATATAGAGAAAGAAAGGATTTCGATCGAATAGGACTAGAACATAAATATCAGCATATGCGATATAAGTATATAGTATAAAATATTATTCACAGATACGAGCAAATGCGCATCAAGATTTTAGGGGACTGTTATTACTGTATAAGTGGTGCACCTATCGAAAGGCCAGACCACGCGGTTCTCTGCGTGTATATGGGGCTGTCCATGGTGGAGGCGATTAAATATATTCAACAAACGACGAACAGCCCCGTCGACATGAGGGTGGGCATTCACACAGGTGCGGTACTCGCCGGGGTTCTTGGACAGAAGCAGTGGCAGTTCGACGTCTACAGCAAGGACGTCGAGCTGGCGAATAAGATGGAGAGCAGCGGTAGGGCAGGGTAAGAAAAGCATCTTATAAGACCGTTCAATTTGGGAAACTATTATAGATATGTATAGTACATCCATTATATTAGGGAATTTATCACAATCAGATTGAAAGATAGAAATGAGCTTATCCTTCGGTTAATGCCAGGTGTGTTTCGTTTTATCTTAATTTTTTTCAATTACTAATATGGCGAGAAATATTATTCTATCCGAAATTTTAATGAATATTTGTTTTAACAGTTTTAAATAAACATTTGTTAGATATAAATATACATTTATTTGACACAAAAAACTATTAATTTGATTTAACTATTATTTTTATATTATTTTTATATTAAGTAAATATCTATTTATTGCAAATACATTTTTACTTGCAAATTAGTTCTATTCAAAGAGATATGTAATAATATTTAGTAAATTTTTTTTAGTGCATTTCTTATTGAGTGAAATATTTCATAGCTATTGCAATTAAAAGAGTTAATTCAACTATAAAGTTTCTCTCTCTCTCTCTCTCTCTCTCTCTCTCTCTCTCTCTCTCTCTCTCTCGTTAACATTATATATAGTATATATAATAGTTGCTACTATTATGTCTTTTTTTGGAATATTTCAAAATGATTATAAAAATGTATCAAAGTAGTTATTAGAATGTATCAAAACTATTATGTAGGATGTTCAAGCATAACGAGCAATGTTGCAAAAAGTTTTAACAAAATTTTTGCAACCAGCTTGAGCGTCCTAATTAATTATTTTGGCGGTTTAACAAAATTATTTTTAAATTATTTTTAAATTTGTAACTAGCAAAATATTTAAATACTTTAGTGAAAAAAAACTCTTTCCGTGTATTTATTCGTTGAAAAAGTGCATAAAAAGAGAGAGAATGCCTAAATAAACAAATATTTTAAGGAGGGTACACATCTCGAATTCGACGTTGAGTTTTCTAAATGGGGAATTTGAGGTCGAGCCGGCGCATGGGGAGGACCGGGAAGAGGCACTCCATAAAGCTGGCATCGTCACTTACTTCATCGTAAAAGCCTTGAAGCCATTTAAGCCAGCAGTGACGAAAAGCCTCGCGTCACTGGCGGACGCGGAAAACTCGCAAAAAGTAATAGAGAATGTGCAAGACAAAGTGGAGAATATTCGAGAGGATTCCGAGGAATTTCGGCAACGTCTGAGGAAGAAACTTGTCAGTAGAGGTAAAAATGAAAAGTCATATATTTTAAGTTGGAGTTGGGAAACGTTAAACTCGGCGAAATTAAAAGAGATGGATCGTTGTTTTATCTTGACTGGATAAGCGGCTTAAAAATCCGCGCATGCGTTTGAAAGTGTTACTCTTATCGGGTGTTGCAAATTATTGACGCACGCACTGATTATAATCAATGCTTAAGCAAGAGTGCGTCATTTATATGTTGATTAACAATTAACATTCAATTACGAGATGGTAATCGCTTAATGTAATTGTAGGACAAAACCCTCGAAATAAAATCCTCATTATAAAATTCATACAAAATCATATGTACATAATCCAATAATTACATATGTAACCACGAAAAATCATTGTGTATATTAATATTAGATGAAATTTTGTTTATTTTACCGAAAGACTTCGTATATGTAAAGAAAATTATTTGTAATCAGACAAAATTATATGAAAACAAATGAAATTATATGATGTGTGGGACAGTATTTCATTTAGTGGTTACCCCCTCGTTTAATTATAATACATAACAAATATCGATAAAATCACGAAAATAATCTTTCTTTTAGATACATTAAAAAAATTAAACTTCATAAAAAATTTTTTAAATACATTCGATATCTATCGACAGAGACCGAATCGATATCTATCGACAGAGACAAATCGTTTTACATTTGCGAAATATTTCTTATCCTTATATACATTAAAAGATTTTTTTTCAATTTTGCGAACGAAAACAAAGAACATGACTTCAGCAAAAATTTGTTCAGAAACTAGACAAAATTTTATTTTTGTAACGATAAACCCCCCGATTTGATAGAATTTCTCTTTTGCTTAGAAATAAATAAATAATTGATAAGGAATAGCTTTTGAATTCAACATGATTTTTTATTTGTTATAAAAGATTTATAATACAATATTATATATATTTAATTAATTTTAATTAATTTACTTAATAAAAAAGACTCCATATATACGTGCGAGATGTTGTTAGAAAAATGCATAAATTTTTCAAAAGAGATATTGGTTGATTACAAAAAATTGGAGTCTATATAGTATATATTCTAACCCCATTTTCGGAATCAGCATCAGAAAATACATAAGAATCAGCCAAAATTACTAAATTAACAAAATAATTGTCCATCAGTGTAATAATAATCCGATGTCAAACAATGGACATCCGGCTTATTAATGACTCAACCTTAGTATAACGTCAGCGTACAAACACTCGTAGGTGGTGAAATTGACCTGAAAGTTTACACCAATTGGTTCACACTACGATTCAAAAGTTCGAATATGGAAGAGGCGTTTCAGAAGAATGTCGAAGAGGATGAGGCCTTTTCGCTCTTGTTGGCCTTTGGTTCGCCCCTGGTTGTGATATGTGCAGCCCCGATATGGAAAGAGCGCTATTTGGATGAGCACATATTGTTTGTCTTCGGAATAATAATGTTTTCCATCATCATACTAGCCATAGATACCTGTGTGAGCAACCCTAAGATCAAGGCATTGTGTACCAAGGCTTTCGTGACGTTCTTGACAACAGTCGGCCTCTTAACATTTGTGCTGTTAGAGACGGTACGAATTGAACAACTGATGTTTTCGATCAATACTTGTTGCTGCTACGTGACCACTCGCACGATTGAATTTTCTCTTTTTTTCTTAACTCGCTTATCTCTTATCAATCCTAGATTTATATTTTACGAAAATTCAGAGATCATTTTTCAGCAAAAATTTAATGAACAGCACTTGTTATATAATTTTCAACAGTTAAAACAGATTTATTCTGGTAAAAATAAATCGGAGATTAATTGAATATAAGGGAAAAGTCACATAAAAGTTTAAACAAAACTTTTACATGAAAAAAACGTAATAATTATTTTTGTCGAAATATTATAGTATATTTAGCAAAATTGTCCTTTCCATGTAATAAGACATTAAAACAGCGAAGCATAAGAGAAGTGTTTATTTCTTAAAACACTTCTTTTATTTTTCCTATTCTAATTTGTACTCTTTGATTTTTATTTTTGCTAGAATATTATCGTTTATATTTTTAATATTTCAAAGCGCTTAAATTTTTGATACAAGTTTTTGATTAAAACATTAAGTTTTTGATAACAATTTACAGCGATTTTTCGGTTAGATACTATGGTGTATATTAAAGCCTTAATTATACACTGATTTAATTTGTAAAAAGTAAAATGCAAACATTTCGAATATATTGAAAAAAATTGTTTAAAAAAAATATTAGTTATTTTAATTAAATGTAGCGATCTATCAAGCAAATATTTGTTAATTCAATCAATTATTTGTTAATTTAAGCAAGTAAAATGTTTAGTAAAATGTTTGTTACAAGATTTTGTTAAGCCAAATATTTGAACTAAATCACTTACGAACTAAACGCATTTAGTTAACAATTTTCTTCTGAGTGTATAAAATAGAGATTTTACTTAACAGTATTGAGAGGATTTCATAGTTTAATATCTATTCATATTTTCGTTAAGCACATATTTTTACGTCAATTTGTGTACGATGATTTCAATATGCACCAAAGTGCGCACTGAATGCATCCACAATTAAATTGTTACTAGCTTCTCTAAAGTAGGCAAATATATTAACTATACATTATTTTTATATTATTTGTTTTATGTAGCTTAACTGCTCGATCATGGACGTGCCGCAGAAAAACACCACGCTAGTATGGATCCCACGATGTTCGCATGTTTCTTATTATTCATTCGTCGGCGTCCTTGCGATGATCACTATTTCGATGCCGACATATCTCTGTTACCTGAGCAAGACGTTCATGTTGTACAGCTACGCTAGCCTGCAATCCTGCATATACATGGTTTTTTCATCGGGCCTCGAGTGGGAGGAAGTGATGTACTATGATAAGGCATCCCTGCCCTATCCGCTGAAATATTTCCTGTCGAGCACCTTGTTCACTGTCGCGACCGCGCTAGTCATCGTGATGAGATACGTAAGTACAAAATTGTTGTTTTTACTTTTAAAGATTTTTAATTGTTATGAATATCGTCGAAACTTATTTCATTTTATTAGCAATTTGTTATTGTAAAAATGTTGATTTTGACAATGATCGATTGTCGCAAGGTTTAATGAGAAAATACATTGGCCGCTTTACATGCCGATCGATCTACGGTGTGTTGCAGCACGCGAGAATGGAACGACTCGTGAAAATAATTCCTTTCTTCAAGGTCGGCATGTCGATAAAAGAACAATCAATTCTCATGGATCTATAAAACCGCACTAACTATTGCCTCGACGATGCATTCTGTGTCACGTTAAATCAGATATCAAGTGTGATATTGTAAATTCACACTATTATTCGTACAAATTGATATGTTACGCTTTTTTTTAATTACGTACTCTATTTTCAATATTCTGAATTAAATTATTTTGGTTTATTACTGAAGCAAAAGCGGACTCCACTTCGTGGAAAATGAGTCAAATGCGCTTTTGTAATTTGCCCGAAATAATCTGGTAATTGGTATTTTGGTAAAATAGAAACATATAATCTATTTACGGATAGCCATGATGGCGGCTTCAATCGAGAAATTGGATCTCGAGTAATTAGCGATTTTTGAGTGGGCTTTTTACGACGCGTTAAATGACGCTTTATTCATTCAGCATTCTCTATCTGTCGAATTGAGAAAAAGGCGAAAGCAATTTCACGGAATTTTCGTCCTAACGAAACATTTCCTTTCCCTTCATAGAAATATAATTTGCGCGTGAGTTTAGAACACGAGAAAATTCTGTAGACAAGTTCGAATAAAAAAATATAATTTGTTTATAAAAAAAAGAACGGTTTTACTATTACGAATATAGCTATTTTGTAACATTAATTAAAACATAAATCAATGTGTTCATGTAAAAATTAACGTAGGAATATATAATTATAGAAGTTTAATTGCGATCAAAATTGCACTGAAAGATATAAATATTATGTGCAGTCCGAGAAGGCGCGAAGGATGCTATATCTGCGAGGACGAGAGGTAATCGCGCAGAGGGAACGATCAACGGAAATGAAACGAAGAAACGAAGTATTAATATACAATATCTTGCCACCCCACGTAGCCACGTATTTCCTGTCGCATGCAAGGCATCACGACGATCTTTACAGCCAGAGCTACGCTAAGGTAGGCGTGCTATTTGCCAGTATGCCAAATTTCGCAGACTTCTACAGCGAGGAGACCATCAACAATCAAGGCCTCGAATGCCTTAGATTCCTGAATGAGGTCATCTCCGACTTTGACGCCGTAAGTTTCTCATTGCTCATCTTATTTCCGCGAAGCTTCCCCATTATACTCGGTAAACAAACTACCCGCAGTATGACGATAAATTGGCAGCAGATTGCTCAGATTACAACAGATCCGGCATTATCTCTGTTATTCGTATTAAACTCATGTTTTGTCAGAGACTGTCGATATAATCCGATGGCAAATTGTCGATAGAATATAATCTGTCATTTCGTAAATATATAAATGGAATATGACATTTAATCTTTCAAAGCTGACTCTAAATTCTGTAATATGAGCAAATTTTATTGGATGCAATTATAACACACTGGTGCATATTAAAGTCGTACATAAATTGATGTTGTTTGTGTGTTTAATATAAATATACTCAGAAAAAGATATTTAAAAACTTATTTGTGAGAAATAAATATTTCACTGAAATTGATTTTTAGTTATAATATGGCGAAATCAAATTTTATTCCTAACAAATAAACCATCTATATTTTTTACAATTACTATAATGATTAGTAGATTCTGTTGTATTTCTGCTGACACTTTATTGAGAAAAATTTATAATAGACATCTTTCAAAATCTGCTCTCGACGGCTGTAGTAATTTATACCTTTTTGTATATTTCTTTTCTTATATTTCTGTATAATTTATTTTATTCTACATGGTTAGATTCTCGATCAGGAAAAATTCAAGAGTATCATCAAAATCAAGACGATAGGATCGACCTACATGGCCGCTTCGGGAATATCCGAGGTGCAATCGGTGCAGTCGGAGGATAGTCTCCAGTGGAACCACCTCGTCACTCTTGTGGATTTCGCTCTGGAACTCAAGAAAGCCCTGTCGAGCATCAACGAGCAAAGTTTTAATCATTTTGTTTTGAAAATGGGCATTAATCATGGACCGGTGACTGCTGGTGTCATCGGGGCGCGAAAGCCTCATTATGATATTTGGGGCAACACCGTCAATGTCGCGTCGAGGATGGAGAGCACGGGGAAAGTCGGCTGCATTCAGGTATCGATCAGAAAGCTATATTAACAACACCGCTTCTAAATATTTTAGTACATTTTTCTCACTAAAAAAAGAAAGTACTAAACTTTAATAAATATTTATTTAAATAGTGTCAATTGAACATTTACTAAAAAAACACAAACATATATATTTATTATATATTTAATTAATAGTTATATATATATATTTATTTTATTTGTTTGGTACAAGAGAACCATTAATTTGATTTAATTGTTATTATTTTTTATTTAGCAAATACATATTTCTTATCTCAAATAAATATTACATTTATATTATTTAAACAATTATTTATTAAAATTTATTAATTTTTCTCAGTATAGTTTTTTTGTCTTCTTTATAAGCTATTACAATTATATATATTTTTTAAATTAAATTTAGATAGTCTTATTTTAAGTACAAGTAAATTATTATAGATAATAAACTTACCTGAAATAAAAAAAATAATTTGCAGGTCACCAACGAGACACGAAAGATACTGGAGCCGTTCGGTTTCGGCTTTGAGCAACGAGGTCTCGTCTTCGTTAAGGGCAAGGGTCAGCTCTTAACGCACTACCTTGTCTCCAAGGATGGCGTCAATCTCGATCTCGACAGCGATCTTCCTGTTGAACCTACCCACCCGATAATCTATCAGTAATGTACTTCAAAGGCTCTAACTTGAACGAGAAATAACTTTTCACCGGGAATATAAAGCCAGTTGTTTGGAAAGAACACGTTACGATATTTCTCGGCAGGTATCAGGCAAGACGTTTAGGGGAAACCGAGCGTCCAACCTGATAGCTTCTGGAAACTGATGAATCACGAATCATAAATTAAACGATGTTTCTGTACACCGAACGGATTTTTTTTCAAGAACGTTCGGAAAGTATTTATGTGTATTGTTGTAGAGAACTCTTTAAATGTTAGCATCCTCCGTATCTCAAAAGAGATAAATAACATGCGAAGAAAGGATGAGGAGGGATTAGAGAGGGGCGGAATTGTTCGTGACTGTCCGCAAGTGTCATCACACGTCGCCATATCGATATCATCATCCATCATCCGTCATTTCATTGATTATTCCGATGGGAGAAGTTTGCACACAGCTGCCGCCGACTATTCATTGTCACACGTTCGCACGCACGTACGCATGCATGCACACACGGGGGTGTGCGTACGTGTTTTACGAACGGCGAGAGTGCGTTGAACTCGTACAGGGTATACTTGAAACAAAAAACCAGTAATAGATTTAGAAAACACACAGGTTTGAAAACGCAAATGAAATGATATTTTGATGTCGCCGTGTAAGTAGCAATAGATTCATAGGGAGGAAAACATGGATGTATTATAATATCGTTAACAGAAGTGTAATGTAATAATATAAATGGAACGTTGCGGCCGTTTCAAAAGAATCTGAATAATGTAGAGATAATAATTCATTTCGTGTGTGGTGAGTCTTTGCGAATTTGGTCATTTGCATTACATTAGATTGATGTATACTAAAAGCTGCTATATACAAAAATTTTGTATTTACATGTTGTACAAAAAATACTTTTTTATTGTATTTATATTAAAACTGGTCTATTCAAGTTCTTGTTAAGATGTGTTAAATTTTTGACATACACCAAGTATTAATTTAATATAATGTGATTATATTATTTAAATATTTTGTATTAAAGTATTCATCATTTTTCTTATTACTAAAATGACACAATTTATGAGTAAATGAACAAAGAATAAAAATATATTTTAAATTTTAAGATAAATGAACAAAATACGTATGAATTTAACATATCATAAATGTTAACTTTACAGAAAAAATATACTTCCATGATTTATTGTTTGTGTATAAATTACGTTACATTTTTTATATAATTTTTTTTTAAATAACGTTTGTGTTATTCTCTAACATATTTATCTTGTGTTAAATTAACACAAAAATTTAAGTGGACAACATTAAAACGTTATTATATTATTCACTTTCTATTATATAAAGTAGCTTTTAATGTGCACTAAATATAGTACTAGCGATCAAATTCGTCATTATATTTTAGGGCTAAACTTCTTTTTTCAAGACGCACACTGATCAGACGCGGAAGCTGCGAGAAATAATTTCCGAATTCTGAATTCATTATCCCATTCGCAACCAAACTTTTTTTGATACGAGCAATAATAAAGAATTGTCACCCACAGCTCGAAACCGTACCTGATCTACATACAATTTGAAATGAAATTTTCGAGCTTAAAAATTTCGTCGCTGATATTTGAGAAGATGAAGAGAATCTTTTTAGAAAGCAGGCGAGAAAGATGTTGGCAGAGGCACGAAGTTATCTGTTCTCGCGTTACCACGTCTGATTATCAGTGACGTTTTGTGTACACAAACATACACACTCACACACATGGCATAATTTTATTATCGTTTATTCCATTGCAAATCAACGATCTAAGCGCGAGCGATGTCTTTTTAGGAGTAATAAAGAACTGCATTCTTTCCCGGATACACGTTATCTGTAGAGAGCACACGAGATATACGTATATCGGAGACAGTGTATATTATACTATATCTATATAACGGTGGTACTTGATAAAATAAAAATTTAAGAGCACTGGAGAATTTATAAATGTATGAAAACGAAGGAAAAAACGAACGATATGATAGCATTTTATTTTTCTGTAGTTGGCGAGGGACTGCAGACCAAGATGACTCAGATATGTACGTAACACATACACTAGGAAATGTTCTACTAGCTCTTTCGTTACGTACGACGGCATCAATTTCAGCACAAAAGAGAAAACGTCTCCCTTCGCATATAAGAGTAATTTATATTCCACTCGCTCTTTGATGAGATCGAAGTGACAATTCAAGTAAACTGCAATGTAATTCGCTGCCACGTTGAATGTAACGAGAGAGTTGCGGAAGAAAGAACATCGAGAGAGAATGAGTATGAGAGAATGAGTATGAAAGTGATGAGATAGGCTGCGTTCTTAGCACAGAAAGCAGCTTTGCAACTGTTGTAAGACTCTTCAATACGATTAGTTCTTGCTTTTGGTTCCTTATAGATATAAATGTATAAATCGATCATATATAGTGAAGAATTTTACAACAGTTGCAAAGCTGCTTTCTCTGTTGAACGCAGCTGTTGAATGGGACTGCGAAAACAAGTAGGTATCGGCCTAAATGCAAGTGAAGCTAAGCAAAACGTCAAAAAATGGCTCTCCTCATTTGGAGAAATGAAAAACTGAAGTGATATACTTCCAGGATCGTCCACGAATCGCATACTTCCATTTCCGGCCGACTTCTCGCCCGCACAATCATATGCATGTTACGCAACAAACACACGACATAAATGTGTAACGTAAATCTATAAAGAATACGATATAAACGTGTGACGTAAATCTATAAAGAATTGATTAATTAAGAGAAATTAATAGAAACTTATTTTGTAAAGTTTTCAATTATTAATCCTCGAGATTGCAGGACTTTGTAAAAAAAACATCTTTTATTTTCCTTTATTTTTTTCTTTGTTAGAAAGAATGTAAAAACTGTTGTTTCATGAAAAATGGAAGAATATCTAAAAACTTTTAATCTTTGACATTAAAAATTCTAGAAGAGATTCTACATCGTAGATTGAATTTCTATTAATTCCTTTTTAATCCGTTTATTTTTTTGTGGATGATGTAGGACACGCAAACATATTCCGTATGTAATCATGTAATTCATGTAAAGAAAATATATCACTGTTGATATGTTAGCACTTTAAATGTGACGGAGCAAGTTCGGAACAAACGAGAAGAAAAACTTGTAAAATTTTCGACTTTCTAGCGCGGCAGGCGCAGCTGCACGCGAAAATCTGAGGGTGACATGTAAAACTACGCGAGAAACCCCACTTCTGCGTCAGCGAGATAATAAATGGCGTCTTTGCCTACGACAAAATATGATATTATACATATATATATCTTCTTTTTCCAAACAGATGTTCGCATTATATTTTCAAGATTTATTCATCAAGAAAAATCCGAAAGATTATTATTTATTTTTCATTTTTATTATTCGTGTACGAAATCTCTTAGTTGCTATGTTCTTAAAATATATACCTGTTTTGAAATGTCTGAACATAATTTATCTTATTATTGGAGACGACAAAACGCGACTAGCAAGATCTTGATAATAAAATTCTATGAAGACAGCGTATAAAAATAAAATGAGCTTTAAAAGTTTAAACGTCGAATAAGGATTGGTCTAATAAGCACTAGTTTCACAATTTATCACGAAATCATGAATTAAATAAAGATATTAAGGATAAATGAGAGTTAACGCGAAAATATAAATTTATATAAATTTTTACAATACAAAATTTTATTTAGTAACGCATCAACCTCAGCGCGTTGACTTTTACTTGCTCTTCGTATCTTTAATTATTATTGTTCTCACACACATTAAAAGTCTTATTATTATTTATTTCAAGAAATAAAAAAATTTATTATATTTACATATACAATATATATATAAAACAAGTATGGAACAAATATTTGCGATTGTTATTTTATTTTTTGCGATAAAGAGTATTGTAACAAAAGCAAATATTTTTTCCATATTCTACATATTTAAAATAAATGAACAAGTCTGAAAATTTCTTGGCATCTTCGAGTAGAACTTTGTCATCTTTCCATTTAATTCTTTCACAAATGATTCAAAATAAAAAATATTAAATGTCTAGAAATAAACACAGGAGTAACAAATGTTAATATTAAAAACGACGTTAAATATCTTTGTGTAAATAAATTTTGAATTAGAATTCCGTGAATTTTGTGCAAGAAAATAACATAAAATGTATAAAAGAACATGGTTTGATTACCTACTCACAATCCTGAAGTTTAAAAACGAATCTCTGTAATTTTCATTTATTTGTAATTATAAAACAGTTAATGTCACGCCATGTTTAAAAAAAAATCAAATTGAATTGCAAGAAAAAGGTAAAATTAAAGCGGTTGTTAGCTAATAATTTTGTAGCCCTTTTATTTTTTCCTCTTTCATTTCGCTGGAAGAAAGGAAAGTAATTTACCGAGAAATGGGACGATCGGAAGGAAGTAGTTACAACGTTTACAAGCAGTATATATTTAGCGTAGACGGCTAGAATCATGAATACATATTGGCACGATTAAATTCAACGCGCAACAATTTTATATCGAATCGACCCATTTCTTGCGATTGATGTATCGGCTGATGCTGGACAGGAGATGCAAGAGAACTTCTGAACAGAATAGTAAGTATTACATAATACGGAAACATATACTGCCATTCGAAAATCTGCAAAAGTCATTCTACGCAAAACGTCGTGTGAGAACGTTTGTTCCACATTCAATCTGCACACTTTTACATTTCTGATTTAATCTTTCTCTGAATCATTCCTTAATTACAGTTTTTATCCAGACACAGAGAGAAGATAAATTCATGAAATTGAAATATTCTAGTTTTTCTCCGTTTATAATTTTATTATCGTTGCACGAAGTCAATATCATTACAATGAAAAAAAAGACAGTATAATTTAGGTCAGCTTTTTTCAAGCTGCCTTTTCATGATCTATGCTTGTTTCGCATATGTGCCGAATACGCAACTGAAAAAATGCTCTATTTACCTTCTTTTCAAACATAAGCATTTGAAAACGTTTTAAAATTCTCATATTGTGCAGCAAAATTCTGATTGTAAAACGTCGCAAATTTGAGAAATAGAAATAAAATTTTACAGTGGATATTAATTCTAGAGAGAAACACACGGCAATTTTTTTAGAAGAAAAAACAGTTGTATTTATCTTCTCTTCAAGTACCTAGCATTTGAAAATGTATTGTTCAGAATTTTTATGTTATATCGCACAAAACTTTGAGACTATACAGATTTAAAAATATAGAAATAGAAATTTCACGGTCTATATGAATTCTAGTACAAGAGAAGCGCAATTTCTTCGAAAATTTACATTTTCTTCAGTGGAATTTGAAAATGTTGTTTTATAATATTTATATTGTGTCGCAAAATTTTGAGACATCGCACATTAAAAGTATCAAATTTTCACAATCAATATTAATTCTAATGCAAAAGAAATGCGATATATTTCTTCCAAATTTCTATAATAGATTTTAGAACAGTATAACGTCTTGTAGAATTGTAAAGTAATAAGATTCGTTTTGAGTATGTTATCGCATATATAAGGGAAGAATAAAGAAAGAATTTTTTTCCTTATTATACACATATCATAGAGCAACACGTTAGCATTACATACATGTATACAACGTACAATGTGATAGTTAAAAAAAGTAAAGAGCGGTAGTTCCGCTACATATTGTGACGTGTCTTGGAATATTTTTAGAAATTTCGTTGCTTCGTACAGAGCATAACATCAAAGTAAAGAAGATACGCCTCCGTAACGATCATAAATATATACAGCATATATAATTGTATATACATATATATATATATATATTTATGTATTTATATAATTATTATATTTTATTTTATTATATATATATAAAACAAACGACTCTCTCTAGGCTGTACGAAACAAGCTCAAAGATACCTGTTTGAGCTTTCGCATGCTGGAAACGGAATCGAAATCGACTTTAAGATTTAGCAAAAATAAATTGTACCCTTTAGAAAATTCTTTAATGAGAAGGTATATAACAAGCGAGTTGAGTTTATTTTTACTTACTGACGTAACGATCAATATGAGATTTTATAAAAATACGCGATAGCCTTAACGTTGATCGACTGGTGTGAAAACTATTCAATGTCGCATCGGATTTCGATTCGATTTCAAGCTTCGACCGTGTTTCAGACGAAGCATAGACGATAAGCTGCCTTCGAATTAATTTTACATCGTCGGAAGTTACTCAGTTTATCGCGGTGTGCTCGTCGTTTCCGGCCGGAAATCGAAGTACCACCGAGTCGCATTTTAACGTTATAATTTAATTTGCCGGGAACGAGGGCTTCCCGGCCGATTGTCACGGACAGAAGTTTGTGTAAAGCACTTGGACAGTTAGATATTTCCAAAAAATTCGCGAGATTATGCCTTCGCATGCGCCGTCCGTGTGAGATGGCGACTCTGAGCACGGACAAGGCACTGCAAAGCAACGAAGATATTAGCCAGGAGATTTTGGTATATTAATAAGATAACACAACACAATTAATTAAACGATTAAACGAATTCTAGCGTGGTCAAAATGATTTTTTTATTTCGTGTTCTAAATAGATTATGTTCGCACATCTAAAACGAAGCTTTTCTTTTAGATTATATGTATACGGGTCTGATCTGTTCAGAGCAAATGTCTGAAAGAAAAAAAATGTGATGAGAATTACTAAGGTCGGAATCAGATTATACGTTGAAGATTGAGATTGAAGATTAAAAATTAAAATTTGACAAATAAGAAAAAAATATTTTAACTCTTTTTGTTTTGATTGGTCAAGTTCCAATCTTTCAATCTTCATTCGCAGTTTTTTTCAATGCGTAATCTGATAGCGACCTAAAGAAGATTCTGTCTCAGTAAAAATTCGAAGATATAATCCTAAAAATCATTTTATTTACGATCGTTTGATCTTGACTTTCAGTTTGCTTAAGAATTTACGTTTGAATTGTGATCAAGCCTTCAAAGCTAACGCCGAAATCTGTATACAGTTATTGATGCTGGATTGCTAAGAGGACCCCACTAGTTTATGTTATTTTAGCATCAAGTTATCCGTAATTGTATTTTTACTTCCTCTACACTCTGGATCTTGTTTGTTCCACTCAAATCTTTTTTACTATTCTATAGGCTTCCCAAAAATGTGGAAAAATTTAAAATTACTTTAGAATTATTTGTCAAAATCTCTATTATATTACCAAATAGCTTTTTAATTCAAATATTAAAATGTTTATTTAATAAATATTAAAATTTGAACAAAAATAGGAGTGAAATTTGAGAATATATAATTTTGCTTATGTCAAAAAATGCCCAGATTACAGACGGAGGGTTAAAAGGCATTAAAAATTACTTTAAAGAAACCAAACTGGTATGATTCGTATAAAAAAGAATAAATACTAAATATATTTTAATAAAAATAATTAAAATTTATAGATAAAAAGTTGAACTGTTTAACAAAGAGATTTATAATTGAATGGGTCCAATAGATTTACCGCCAGCTTTGGAGAATTAAAACCACGATTGAAGTTTCGAGCGTTCGCTCAATTGCATAAAGCGCGCCCCACTTGTGATGTTCCGCGCGGAATAGACAGTTCAACGAGTGATGACTCGACTCACAATTGTCATCTCCTCGTCGTATAACTGCAATTCGGCTTATATTACCTGAGATTCGTCCCAGTTACCATCTATCAACCGGCGCGGTAAAACTAGTTGAAGAACATTTTAATGAGTTTCCCGCGGCTCTTGAAGTACCGTGGAAAGCGACGCGGAAATATTTTCTTCGACGATACCGCAGCTCAGAATACAAGTTTATATTTGTTACTTTGGATCGAGTGCACTCGTCGGTATGTAAAACCTTCGTCTTTGTTGATTTCCACGTACAACTATTTTCAGAAAATAAATCAGCTAGAGACTCTTGTAGCAAATATGCATTCTGCAATTCTTCTTAGATTTTCTCATTTTACATGTTTTTTATATCGAAACTTTTTATCAACACCAGATATTATTTATGCATATTCGCAAATCGCAATATGTAATTATTATATGTATATATATGTATTATATGTATATACGATTTCATTCGCATTTCTTATCAATTTAACAGATGACCAAATCGATAACGTTATACCTTTCATTATCAATTTCGCGCTTCTTCTCATGACAGAGTTATCTTCGCTGAAATTTTACGTTAAGTATACGTAAATACATACATCATTACGTGACAAAGAGTACGATCACTTGATGTTACAAATACTTTGAAGAATTCTTTGATTAGTGAATTAATGAAATTCCCTCTTCTGATTGGTCAACTTGATGTTACAAATGCTTTCAAGTTTTCTTTGATATTAGTCAATTAATCAAATTCTCTCTTTTAAAATGATCAAACGCTTCAAAGCATTTGTAATAAGACCTCACCCAAAAGATAATATGATATCGTATAAAATCTTATTACAACCTGACATGATTACTCTAAATTGAGTCATGTACCGCAGTCGTTTTTCCCATTCATGACCCATTCACACATCAATTTCAGCATTGAAGGATTAACGAATGCTTAGTTGAAACGTCATCCCAGACTGTATCACGCAATGTTCTGTGTTTCCTTCATTGCTTGTTAATTTTTTTCTCGCGCGGGGCGGGTTGAAATTTAGACCCTTCATCAGGCCTCATCAGACATCGCTGAAAACGTTGCCGGCACCCAGACGATTGCCATCCTGCATCGATTCAGGATATCGACCAGGCGCCAGCAGCCAGCCTCACGTTTTAGCGAACTTGTAGACCACACCGAAAACCAGCACGCTCACCAGCATCAGCACCATCGCGGTCACCACTTTGGCGAAAGCGTTCAGCCCGCTCTCAGTCGGCTGCTGAGACCTCCCGCTTGGCACGCTCTGCTTGGCGGCAAGACCACGCGCTAGAGCAGGAAAGGCTAAACTCTGGGTGAAGGTCAACTTGTGGAGGGATTCCGACAGGGAGTACGGACCCACGGAACCGCGGGCTGCGGCTCTCAGTAAAGCATACTCCAAATCCAGAGCATCGAACATGCTGTATCTGCTAATGAAAAACAACCACGGTGATTTTTTAATTATTTTACACCACGCGTTATAATTTTAATACTTGTTCTAATTGTTTTACTTAATTACTATATACATACAGTATTTAAGTATATTATTGTAGATAATATATTCTTGATGCATCATTTTTAAAAATTAAGTAATATCAAATATATGTCATTCTTAAAAAAGTGATAAATTAAGAATGTGGGAATATAGCATGTTACTTAATAATTAATTAAGTATTGCAACAAAATATTGATAGTAAGATATTTTTTTTAATTATTAAAGCAAATATTTGTTGCCCTACAAACTTTAAAATTCAAGCAGCTTTATCTTCGTTAAAAATGAACAGAATTTAAATTAAAAAAATTTTTTAATTAGATTTTGAAGTTAAAAATTTTTATTTTTGGAAGATAACCATGTCTTTTGAATTTCTATGAGTTTGATCATTTTTACATATAAAACACTATGAGAAGGATAAAATAGAAAATTTTCTTATTGTCTCTTTGTAAGCTTGTCACGTGCCAAAAGAGATTCGTAAAATTTTCAACTTTCTAACGTGAAAATTACTTTATTAGGAAAAACTAAAATGGAGTCTCTCTTAAATTACCGGAATTAAAAGTTGTATCGTTCCGGCTTAGTCGGAAGCGCTGAGATGGAGGCGTATGTAGACATTGTCTCCAAATATTATATCAATGTCAAGAGTGTGATACCAACGTAATTAACGTTCACGGAGCGAATGAGTCAATTTTTCAAATCTTACAGCTTTCCTCTTTAAGTAAGATTTATTGTAGTTTCTCACCTCAAACCATAACACTGAGCACTGTGTATAATATGTTCCCATCTTTCTCGTTTTTCTGCTAAGGTAATGTCAATATTTAAAACTAGATAAATCTTTTAAAGATTTGTTATAAAAGATGTTTTTTTACATCTTAAGAAATAACGTCATCTCTCAATCACATTCAAATTGTCAATTTAATAGTCAGCAAAAAAGAACAAAATTGGGGCGCGGTCGATCTCAAGATTAGGGGAGAAGAGCGATTTTCTCGAGGTCCTCTTTATAGAAAGAACCACTCAGTGTTTGTGACAAGAACTCGTACAAGTGACGAATAATTCTACCACAGCACTTACATATACATGCGCGCGTGTTCGCATACATATACAATCGTAACGCTGATACGTCGTGACGTATATTTGCATCGTGTCAAGGTCGTTCCTTGACACGAGTCAAGACCGAGTTCGACATTGAACGCGTGCTCCACAATAGATTATTCCTGCCGTTCGGATATCTGAGACTTTGCTTGAAACGCGTATATATGCGGCCAAGGATAAGGTCAGAAAATAGAATACAGATATATTCGCCGATACTTCGTACCAACACAAGAAGATAAAAAAAAAGGATAATATTACTTGCAATAAAATACTTTTTGTATTAAACTTATAGTCACTACTCCGAAATCCTATTCATGACAATATGGGCTAACTTTATTACACTGAGAGAAAATATTCGCTCATACAGCACAGAGCATTCTGATGCAATGTTGCTATTATATAGCTAAAATGATCTATACTGTAAGGCGGTTAATATTTATAACTGCTTAGTACAATAATTATACGATTAAAATTTTTATAGTTACTGCTATAACGTTAATAATTATAATTATATCGCTTTTAATCATTTTATGTTATCAATGGTCATTATAGAGAAGAGAATTAAAGTAATTACAATAAAAAAATATAAAGATAAAAACAAGATTGGTTCATTGGCTAAAGGTAGAGTGCGATGAGAACATATCAAGTCAATTACCTGCTGCTACGTCTCCTGTCTTGTGAGTGCATTGACACGATCGCCGAGCTTGGCATCGATCGTAAACTGCTGGTGGTCGAACTGGAGGGACTTGGTGGCGCGGGTCGATCTTCGTGGTCCTCATCCAAAGACATTTTGTCCGGCGATGGCGGACTTTTTACTCCCATGTTATGGTGGTTGTAATGAAGATAATGCTGCAGTCGCGCGTGATCCGGATGTAACAGGCTGGCACGACGCGATTGCTGCGGCGTCATCGCCGGACTGTTGCAGGTGACACCGCATGGCGACGGCGACGCCTTTAACGCATTTCATAAAAATTAATTAAGGTTTTTTTTCCTGTTATGACAAGGCAAGAATTAATTCGTGCAAAAAGCTTTTAATGAAAATATGATCAACGTTGTTCTACGCGAAAAGGATTTTGGATTTTAAAACGTCCATTCTCACATTGTTAAACGTTGAAGGATCAATTAAACCAATTCCTTGAGTTAAATAACATTTTGTTATTTTACTTTCAAGTGTGTTGTAAATATTATTTTCATTCAAAAATTGTGTTTAAAAAGTAACATTCGTTTAATCAACTCATTCTTATGATTGAATTGCTTAGTTTCAAAGTAAACAGCTAAAACAGCATATTAATGTATATATACGCTTATTTTATTAATAAATAATAAAGTACTCTGCACTAACTATATACCGAGATTTAATTTTTCATATAATTAGTAGGAAGTCTTGTGAATCAAATTTACATTTTCTAAATTAAGTTCTTTAATTAACTTTATTGTTTTAGTAATTTCTTTGCAGATCGGAAAAAAGAGCCTTATAATGACGCTGAGACAGTGTAATATTTTGAGGCAAGGAATATAATAAAATTATGAATTATAACTTAAATTATAAATCTTACTCAAGGAAAAAGTTTAAGGTTTTAAAAATAGACCCTATCCTCTAACAGATGTTTATAATAAATAACATATTGAGTAGGAATAATGGTGAACTGTAGAAATGGTTAAAAATAACTTAAATTAGGTATAATTTCACATTATGACTTTAACAATGCAGTAAAGTTTACGGCATAAAATTGCTCTGAGAACACTTATGTTTAATTCACGCGAGCACTGTTTAAGAATATTGATTTATGTGTTTAGAGATTTGATAAGGAAAATAATATCACGTAAAAGTCACACCTGGATGGATTCGATACCGCTGTCGTTGACACTTTCCTGCACATCTGGGAACACAAAAGCCGGGGCCTGTTCGTCGGTATCGGCTCTGGGCGAATCGCTGGGCCATACCTGAAGAAGCGGAAGTGCCCCGCGCGTTTCGTTGCAGACTTCGGCGATGACAACGTTGCTGGTTGAGCAACCCGTTGATATCCCCGTATTGAGGCACAAACCCAACTCTCTCAGTGGCTTCTGCTGAACGACTTAATAGTTTTACAATTTTGTTATAAATTTTGTAATATACAGTGGCATGCAATAGTCTCTGGCCAAATAGATTTTTACGTTTTTTTTTTTTCTAAACTAAAGATCAAAGCAGTTTTTCTTAGTATAGGTATTACACAGTGTTCCCATTAAATAAGAAGACTGATATTTTTCTTTCATATTAGCAATCCTGCTTCTTGTTGCCATGTTTGATTTTGATCCTTTTCATAATCCAACTCGGACTGGCTCTGCGTTGCTTCAATCTAAAGTAGCAATTAAGTTAACCCTTTCGCCTGCAGGCAGGATAGAGATATATTTGTACAGAAATAAAGATAGCAATTTCTTTCTGGGCTCATTTTACGCGAAGGGTGAAGGATAGAACTATTTATACAAAAACATTAACATCTTTTTGAGTTTCACTAATCTGCATACCGCATAAAAAAAAGAGTGTAAAAGTGAAAAGTACATATATTTTCCATAAAGATAGCGAATTCTTTCGCTAATTTGATTTAAATCCAAAAAACATATTTTGATTAATTAATTATCTGCCATATGGAAATTTTGACTACACAGATTCGTGATCGGTGAATTAAATGTTAATTATTCCTAGAAAAAAGTCAGACACGAAAGGGTTAAAGTGTTAATAACTTCCTGTGTTGCTTGCATAATAAAAATGGAATCACACGTAATATCGCGAACAGTAATATACTATCTTTTTTATTCGCAATGTATACGCAAAGCTTCAGCACATCTTTTTTGTCACAAAAGTTCACAAAAAAGATGACTTACGCTGTATGATATTATATAGTTTCATTTTTGTTACAAACCACACAAACGTATCTTAATACTTCAAGCTGCTGCTCTAAACTGAAACAACGCTAGTTGTGCTAGTTGGGATTAGAGTAGAGAAAAGATCAAGGACGTGGTTAGTCATAACAGGTTGGAGGTTGCTAACATAAGAGGAAAAATCAATCCTATTACTTAACGAGCATACTAGCTGTGTATATAATGTATACCATTTAAAGAAAATTATAATACCATAAATGCGTATAAGAAATAAATGTATTTATACGATACAATATAATACCAGTCAAAATTTCTTTGTTTTCGTTTTTGAAAGAACACATAAAAAATTCATTTGGCCTGAGACTTTTATACACGTTAATATAAATTTTTTTAGAAGGAATGTTATTTCTTTTTTTTTGTTTTTTTGCATAGGTTCTTCAAATAGTTGGAAGTGTCGAAATAAAGTGCACTTTGATAATACTCATAATAATACCTTAAATACGAATAATAAAAAGGAAACAAGATTTTAATTTTATTGTTTGTGGCATGCACTTGAAACTGTATTGACTTTGAAATATTACGAGGCTCGCGTATATATTGTGCGACACGAGAACGCGAGAACGCCTTGCGACTTTTAGCTGCTCGATGACTGCCGATAATAAATATCGCCGCTAGAAACTTCGTAATGTCGCCGTAGCACGAGACAAACATTTTCTGCGTTCGCGCCACATAAAAGGCCGGTCCTTCACGGCTGGGTATTAGCATGTGAAATATTGAAAAGAAATATTTTTAGCCATGGTCGCGTTTCAAGAGCAGATTAATCGATGCGATACTCAGTTGTTTCGCTACCGCGAGCTTTACTTCCATCCTAATGACGTTTTAAAAAGAGTAATAAAAGTAACAGAGAGAATCTCTTGCATGTACTTGTTAATCAAAATGGAAGAATACCTTGACACACCTGACATGATGGAAACATAAATTCTCAGTTTGTCATCGCATAACGGAACACAAATTTTCACGGATTGTTATTGCAAAATTGTGATAAATTGAAACTTCCGTGTGATACGCTATTCTGAGAACATTTGTCACGAAATATCGTGCACATGCCTGCTTATCGTTCATTCGTAATCCCACAAAATATCTTTAAGGTCATATCAGAGATACGATTATATTAATATTTGTAACATATATACAGAAAAATTTTTAATATTTATAATTATATAATTGCATAGTGTAAAACGTTTTTAGTTATTACTGTAATATTTACAGTCATTTTCTGGAACAACCATTTATATTCTTCAGTATATAAAATAAATGTACACATCAGTTAGTAGACAGTTAGAGGACATAACTCAATTTATCGGACGAAATAACAAAAATTTTAATATTAAGCTTTTAATAAATGTATGACTATATATATATATATATATATGTATGTATATAAATTCGCCTACATAAATATAATAACAAATGTATTTAGAATTTAATTATATAGAATGTAATTTATTTAAAATATAATTATTAACAGCTTTATAAGGTGCTTATTTGCATCAATAATAATAAATCGTTTGTCAACTAATTAGTAATATTACTATTTTAGTTTCTATTTAAGACTGTGTTTCCAGTTGACAAATAATCGGTGTATAGTCTATTTAAATTGGAAATTGTATAAATTTACAAAAAATATTATTAAGCGCAAAGAATTATCTTGGTTAAATATAATATTTTCCATTTATGTGAATTTATTTAGAACCATACATATTATTAAAAGTTTTAATATTTAAAATTTTTGTTATTTTGTTTTATAATCATTTTCACTAATTGGTACATTTACCTTATAGAAATATAAATATAATTATTATAATTATTTTAATAAATATAATTATTATAATTATAATTGTATAATTCTTTTTTGTATACAAAACTACAAATAGAATTTTAATTACTAACATTTAGCAGTAATTAAAAATATTTTATCATACAATTGTAAACATGAATGCCAAAAATTTTTTTCAGTAAATCAAGAGACACAGTAGCACCTCGCGTTTATATTTTTCGTAAGGTACATCCATTTATATGAACGAAGTAGCGTATTCTTTACGCTGTTTTATCAGAAAGGAAGATGCTTGCTTCTAAAAATAAACTATTATTCTTTTTAAATAAGTCGATGTTATCAAAAGATGCATATATTAAGGAAGAATATAGATTTTTCCGATAATATTTTATGCGACTATTGAGAAATAACAGGCTCTTTATTTTTTTGAAATCTGAGCTTTTATCAATATGATTTTATTTAGTTAACGTAATTCCTTTATTGATACAACCTGGATGAAGCTTGGATCTCGAATAACATCATTGTGTAAACGAAAAAAGAACAAAAGTGATATATTTTTCAATCACGAACTATGAAAATAGTTTCAAGTTACTAAACGATACCGGTCAGATTTCATCGTCCAATTTAATGTAAATGTTTTTACACTGATGATTTGAAAAACCTGCATCATCGTTATGCCACGTGATCAGTCGAAATGAAAAAGTAAAGTACAATCTGAACTGTCATCTTCATAATTTCTCAATGAGTTATTATTCCTATCCTTGCTCGTGCCTCACCTTCGGCCTTTTCGCGCTGGAGCATATTCGTCGCAAGAGCTCTCTCTCTCTGTCGATCGAGCGATCTTGATTTTTATTAAAACCTGCGACGACGTGTTGTGTGCGGACAACGATGGATAATAATACATGGTTTAAAGTTCAAAATGTCTCGCACGTCTCGCCGCGCGAGATCGCATTCACGCAGACCGGTGCGCGTACATCTACAGGGCGCAATCGGGGGATAAACGGCTCGCTGGTTTCCGGTGCGACGAGCTTGCAAAGGTCGCTCCGGTGTACAAAAAAGCGTCGAGAAAAAGGCGACAGGCCGCAGAAGCATTGCAAAACGAATCGATAAAGCGCGAGTACGAGGAAGTGCGGTTGCTGAAAAACGCGTAGCTTATTCCGAAATCTGAATTTGCGTCTTCCTGTTTTCCTTTCTATTTCTAATTCTATAAGTCGATTTCTGTAGAATATATTTACTATAAAGGACAGTAGAGGAGAAAATGGTATATTATAGTTCCTCCATTTACATTTTATACAATAACTTTATTAATAATTAAGATTTAAAATTAAAGTATAATAATTACGTTAGTTAAAGTGTTATTCATTTTAGACTTAAAGTTATGAAATATTTATTACTCAGGACATTATTTTCTTTCAATTTAAGTATAGTAATTATATTAGTAATGTATTGTCTTATTGTCAGTCAGTCAATTGCTACATAAACTTATTCTGGTAGGTTTACAGCAGTAGCTTTATACTAATGCTTCATCCCATTTATGTATGGTATTCACATGCTTTCGCATTTAATGTAATTTTGTGAGAGTTCACAATAAATTAAATTAAATTAAATTAAGTTAAATTAAATTATTTATAAAAATGTGGCGTTACTGAATAATAAAAGAAACAATAATAATAATGCGAAATGTGAACATCAATAAAAATCAATTTAAAAAATTAATTTTATTTAAAAAGACACAGCATTTGGTTACAGTTGTATGTGAGCCATAAATAATCATACACATTCGCTACCTAATAGCAGAGGTATTAAGAGTAGGGACCATTATACAAGGACAATATAAATCCATCATTTCATTTATATTTCGAATACTTTTTCTATTGTGTAAAAAAAGGAATGATTCATGTCCTTCGGAGAGTAAAGTTAAGGGTTGACCAAAGAAGAAAATGAAACAGATCGATAACGCGCGAGCAGGAAGTGTGTGGCGATATGACGAAGGGTAGTACCCGAAATATATTAATCGAGAAATCGAAACACGAAGCTACACATTAATTAATTACCGCTCCGTGACAGGCGAAGGAAGAAAAACAACAGTCGCAAATGGAATGAAAATATTGAAAGTGTGTCGCATGTCCATCCTAATAGCTTTGCATTTTCTCCTTTTGATTCTTCTACGCTATTCCTTAATGTTTGCACTGACAAGCAAAATTCATCAAACATTTTCTTACTCTCACGCTAAAAGTCACGCTAAAAGTCGTTGAGAGAGGAATTCACGGTGTTTAAATCGATAATGCAGAGTTTTTTTAAAAGTACAAATTCGTTTTCGCCGTAATAAAAAGTTGACTCGTTGCAAAAACGTGGTATCTTTTCGATAGTAGAAGTCATCTGCCAAGCAATAAAAAAAATTAACTCGATTAAAAGTTAAAGCAGAAAAAATACCCATGTTTGTTTTATTCCTTTTTTTTTGGAGAGAGATTTCCAGAATTTACGTCGCGTCGCTCGTTACAATCGCGATCGATTCAGGCCGCAAGAAATGCAGCACAAATAATCGAACGTTACTTTGCATCCGTCACACTCGAACGCAATTTGCGTGCCAGATGTGTAAACGCTTTTCCATTCTCTTTTTTCTTACGAGACTTCCGCCAAATGGAAGTTGTGAGATGCGAACTTGGCGGCAGTCCAAATTGACCAGTGGAAACCGAACGCGAAAGAGCGCGAGAAAGACTACATGCGCGAGGAACAACTACAAGAATATGTCTTTCGGAAAGCCCTTTCTTTCATCTCCGACTTCAATTAATTTGAAATCGACGAGGAGTCGAAAGGTCTGCAATTGAGAGCATACGTCGTGGATCCGGCGAAATGAACGCAGCCCGCTTGAGAGTTGGCGAATTTTTACGTTCAAACAAATCTTGCAAACAGAAGTTATCAAACTTTAAGAGTCACTCCCCGAGTCAAATTCGTAGAAAGTTAAAGTAAATTGTGTCGTGCCTCTTGTGTCGAGAAACTGCTGCACAAATCTCGTAATGAGTTTTCCTGAATCTATTTAATTTAACAGCTATGAAACGCGACGATAAAAGTATCGTGAACTGCTCTATGGGTGAACCACACGATTCTGTCAAGATCAACAGGCCCTATAAAATTAAAAAATATAACTTTATAGTACAGCAAAGTTATTAAGTTAAAATAAATATTATATTTATTCATTTTAATATTTATCACATATTTGTTGAAGTCGGAGATTTAACTCCATTGTGATAATTATAAATGACTAGGCAGGATCAAACTATCAGAAATTCATAAGATTGCGAGACGATAAGTCTACTCTGTTTGAAAACGTCGCGATCCGAAACTTTCGTTTCCCCACATTTTATGACACTCTCCGTATTTTATGACTCCCACATTTTATGACTTCTCTATGATTTATGACACTCTTGCAAAAATATCGTATCCCTCGTGTGTATGTATGTCAGTTTTCGTGGACAGGTTTAAATAGCGATCACATACTTTACGTTACTATTCGATCGAACGTGGGGAGGAAGCTAAATACAGTTTTAATGCAATATACTCCTTTTGTGAGATTCCACCTAAGGTTTGAAAGGTCATTAGAAATGAATTACAAAGATAGCTAATCGATTGGAAACATAGAAGGGTGATTGTTAATAATACCAGGACGGAGTACCGATTCATTTAACTATAAAGAGACATGTGCTTGTTCGTGACCATGACTGTAGATCTCGTCTTCTTGCTTGGCCTTGGCACGCGTCGGCGATCGATGAGAGTAAGAAAAAAGGAGCGGAGATCGTTTTCCTGGCATAATGCCTGTCTTGACTGAATGAAAAGACTTTTGTTAAGAAACCATTAAACTTTCCAATGTTTTTCGTGCAAGTTTTCGGATATGAAAATAGTTTCGAAACAGAGTGAATTCATGATTTCGCAATCCATGACAGATTGAGCCTGTCGAGCCATTTAATTATCAATGGAGTTAAATCTCCAACTTCAACATAGATATTTTATGAAATATTAGAATAAATATAACTTATTTTAGTTTCATAATTTCGCTATATTTTATAATTTTACATAGCCTGCTGATTACGGGAAATTTTAAAAATGAGAGAAAACGAAAGAACTTGACTCTAAAGCACTGTTAAGTAATATAAAATAAAAATGTATGTCAAAGGAAGAGTTTCTCGTACAAAATATAAAACCGTCTGCCGTGTGTTTGTTACATTAATTTTCAAATTCCTTTAGTTTTAAAGCGCGGAAAGCTGCTTGTAAACTGAATTCAACAAGTTTTCGTAGCAGTCACATCTCAGTGTAATTTAATTCAATGTCGTAAAATACGTTTTAGAAATGTGTAGAAGTGATAAAGAGACAAAATATAGCGAGGTAAGTTCATTTTGCAAAACGCACAAAACGCTATAGGCGCAAAAAACTGTATAAATACAAAAATATGAAATATATTATTAGATAGTGAATTTGCCAAAAAATATACAGATATGTAAAGAAATACTTAAATTTGTTCTGTTTATTTGAGCAACAAGGTTATTGATCTATTTCGTGTGATATCAAATGTTTGCGTTGAAATAGTTGCGGTTTACCAATCGCTTAGGACATTCTCCTCGACCCACCTGTATGCTTCTTACGTAGTTGACTTCCGATAAGGAATGCGACAGATTTTCAATTAAGAATCGATTGATATTTCAATTTCGACGTTTTTAAGCACTATTTCTACATTACATCAATATACATATAGATTAACTTTAATCTCGGTTTAATTTATTCCTCATTTTTTTAATTTTTAAAAATTTTGAAGAAAATAAAAAATAAATTATTAGAGAGTTAAACGTAGAGTCATACAGATAGTAAAACACAGAGTCATAATTAAGTTATAATGATATCATAGGACATCATCGTATCATTTGATAAACATAACTGATAAACCTATAAGTGACAAATGAAGTCACGATGATGTCGTTATGGTATTGCAATTTTTGTGTTCTACTTGGAAAGTTAATCTAAATTGATAGAAAGGGACATTAATGACACTGAGAGCAATTTATATACCGACAAATCCTACAGAATATTATACGTAACATCATAAAATGATTTCAAAAATCGATCGCACAAAAAATTGGATCACTCTTTTCAACCGCGCATATCTAGTTTGTTCGCTAAACCAAGAAACTCATTTACATTTACATTCAACCTTCAGAAATTATTTTCTATAAATTATGTTAGTGTCAAAATGAAATCGGGGAGAAGGGATCAACAAACTCGCGTGCGGGAGTTTATGTAGGTATATCCACTTGGAGAAACGGAGCGCGCGTCGGTCGTCAACGGCAGGGAGAATCCTACCTGCATGCTCCTGATTGCATGCCAGAAGATCCCGGCACGATCCTCCGAGGCGTCCTTTTACGTGGTCCAGGATTACGACGGGTGCTCTCTCGGCACGCTCGATCTTCTCGGGGTTCGAAGTGCGACTGGATCCGGCCGCGCGTGCGGTAGGACCGTGTGCTTCGCCCCGCGGGGATTGCTAGTGGTCCGGCGGCCACGATACGGGAAGGGGTAGAAAACCAGGCGGCGGAGAACGGATAGACGAGGGAGGGTTGTTTTCGCTGTGCCGGTCGGGGGTGAAAGTAGTGGTAGGCCGACGCTTATCGGACGCGAGCTGATGAGGCTGACATCGTCAAGTGGGAAAGATTGAACGTATAGCTTGACGCCAGGTTGAACTTTTCAGGAACCTCCCTCTTAGAGGGCAGGAAGAAAAAACTTTTTGTCTCTCTCCATTTCGCTTGTTTATTATTTCATTGCACTGAATGCGTAACTGTCGCGTTGAGTAAACTTTATCGTCTAATAAATTTTTTCCTCTCGAGCGACAAATATGTGCATTACGCGTGATCACAAATATACTTTGCACTCGCTACATTCCTCCATTCTTTCAAATTATTCATGAACACGCAGAGATTTTAATTAAATTGCTGAGATTCGAGTTAATTTCTCTTCAGCTACGTAAGACTTTTTACGCTGCTGCTATTAACTTTGTAATTATCTTGTTAATTAGATTAAAATAAAAAGCATAATATTAATTAAGCAAGAATAATAATAATGTTGAGATAATGATTTTAATTAACGCGTGTTCCATTATTAGAAATCTGAAATTAGAAATCGATATTATATCAATATACCATATCTAAATTATCTGGGGTTTTTTTTTTTGATAATAGTCTGATGATGCCTTTGCTGATTGCAAATAACTATGACCGCACACAAGGTACACGCAGATCAATTGGACGCAATATAAAAACAAACGCAAATCTTTATTCTGCGTTTGCGAATTGCATTTTGCGATTTGCGAATTATATAGAAGTACCATAATGGGTTTAGTTTTGTTTTTATTAGAGAATCGAACGACGTTATTGGTTGCTCTCCCGTGGCAGCCATTGCAATTGTTAATCCACAGCATCTGCTGCGTTCCAATTACGTTTTACTAATTAAACTAATTGCGTCTTTCATAACAGATGAAAATACAAATAATCCATTAATTGCTGTACTTCTAGTAATTCCATGCTAGAATAAATATTTATTTAAATTTCAATAATAGTATACAAATTTATTTAAAATAGACATACAATAATGACACAATATATAAAATTTTGATCATTATAGTCAAGAAGTACTTTTTTTATCTAGCATGTGTGTGACTCAAGTTTTGAGAAACTTAATAAGAATTTTCAAATAAAAAAAATTCTTATTAAATACCGAAAAGAACGATATGCCTTGAATAATGAGATGCGACTCCAGGCTCAGGACGAAAATACAAAGTTGTCAAGCTCGCTTTTTATAAATTATTTTAAGAATGAAAAAAGAGCTTCTATCTATCATTGAAAGCAAGTGTACAATAAAAATATAGATAAAATCAACTAAATAAATAACAATGAAGATGCAAACGAGTGTTATTGGTACGTCAAGAATTGAAAGATTGACTGGAAAAAACTGTTAAGGTTGACATTTGGAGGACACAACAACATATCGAAGACCTTCAAAATTTAGGACGCAAGCTTAAAAATATCTCTTTTCGGTACAAGCGAGCTTCCTGATAGATAGAGAGAGAAGAGGGAGAAAGAGAGAGAGAAGGTAACTACACGAAAGTCTGCAAATTCTGTCCTGTCCCAATCGTCGCTCCTCGATGTCCTGTCCGCTGACAACGCGACGAAATTAACGTGAAAATGGGAAGAAGCATACAGAAATGAAATGTACGACAAAATATGAAAGAGCTAATGGAACACTGGAAAAATACATGCATGTGGTGGTGTGGTCGGGGTAGACAGACTTAATTTATTACGTCACGGAAAAGCCCGAGAGAGCCGATAAAGCGTGCCAGATAAAAGTATAGAATAATGCATCTGTCGAGGTACATTTGCCATTAGTATTGCCGGGAATACGGAATGGAGAAGCTGGTGGTGTATGGGAAGAACGTGATTGCGCTACTTCGAAAAGAAAAATAGAAAACCGTGAGAACACATAAGAGGACAATGCGAATTTTGAAAAGAGGGGATGCACCGCGACATGCTGAGAACGTTCAGCAACAAATGGTTAAGCAAGATATGAGATTGTTTGGAGAGAAACGAGGATAAAGGGAAAAAACACGGAAAAAGAATTAGAAAAAGAAAAAAGAAGATTCGTGCGGTGACGGACAAGGGTATGACAATGAAGTCTTTTATGTCTTCTAACTACCCTGTCTATCTCTTATACATGGCAATACGATAAAAAGGTTTTGTTCCCAGATTCCTCGGGAGAGGGATTCGAAGGACTCCACGAGGACATGTCCCCGTAGTCTCGGCAACACGTCGTGCGCACAGGATCGAGCGTGGCTCGCCGTCGGCGCCTCTGATTTCCCAGTCCATCGACTTCAATAACCGAGTGCATCCCGAGGTCGCTAGACTATCGCGATGCAGGAGATATCGGATCAGATGCACTGTTGGTCACAGGTGGAGAGAGATAAATCGAATAGTGGGATGAGTAGGAAGAGGGGCGACCAAGGTAAGACGAGGACGGGACGCGGCCACGTGAGGAAGGGGACGAGGAGGAAGCGACGCCGGCGCGGCAGGAACCCCGTAGGTCAAGGTCATCCACCATCGGCCGTACGCAGGGGTGAGCTCTGGCCGTACGTTACGGCCCTGGGAAGTCCCGCTTCTAACACCGCCGCCGGCTCGTGTGCAGGATGGACGATCTTCCGGCTTTCCTCTGACCCCGCTGAAATCGATATACCTACACCTATTCCCGACAGCTCGACCGGTCCGTGTGTGCAGGGCAAACAGGGCCACGGGTTCCTGATGCGCCACGCAATGCGACTGCAACGCAATTTCGCGCAGCACGTGTGCCGCAGGGCGCGCGTGACTTATGACGATAAATGAACCGAGTTTGACGCCGAGTTAAACGAAAAGGAACCATCGCTATCGCATCTTTCGACACTTGGCATTTTCACGCACAAGCGCTAAAAAAAAAGTCACTTTGACGGGGGTTGCATATCATCTCTAAATTGCCTCGATATGTGGGCAATCAATGGCATATCGTGTATCATATTACATGATCGATACGCCGTAAGTCCTCCGAGACCGATCCATATCCAGTAAATTAAGTATCAACGAGGACGCGTGTAGCCCATTTAGTTTGAAGAAAAATCGACAGTCAAGGTCTTGTGTGATCGGATGAGTATCTCTAGGGTGTAGTGCTTGCAAAATTGTGCATCGCTTACCAAGACATTCTATCGATCATCGATAGATAAATATGACGCTTTCAGTTGATCATAATTTTTTATCTTATATCTCAAAAATAACGTTAGTCGATCGCATCTCTCGAAACTTGTTAATTACACATCCGATTTTATCATCTCTTGGATTATGAAACACTATATCATTTTTATTGTTTACAGCAAAGTGTTATATTTTAAAAAATTGTATTAAAATAAAAATAATTTTGTAACTTTAAGAATAAATTAAATATAATTAAATTGCCTAGATGAGCCTTCGCGATTGTTAAAATGAATAATAAATAATATACATATATATTATATATTTATAAGGTCATAAGACATTATTCACAAGCAATTGGAGTGTACATTACTAACTAATTAACTGCGAACGTTTCTTCAATGCAAAAGTCAAACTACAATATGTCAAATGTAAGTATCTTATAGTTCATATTTAATATTTTTCTATCTATATATAAGATTAAAGATGTATTCGGGAAGTATCCGGTATCTAACTTTATTCGACCCTTTCTTTACTCTCCGTCCAAATAGTCGGATATCATTAGTACCCAGCAATATATCCGACTAAAATTTTATCTTAAAAGTTTGCATCATTGTGGTGTGATAGAAAAGAATTTTATTCTTTTTAGTTGAACTTTTTGCATAATTCATTTTTCCTTTTCACATTAGGGAGCTAAAAAAAATTATAATATTATTGTGTTATTTCTTTGTTTGCTTTCCTTTTTTCCTCCTTTTTTACAGAATGGAGAAATTGTATCGGATATCCGGAAAATATTCGGTATTTCAGCCGGATAATGTGCTATCAAATATTAAGTGTCACATTCTTTCCGGATATCTAGTACCCGACAATTTTACGATCCGGTACATTCTTATTGAAGATGATTGAAGTGTAGAGGCGAAATATTAGTTAACTTTATTGGTGAGTACATACAATCCAATTTTTGCAAATTACATCTTATGGCCTTATAATACATTATTTACGCACAAACAACCGTGGAGGCTTATATAGATAATTTACTTATATTTGAAAAATCGTGTATTTTTTTCTATTATTATTTAAGTCTGATCTACGGTGTGCTCTTAGTTTTCTATTTTTGCTGTTTTACCTCTTACCTTTTCCTTGTTCGCAACTGTTTTATTGATAATCGTGTTTCTTGTCACGTGTTTTTTTATCTTTTCTGAAGTTTGTCAACTTTTATTTTAAACAACAAAAAATGAAGGAATAGGATAAGAGGCAAAAAAGTAAGAGATAAAAACAGGAAGCAAAAAGAGCATAAATATTATAGATTAGGTATTATCGTTTAAACGTAAATGTCTCTTTCAGACAAAATTATATCCTCTCTCTTTCCTATTATTATTTATCATTTAAATTGCACATGTCTCTTTCAAAACAATCATATACTTTTCTATTAAATTATCTCGACTCAGTTTAGATATTTAATTAACATAGCGATCAATGAAGTCCTTGCGATAATAACAGGAAGAGAAATTGTGGCGTTTATGCGGTCTAAACCGGGAACAGGATTAAGAGGAGTTTTGCGCTTAACCGGCAAGATTTAGTGAGGCCATTCGGTCAACTGCACGAACTAAACCGCGTATTCTGCACCGTGTGCATCCCTCCCGCCCCGTGAAACAGAGCGCGGGCTCTTGAATATTCAACGGTATGTAATACTCCTAAAGGACTTTCTATTTTCATCCGTCTTAACCGCGGGAAATATAAATAGCTCCACCTTGAGGACACCGGTTCCGAGGGACGATCCTGAAGGTCCTCTTGAAATACTCAATTAAATCGGCGCATGTTATAAATTAGAAGAGAGGATAGAGAAATAAAACGACACGTATATAATAATCTCTTGATTTCCTCTGTCGGCGAAACATTAACCATATATTTCTATTACCGCGTATCTGTTAATATATACTGCGTATAAACGTTGCTCTAATTTTCATGTTTTATGCAAATGCTGACCGCCGATCGATGGATACAGTCGCGGGGGACGATATTATCAAACCGCGTTTATTTCCTGGCGTTATTACGAAAATTGTGGTTTGCTGTTGTACTGTGAGAAATTAGGAAATTTAATGAAGTTTCATTGCACATCGCGGACCACATGTCACGTATGTATCTGTATAGTGCATGCTGCGATCTGACATTTACGTGATGACTTTGATTAATTCAAACTGCAGACTTTGATAGTACATCGCGTGTCTGTGCACTGCCACTCGTGTGCATTTGTAAAAACAAACGGATCGACTCCGTGCAAACCACGATAAACGTCGAGGAAAAGTAGTAAAATAAATCCTTGTGAATTAACATGTTGAATGTCGTGCGCACGGATCAAATTCGTTTGTCTCTCCGTGCTGAAATAAAATTTTCATTATTAGCTGGATTCGTGTGTCTCGATAAAATTACATAATATAATTAAATTATGCAGATTATATATTGTAATATGCTTATTATTATATAATTTACAAATGTAATATCTTATAAGTTTTACACAGAAAATACAATTTTTCTGAAGTATTACAAAATTTAGATTTGTATCTAAAAATAATTTGATTGAATTAATTAAAATTATTTTGGTGGACCACATCGAAATAGTTACATATAAGACACTTATAAGTATTATGAGCAGTATATATTATAAAAATTTTGACATTAAGTAAACAATTTATGGATCACCAAAGTTCCTTGTTGCACTAGACTGCACTAAAGCTTTTACCTTATATATTTTTTATTCATTAATATTGAAGTCGAATGTATTGAAATTATAAAACTTAATTATCTCTTTCTGTATTATTTTATTTAATTAATAATAATTTACATATTTTACATTATTTATATATTATCTATATAAAAACGAGTCGTGTAATTTCAATAATATACATATAAATAATACATAATATTACCTGCAAACATTAATCATAAAATATGCAGCACAATCTTGATTAATATTGCATAAATAATTTATTTTGGTACAAAATGATTATCGATGATGCTTGAAGAAGATAATTTTGATAATCGATCTGTGATGGCAGCAGTTGTTCGGCAGCGCTTCCGCACCGATGCACGATCACTTGCTAATTATTCAATTAATTTTCCCGTGCTGATTTCGTAATTATGTTCTACCTATATAGATCTCATAAAAGAAATATCACCACGATCATTAAACTGCTTTTTAAATAGAGATAACGTTTTGAGAGACAACGTAAATCTGTGGAATGGTGATCGATCAGATAGATCCTCGCTCGATCGTCGCAATCGATGATCAATGATCGACGACATACAATGTGCTGAATCAACGAGAGATGGAGCCTGTGGTTGGAGCAAGCGATCCTATACGGTGTGCATAAAATATCGGTAGCGGTGATCGGCGACGCTTTGGCCGCAGGCAGAGAAAGCTCACCGCTGCTCACCGCCTTGAAGGCTTCGTCGAAGCCGCCCGGTTGCTCCTTTTGCTGCCGATACACCGCGTACCATTGCCTCGTCTCTTCTTTCCTTTCACCGCTGTAGCATATGTCACATCAGGGCCGCATCGATCTATCCCGAAAGAGTCGTCTTTTTCATTATGACAGGAAACGTATAAATCCTTAAGGAATAGAAGGACCAGTCACAAATCGTTTAGATATACCCTCTCCAAGATTCATAGTACGTAGCGTAAACGTTTCTTTGCGATCGACTGTTAGAGAATTTACGTCATCCGTTAAATTTAATCCCCCAGAGTCACTCTATATTGTTTTATTACGTACTTATAACGTGGGTATTGTATAAAAATAACGTATAAAAATGAACACACTATAACCATTTTTTTATTGAAACGCCAGACAAGGAATATAACGGTAACAAGTAAATATGTATATGTAGATTTATATCTTTATTGAAAAAAAATTAAAGCATGTATGTCAAATGTATGATAAAAGATCTATTTATTTACGTTTCTCGAATTAAATAATATTTTATTATTTTTAACTTCCAAGTATGTCAAAAATATTATTTTAATTCAAAGCGTTGAAAAGACAAAGCCACATTTAATCAATGCATTTTAAAATAAACATGTTTATGTTAAAATACGCAAGTAGTAAATAATAATTGGATCACTTTATACATTTTTCTCGGATAAAATAATTTAACTCCATTGTTTTAGTTAACTGTTAAATTAACAATACAGTGAGTAAGAATAGTGACGATCTATATAAGAAAAGACAGAGAATTAAAGATAATTCAAATTGAATATAATTTGACATAATAAATTTAATAGTAAAGTAAAAGAAACGTCGTATATCATAATGAGAAAGAATACCATATTGATACATTAAAGGGTTAATATATACGAGTACGTATTCGTAATGTATTGAAATCCCTTCTCAAGGAATTCTATCAAAGATCATATATTATCTACAGAGATCACTGCAGGATCGAAAACTATTATTATATTAAATGTGAAATAATATTCTGAATCACTTTATTTGCCAAGGACTAAAATATATTGTATAAAATCACGTTGTGTATTCCAACAATTTCCTCATTTTTTACGCTCGACATCATTGACATTTACACTTTTTCTTTTTTTTTTTCTAAAGCCGAGTCGATTCAGTCAATCGCATCGATCACCGCGCTACACTTCGCGGCAAAATTAATTTCACAGTCTTGCACGATGATTGCCATCGATCTTGCAAATTTTTTTCTCGAGGGTGTGCCAACGCGGTTATATTTGATGAGTCCAATCGGTAGATGACCTTATCGATAACGAGATTCTCCGACGCCCCCGAGCCACTTTCTAAGCGCAGTCCAGCGGCATGGAAGGGACACGTCGCGATCGCGCCGTTCGGCGATCGCAATTACGTGAATCATCGCTGCACTCGACCGCGGCGACTCGAGAAAACGTAACCTGCTATTCGCTCGACGAGGATGGGTGAATGCATCCTCCGCATGTGCACTTCCTGCTCTCATGACTGAGCGAACGAGTGAACGCGGTCGGAACCCCGAATCCCGCATGGATCGAGGAAATCTATCGCGATCGAAAGGAGGATCTTCCTGTCTCCTGAGGATTTTCTCAACTTGTGATCTTTAACGATTCACCGGTCGATTGCGACAAGTAATAAATTTGAGAGAAACGTTCGAGCGACAATAAGAATGCCGTTAAGTCGTGTAATTGAACGATAATGATAGCGCGTTTCGATACTTTCGCGTCGCTACTTAGGCAAGCTAAGTGGCATTTTGCACGGTCGCTGGTTTTATATCTGGCAAAGGGCAAATTCCTGGCGTGTGTGGATCCGCGACGGATCCCCTACGACGAAGCCGATGCACGTGCCTGCGATTGCATCGGAAAGAAACGTGCCATTGTAAGATCAGCACCGATCAGCACGACGCGACGCGACGCACGAGACAAAGCGCGGAAAGGTGAAATAAATAGTGTTATATCAAATAGTCACTGAGAAAAGTTTAGGACGCAAGTTTTGTATTGACTGCAGTGGTTGTGCATTAAAATCGAGACATACTTTCTAGTAGTTTTGAGTTCACTGTTCAGTGAACATTGTGCCGGTGATTGCACCATATGGAGAGGCGCGCAATATCCGATTATGCTATTAGAAAATACGAAACGCCAAAGACTCGAAAGATGCTTTACTTTTTTCATGCTCGAGCGTGTGCAAACGGTTTTGTTGAAATACTTTAACTAAATACAGATCTGAAAATAATTTTGTTTAATTATCAAAATAATGACACAATAAATGATAAAAAGAAAAGATTTTCTTGTTCTTTCCAAAGTGCCATAGTACCCTAAAATTGTTTTTACGTGGAAACACCATGTTGTTGAATTTGCATAGCCCTGTCAATTTAAATACGTAAAAATAGTGTTTTCTTCCGAATTTTTCTACTACAATTTATTACAAATTTTGACGACACCGTGTAATTCAGCGTGAAAAAAGTCTTTGGGCATACATATTACAGCATCTCAGAGAGTTTGAACAGGATTACATAGGATGCTCAAGCATGATAAGTAATACTGCAAAAAGTTTTAATATTCCAGCTGAAGCGTTCTACATAATTATTTTGGCGATCCAACAAAATAATTTTCAGATCTATATATTTATCTAAATTTTTTAATATTCCAGCAAAATCATTCCTTCTATGTATTTACTGAAACCGCGAAAGATATTCGTTCGGAATAAACGCTACAAATAATTAAAATAATAAAGTTGTGTGCATGCACGACTGTTAATAAAAAATTTGCTAAATTGAAACGTTGAACATGCTTTTGCATGTTACGGCGATCGCCGCATACATGCTCGCGTATTGTCGCTGTGGAATTCGCAATCGACAAAGGGTGGCATTCTCATACAGGTCCACAATGCTTTTCTCGCCGACTCATCGGCTCGCAACGAAAAGCGATTCGTATACCGGAATCCACGAAGAGATTCGCGAGCACCGCTTGGCATTTATCTGGAGAGTTAGTCCGACGAGATGGTGCAATAAGCACGTCCGCACGGGCCCGTCCAAAATGCCAAACGAGCCCTTGCCCTCCTCCCTTGTCTTTCTCTTTCTTTCTTCTGCTTTGACATTTGAAAAAGATCTGACCGAACGGACGCCCGCGGGTGATTACGGCGTCGTGCGGCATTGCGTCGAGAAAGACAGCGTGCGGCGCCGCCGCTTTCGAGAGACGATTGTATGTCACGATACTGTAATATTTCGATCTATCGGTCTATCATTAGTTGGCGCGTGAGGCGATCAGCACCCGATCCGCAAATGAAACTGCGTTCACGATCGTTTCACTTTCGACCGCAAATCCACGACGGCGTCGACAATGATGATGATAGATCGGCGCTGTGCAGCACGATGGTGGTTCGTTCGTGTAAAATAATATTGCAAGAAAATGCAAAATGACAGCAAGGAGCGACGAACGAATATTTATTCGCTTCATTTCTCAGCGTTATGTAAAAATCTTAGGTCATCATAGAAAGCTGCCGCGCGCGATGCAGGCGAATTTTCGCGATCGATATAAACAAATATTACGTAAAATACTCGGACGTTAGTGATAACGTTAATAGTATCGTTCACGCGACTTTCCAGCAATTACGCTTGAGAATGCTTTATTTTCTAGTTTTACTCGGCGTTTATACTTGACTGCTGATATGTATACGTATTCAGATTTGCGACGTATACGCGTATACGCGTTGTTTTACCGGAAGCACAGGAAAATATAGCTAGATACAAATCTGAAGATAATTTTGTTGGCTTATCAAAATAATTACTTAGAATGTTGAAGCAGTTTGCTGGAATATCAAAATTTTTTATACATAATTATTTTCAACAAAATTACTTTGAAATCGATAGCTATATATGTATATATCTACATTTTTAGATACTTTAGAAAATGTTTTTTTTCTGAGTAAAACGCGCAAAAGCTTATTATATATGTTTCAGTTTTCCACATAATTATTATAATAGTTCAATAAAATTATTTTTAAATGTTTTTGCACAGAAAGAACGGTTTTGCTCTTAATAAAATAACTAACAATTTTGCTAGATATTAAATTAGAAATTAATTTTATTGAAATGTCAAAATAATTATGTATAACGTTTTAATTGATTGTTAGAATGCAACATCTCTTTTACAATATTTTGTTCATTACGTTTGAATTTCCTACATTGTTTTAATAGTCCAACAAAAATATTTTCAGATCTGTATCTAATTTAAAATTTTTAGATATTTTCTATAAAATTATTCTTTCCGTGTATTTGCGTAATTTTTAGACATTTCAGCAAAAATCTTTTTTTCTAGGTGAAACGCGTGAAAGCTCGATTTTATAGTGCTTGAGTTGCCGGCGTAATTATTTTAGTGGTCTAACAAAATTATTTGCTAATCTGTATCCATCTAAATTTTTAGATATTTCAGCAAAATCGTTCTTTCTGAAAACGCGCGAAAGTTTGACGTTGCAAACTGACCGATTACAAATTCGTGAATAACTTAAATTGCTAGAATCGTTGCGACATTTCGTCGCTACAATAAAAACAATTTCAACGGGCGATTTGAAGATTCGCTTCCCCATCGGGGGGAATGACCCACTGCGGTTTAAAGCCGATAAACTAAGAAGCGATTATAGATCATTAATTGAATCCATGATGCGCAAAAGAAACATAAGTACTATCGTCATTTCTCCGATGGTATCTCAACGGCGACGCAGTTTCTGCAATTTTGATTGCACTTTTGAATTATTTCAAACTTTGATTTTACCTTGATTTTACGTGCCAAAATGTTAAACGATCGAAGGAAGTCGTCATTTTTTCGACCTTGACAAACTTACATCATCTCTCATCACTTTCTCGTTTTGTCAGCGTAAATTTTTCTCAAATGTCAGCGATGATACCCTTGTTTAGGCGAACGAATATTAGAGATATTCTTATTTTATTCAAAAATATTGAAAAAAAAATCAAGTTTCAGTTCTCAACGTATGTTCTCAATGTTTGTTTTAATAGTAATAATATATAATGTGTAATAATAATAAAATAATGTTTGTTTTAATAATAATAATAATAATAATTTATGATCTTTATTGAGATGTAGATATATAAGGGACTATACATCTAAAAGGTTTAATTTGCAAAAGACTAAATATTAGCAACAATAGATATCAGCTATATACTTACAAAAAAAACCTAAACATAAAAACTGAACTAAATCTAAAACTAAAATATAAACTTAAACGTAATAAAACGTAATATTGGTATAAAGAAAGTTTACAATAACGTGTAATGTATAGTCAAATAATTTGAATATAAAAAAAGTGAAATAAGTAATTAGCGACGTGTGAAATGATCAAAATAACAGTAAAAACGAACTAAAATTAATTTAACTATAAAATAAATTGTTTGTTTTAAAATTATTCTGATTTACCGATTTTATAGTTTTATTAACTTTATAGTGTTTCAAAAAGTTTACAGCATAGATTCTTTATAATAATAGGGAATACATTCCCTATTATTATAAAGAAATATTCCACATAATGATCGGTCATACGATTCTTTTATCATTCTTATATCACTTGCCATAAATTTCCGTGTCGCTGAACTTAATTTATGTACTTTCAATTAATAGCCATGGAGATAAAATCGACGAGAATAGCGAAACGTATACCGCATTGTACGGGAGTTTTTTTTGCGGGAGTGCATAAAATAATGAAGCAGCATTAGAGCCAAGAGATGCAGATACGTCTCTTTAAGTTCCTAGGTCGAGGTTATATGCTTGGAACCTACCCCACCGATGAATTGCTGTACCTTATACTTTCATATCGTTGGGAAATTATTGACCAATTACTTTTCCCTTCCTATGAACGATCGTGCGATTGATGATCGTCATAGATCAAAATATCCTCAAGGAGATATATTTCAATTTACATAGCTTTGTAGGATTGAATTTGCATCCAGCACAATAGAAAAACTCATACTGTCGTTATTGTAAGTTTTGTACTCACATGTTTAATTATTTTTTTGAAACTCACATTATTCGAACATTATTATATCAATCATGAAGTTACGTTGTTTTCAAGGTGAAAAGCACATTCATGTTGAATGTCAAAGACTACTGATTATCAAGTCAGCAATTGTTTAATACCTATATGGAAGGATGCTATAGCGTTTGTTCCATTCAGATTCAATCGGATTCGTAACCGTCGTGACGGTATATCAAGCCAGGGATATATCAGAAAACAAGGTGTCTCGGCGATTTCATACGTACGTTCCTGAATCAGCAGAAGTACGATCTACGCGGACGGCAATACTCAAAGATGCGAAAGAGGGGACCCGATTGTGCACCGTTGTGGTGGTGGTAATATAAGGCCCGACCAGTGGCGGGCCTCAGTCAGTCCGTGAGCGGTACCTACACCTTCAAGGTCCGCGTCCTTGAAGGCATTACTCGTCCTCGCCCGACTCTCGTGCCGTTACATGAAGAAGATCACCGTTAGGCGTCTCGCGGCCTGGATCTTCTTCATTCTAGAATTAGAGTCCTGTTTGAGCATTTGATCCCCTCTCGCACCCTACCTCCCGGAAGTGGTGAACGAGTACATTGCTACCCCATTCCGATCGGTTCCCTTTTATCCCTTCCTAAACAGTAGCGTTTTGAACATCAGTTGAACGGGAGTGATTGAGGGGTAAAAGGAAGTAGGTGATACCCTGGAAGCAGCTCGTAGCAAGACGTGGTCGAGAAGAGGAAGTTGTATACCCTGCCGAGGAGCATGAGATCCTCGCTGGTGCTGCTCCTGGTAGCAGCTTTCGTCTTTGCCGGTGAGTAGCAGATTTCTCTGCTCAGCTCTCTCGCTATCGCCGATATCATTCTTCGTCAACCGGTATATGCGGCTATCATATTTCCGCATGAATCTTAAACATTGATAAAGATTAGCTGTATATTACCAGTTAGACGAGGAGAATGTTATTAGAGAAAATTAGAGAAAAAGAAGGACTACAAGTATATTGGCTCATTTAGTCTAATTCAAAATTATTCTTCTAGCTGCTTACTTTTATATAAAAAAAACACTGCGAAAGTAATTAAAATGTGTGTAGTTTTCCGTTTTCGCTAATTTAAACTCATAAATAGTTCCGTTTATATGTTCTAAATAAAAAGTTTCATCTATATGTTTGATGTATTCCCGGCGAGGTAACATATAAGGGACCACCAAACGTTACCCGCAACTTATGTAGGAAACGATTTTTACAATGACTTGACAATCTCATGATCGGGACCAAATTTTTCCATTAAATATAGTAATTATTTTCTTACATTTAGCCGTTTTACATTTAGCTTTCATTTTCTTTGTACATCGCATAAACTGTTAAGAATCGTAATCCGATATTACCGGAAGTGATTCGCAATATCATAGCTGATGTTGAACGTACGTTCTCCAAAGCGCTGATAAGAATCTTGAATAATTAATATTATACATTAATTAAATTATAAAAGATATGTGCATATATACGTATCTGTTAAGCATAGATTAAGAATAAATATATTAAAAAATGTTTATTAATTACAAAGATTAATATATATGAAGAATAATTTAATAAAAAATATCTCGGATATCGCATAGGTGGACACGTGAGATTGTGCAGAGCCATTCAAGATGGCGAAAGTACCGTTGCAATCTGGCGCTTAATTTTCTTAGTCTATTCTTATATTTTCCTGAGGTTTTATAAGTGGATTCTACATTTTTCTAAATCGCAGATGAGCAATGCTTGTGGCAACAAAAGGGATAATTTAGTATAATCGAGTCGATCATCGGGACGACAGGTTGCATAAGAGATTAGAGCGTGAAAGCTTCTCGGTCTGGTCGGTCCCGGATGGGTGACGTCACTGCCGTGCCCCAAGTCTCTGAAAATGGTGCTGGTGGGGGTATAACTTTCCCCGTTTGTCGCTCAACCACAAAGTTGTTTCGCGAACCCAGGGGACCAACGGGATCGAATACATTCTGACAGCCATTTTTTCAGATATATATTTTAAAGAAATGTTTAATAATTAAAAACCTTAAAAAACTTGATTTAAATATAATATATATGTATTTTCATAGTATTTTCAAGTTCATAAACTTGTTGATCAAGTCTTATCTTATTTTTCTATATATATTTTTTAATATACAGAAGATTTAGATATATGTTTTAACAAATTACATTTTATAGAAAAATAATATAGAAATATTAATATACATAATTCATAAATAGTTATATTGTTGTATAGTAATTGTAATAAACGGAATTGCTTTAAGTACATGTTATTATTATATATTCGTTTTCTTTTAGATATGATTTTATGCTATTATATTATTGTAACTCTAATGATACACATTCTTAAATCTGAAGTATTATTGAATTGTAAAAATAATTAATCGCAGGTAACAAAAACCGCTTATTAAATTGTTTTGTTTTCTTTCAGAGGGCTCAATTCGAGTTAAACGGCAAGAGGAGAAGAAGGAAGAGAGCTTCGAGAATGAGATTTGTAAGGACAAGGATGCGGGCGAATGGTTCAGATTGGTTGCGGGCGAGGGTGACAATTGCCGTGACGTTATCCAGTGCACGAGTTCCGGTCTGCAGGCGATAAGATGCCCGGCCGGTTTGTATTTCGACATCGATAAGCAGACCTGCGACTGGAAGGATTCCGTCAACAATTGCAAGTTGAAGAACAAAGAGAGGAAGGCCAAGCCCTTGCTTTACACTGAGGAACCGCTCTGCCAAGACGGTTTTCTTGCGTGCGGTGACGGATCCTGTATCGAGAGAGGTCTCTTCTGTAACGGAGAAAAGGACTGCAGTGACGGCTCTGATGAAAACATTTGCGGTAAGTTGGTGTTAAAGGAAATCAGTAGTCTTCATTCTAATTCGATCGCAAAAAAAAATTTTTTTTTGAAACATTCAAATTCAGAACGGTTGCAATCTTTTCGACTTTTCAGACATGGACAACGATCCCAATAGAGCTCCACCATGCGATCCTTCTGTGTGCACTCTGCCCGATTGCTTCTGCTCGGAGGATGGTACCACGATACCCGGTGATCTCCCGTCTAAGGATGTTCCTCAGATGGTCACAATTACTTTCGACGATGCCATTAACAACAACAACATCGGTCTCTACAAAGAGATCTTCAACAGCAAGCGCAAGAATCCAAACGGCTGCGATATCAAGGCAACCTTCTTTGTGTCGCATAAGTATACCAACTATTCCGCGGTCCAGGAGATGCACAGGAAAGGCCACGAAATCGCCGTCCACTCAATCTCGTAAGAATTAATTTCTTCTAATAACATTGTCATTTCTCTCATTTTCATACCATTTAGAAAACACCGCCCCGATTTGACTTTCTTCGCGAAGTTACCACGGAGAGACCCGTTCGTACGCAAGGTCCCAGGAGAGCAGGTTCATGAGTTTGTAAATTGGAGGACAGGTTCACGAGTACACCTGTTCCCACGATGCGTCATGTCATGTCGCTCATGACCATAGTCATAATTGTTAAAAATCAGAACACGGTCACTACATAATGCTTACATGACAACTTTGGGGCAAGGCACAATGACGACGAGCGCTTCTGGTCGGACGCAACCGTCGACGATTGGGCCAAGGAGATGGCTGGCATGAGGATCATCGCCGAGAAGTTTGCAAATCTGACGGATAACAGCGTGGTCGGCGTCAGAGCGCCGTATCTGCGAGTTGGCGGTAACAATCAGTTCACCATGATGGAGGAGCAGGCTTTTCTATACGATTCCACCATCACTGCGGCCTTGAACAACCCTCCGTTATGGCCCTACACCATGTACTTCAGAATGCCACATCGTTGTCACGGAAATCTTCAGCACTGTCCCACTAGGTGAATATTAATCCTGACTGTAAAAACAACATTTTGAACAAATCGTAATGACAGTTGACATAAATATGACGAATAATTGTTTGCAGATCACACGCCGTATGGGAGATGGTAATGAATGAGCTGGATCGGCGTGAGGATCCACAGAACGACGAGTATCTGCCTGGCTGCGCTATGGTGGACTCATGCAGTAATATCTTGACCGGCGATCAATTTTACAACTTCCTCAATCACAATTTTGATCGTCACTACGAGCAGAATCGTGCTCCCCTTGGCCTCTATTTCCACGCCGCCTGGCTGAAGAACAATCCCGAGTTTTTGGACGCCTTCTTATATTGGATCGACGAAATCTTGCAGAGCCACAATGATGTGTACTTCGTGACGATGACTCAGGTGATCCAATGGATTCAGAACCCGCGCACCATCACCGAGTCGAAGAACTTTGAGCCCTGGCGGGAAAAGTGTACGGTGGAGGGACCTCCGGCGTGCTGGGTGCCCCACACCTGCAAACTGACTTCAAAGGAGGTGCCCGGCGAGACTATCAACCTTCAGACTTGTGTCCGCTGTCCCAACAATTATCCTTGGGTGAATGACCCGACCGGTGACGGCTTCTTCTAAACTGCCGTGCGCGATTCTCTTTCTCGTCTAAGTCAAATTTCTCCTCCTTTCTCCTTAGTCCTGTTAATCCTTTCCTCCCCGTACCTCAACCTGATGTCGGTCGAAAGGCACGTCGTGAATCCTCGCGATTCAACTACGGAAGTCGCCGATCAACGCATTAGCCAAGTATTCTCGAGATTTTCAAGAGCGACGGCGATTGCGGCGACGAGGCACATGGAGGAAACGAGGAGAAAGATCATCGTTAGTCTGTTAGACTCCAATGACCGCTCTTAGTTGCCAATATTTTTCGATACTTTTATCGTCGAGAACGACGTATCTGTGATGATTAGTCCTGTTCAGTTGAAATATTACGGAGTCTAATGGACTGAAAATGAATGGAATAAAATAAAACTTTCTATCCGCTTCGCGTTCACAGATGTCCTTTTAGCAATGACGTTTAGCTTCGTCTTTAGGTTACACCCGAAATTAGCACTCTATATAAAAGGAAAAACGCTATATTCTTTTGGGCGTGCCTCGTTATCAGTTGGTAATTAAAGCTAACGTTCATTATGCGTCAGCAATTTGTGATAGACTCCCGAAGGCTACGAGGCGGCAACAATGGCCACGTTGATCAATCATAAAAACGACAATAACGATGACGATGACGAGAGCTGCGCGCATTTCCACTCAAAACCGGCAGAAGCAAAAGCAAAATATCGCGCCTCACTCGATCCTACGAAGAGAAATCGCGGATTTTTCAATGGCTTGACGATCCGCGAGTGGGATTTCATATGTAATATAACTGTATCCCCTTCGCTCTATCGCATTTCCGATATCCCAATGAAAGCAACGACCGATATCGATCTATCGGTAAACACATGCTTTCTTCCTGTGTCAAACCTCTTCTCCCGTCCTCAGAAATAATCCTTGAAGACCGCCAAATCAATTGTTCCCCGATTTGAGGCATGCCCTTATTTTTTTAAGGGTTTGTCGATATAAATATATATATATATATAAATTTATAAATATATATATATGAAATTTAAATATTGCGTATGTATATTTGTAAAACTAAGTGATACTACCAACGTAGCGTTCTCGATGAACCTTTGAATAAAAGATTCTGAGAAATCACACATGAAGAGGTCAGTTTCATTATTTCTTTTCTCCCTGACTCATTTGCGACGTGTTAACCATTACGATCGTTCGGTAATGGGTTAGAAAGTGGGGCACGCTTAGGCCTCGCAAACTTGACCGTCATTCCGGTAGAGGAAAGGGAGGATATCTTTATTTCTAAGATATGAGAAAACGCGGGTACACGTGGAAATTCATCCGTTTATTATTTTTCTCATTACGTCGTTAATATATATAGATCCGCGCTGCGGTAAACTTTTAAAACTCGCTCGTTCCGAGTTAATTGGAATTAATGTGCTTCGTTAAAATAACGCGATACAGGATACGTTGCAGGAAAAACATCCGCTGCCGCGAGCGCCGAAGGAAAACTTCATTTGTGAATTGCAAAAATGTCTTTTTATAAGGACGCGCCCTGAAAACGTTTTTTTCTCGCTCGATTTGCATCCGGCGAAGGATCGTTAAAAGTCTCACAGTTAGTGCAATCGCGAGACGCGTGTATCATCCCGAGATACGAAAACATATTTTAATTTATGCGCCACGACGGAGAGGCTCATTCCAGTTTCGTAATTGATCTGAAAATCTCGCTTGCGTGTCTCGACTGTGGCGGCCTTGATCTGAATTCGATTTACTGTGCGGCGGACATCGATGACGCGACGAATTAAGGACTATCTGATCCTGCTACGATCCTCGAGAAAACTGAAAGCGAAAAAGTCTACATATAAGAAAGTGCTTCAAATTTCGTGGATGAGCCCAATTATTAAGAAACCATCGATCTGCCAATTTACATTCGCCTAATTTAATATATTCTAAAGCATATATATCATTAAATTCTTATGAAGATGTGTCAGGTGTATAGTTTCTGCGAAAAGTGATTAGAATTGAAAATTTATATATAATTTCCATATAAAAATAAATGTTACATATATGAAACAGTTTAGTAAAGTCAATATTTATATTCAACTACACAAACTTAAGCAAAATTTTTTTAATAAAAGATTTTTTAAATAAAAGATTTAAATAAAATTTTTGTCATTTTACTTTAATTATTTTTTTAAAAACATATTTATACTTCTTATTGAAATAATTTGTAGTTATAAAGCGCTATTAAACTTTTTGTAGTACCTTCGAGTACGATAATTTGCACAATTTTTAATAATTTTTTTATTTTCTTAAAAAATCAATTCTTAAATAAACGTTACATGCATATTTATATATATATGTATATGTATATATATATATATATGAATATGAAAAATTAACGTTGCATATTATTTTGTACCAGACTAAAATAACTTATTGAAAGTTAATAAGAAACTTGCCTAGTATTAAGTAGATGTTTTATTTACTTTAAATTTATTGTATGGTTTATGAGATGAAAATTTAAACATGGAATTGTTTATGAGATGTTTATGGCTATAAAATGTCAAATATTTAATGATGTATTATCAAACATTTTTGTTATAGTTTTCTAAGTATTTGTAAACTGCCACAGAAAATTAACCAGGTTTACAATGTACTTTCAAACAGTGTAACTATATCAACAAAACTCTTAACCAAATGTATTCATCAATACAATTTTACTAAAAATTTATAGCATATGCTGATTTTTACTCACCAGGATATACTGCAGACATTATTCTTATAAGTCCTTATTATTTACGATTAAAAGTTGCTAATTAATTACGGCAAAGTAGATGAGAGTTTAGAGTTTTTCAGCAATTGGGCGTGGCAAATAATTATATATCCCAAATGGGGATGTGTAATAATTTATAACAACACTGCACGCGAACTTCCACGTAAAACTCGAATTAAATTGTATAAAAGTGAAGAAGAGCGTGTCGCGCGCAAATCGTTTTCTTCATATTCTATCTTACTAATGTTTACTAAGTCTATCAAAATTAATTAAGGCAAATTACCGAGTTATATGAAAACAAGACATCGAGCGCGCGCACACATTGTGTTAATTGTACAGAATATATCAATTTGCATGCCGCCGACCCATCATTATTCCCTACCTACGGATCGACGCGAATCGGGGAAAAAGAAAGGACGAACACGAGAATAGGAAAAAAATAATAGTAACCTCGCGTGAAATACCAACCGGCCGCCAACGGTTACATTCCGATGCAGCCTCTCTTTCGTCGCCGTTTAGCGTTCTTTCGAGGCAAGCTTAATCAACGTCAGGAGAATTCCGCCACTGATGGAAGTTTTATTCCGCAAGCAACAGGTACCTCAATCGCGATCGAGCGATTGAACTGAAAGATTGTATATATGAGATCATATATCGTACTAATTTAGATTCATGTTATTATACATGAAAGGTTAGAGGATAAAGTAAATGTCTTAATAACTGTCTTAATAAAAATTATTTCTATCAAATTTCGCAGGATAATATATTTTTTCTTTTCTTTTTATCATTTTGAATAAAATAATTCTATGTAGCACAGAAACTTGCAGCAACGTTTGCAATGTTATTACATTATTATTGGAACGTCGCAAATTGCTGCAATATTTCTATAATGATCCTTGCTGTATGGGATGTTTAGATTTTTGAAATTTTTAAAATATTATGCTGTATTTATCTAAACATGTAGTGTATATTTTATGATAAATGAAAATTAATTTAAAAATTAATTTTATTAGAAATTAGTTACTGATATAATTAATGGTGTAATCATCAATCAAATATTCTTTTTTAGACTCATTATAGTATTTTTTCGGTTATTGGCAAAACAAAGTTTTATGTAGATATTAATTTGTAATACCACTAATTAATAATCAATAATAGTATAGAACTAATCGTATATGTCTTCTTATTAATTTAGTCATTAGGATATTTATCTCATACCAAATATGTTTATATATATATGCTATTGCAGTTTAGTAACCATAAACGTGGCCGCATTATTCATTTTTGCATTATTCAAATGCCTACTCGCATAATCGGCATACATCCACACTTCTACTTGCGGCAAAGTCTTTGTTAGATAATTTTTCTACGTTACGCAAATGGGAGGTTCACCCACGATCAAATTCCATTTACTCGCACAAGACACATTGATAGATTTCATAACAACAAAGACGGTATCTTTAAAGATAGTACACTGAGAGAAAAGTGTTTAATATTAGTGACTAAAATTGCGCAGGTAAAAAGTTATATATTAAAAAAAGTACAGAAAATGATAAATTTGATGTAATATATTTTTTTAATATATGAAAGTATGAATATAATGATTATTACCACTGTAGCATAGTAATAGAGTATCTAATCCATAATTCAATCATGAAATTATAGTTATAAATACCAAACGCTTTTCTCTTAATCTTGTAGGATTAATTTGTGCTACATAATATTTTTTTGGTGCTAGATATTAGGAATTGGCAGAAACAATTTCTAGAAAACATTCATAACAATGCTACTAAAATATAGTTATATATATCTGATGATTATAAATAACAAAATAACCAATACGCTTTTAAAGGATTACACATTACATTAATCTTGATGAAATAAATATTACTACTTAATTAGAACCAACTATCCACTTTGATCGCAGTCAAAAATTTTTTTCTAAATAAATTAATCATCTCGCTAATTGCCCCAAATACATTGCAATTTAATGGACTGGTTCACGAGGATAATTTAATGAGTGAGTCGGCGAGAGAACGCGTGTCGATCCCTTGCACATCGAATAGGACGAATTTTTTTCTCTTCTCTCTTGGAATGCAATATGTTTCTCGGCGCCGTTCAGAACGCGCAAACGGCGCTAAACGGCAACCTGAAAATCTCGCATAAGCGAAAGTAGAGAAAGCTGCGTGTCTCGCGGAACCGCGGCAAGGCCGTTGCTGTTTAAAGACGAAACACGCCTAACGGCGCCATCCAGATGCTACAATCACGTGCGCGGCTTCCAGATGCGCCACCGAGTGGATTATTAATCGCGTTCGCGTACCGGATCGATTATCTTCACCGAATACGATAAAACTTTCATGGACTCGAGCATGGACTGTTATTAAGTCCCAAGTTTATCGCATCACAGTATTAGTTTTGAAGCGATATTGTTGTTTCGGCATACTTATCTGCTGATGATTACGTAAAAAATGTTCGATTACTCCGAAATGTTAAATGCTTTTTATGCAACATTACATGACTCAACTGGATGTATCGGCCTAATTTTAATGCATGTGAAAATAATTACGTCATACGTTCCAATGCAGCTTAAAATTTGTTATGAATATTTCAACGTCTTGAGGATTAAGCTCCAAATTATAGATACCCTCGCGATGGAACTATTTGAACAACCCGAAACGGTCTATATCAGTAAGTGCAGTCATGCAATTGCAAAGTTCACTCTATGCAAAGTCGCGTCGTTGCATTATTAATAATAATTCGCTCCGGCGAACAAAGATAGGGGATGTAATTTCGGAAGCTGGAGGCGGCGCACACGGCTTGGCGCGCTTCCGGTGTGCTAGCTATTACAGAATAGAGCTCAAACAAAGCAGACCGGGCTGTTAAGCTGCTTGCAAGTGCAAGAATCCCGATAATGGAATATTTAATAACTTCTGCTCTCCGGCTGGCGAATCGACGCGGCCGCGGCGTGGCGCCTGGCTCGCCTCGATACCGGATTGAAGAAATGGTGTGGCTCCGGTGAAATTGACTCCTACTAGGTCAGTGGGTGACGGAAGGCGAATGACGCGGCCAGATATTCGCAGATATTCGTCTATCTTGTTTGCCGCGACTTGTTTTCAGTTAGAGGCGCATGCAGATAAATATCGTACAGTCCTATCTTCAAGCTGTTAATTAAAATTCTCCCTGTCCGACGACATTAAAGATTTTCTCGCAATGCTCAATTTCATCGGCTGATGTTGCAATGGATGAATTAAAAATAACATCCGTTTAGTGAAAACAACAGATATTTTTGCTGTATATATGAGCTTTGCTAAACGAGTTTGGTAACTTTAAAAAGTGTATATAAAAATAAAGTTCACAATAACTTTTTATTATTAACAATGTTATCAGTTACATTACATGTAGAAAATACATATATAATCTTTATTCTCAGAAAAGATTGATTAAGAAAATTAAATTTTTTTTTAATTAGAACAACACAATTTTTTAATGAAAATGTAAGAAAACTTTTGTTATTCAATATAATTATTATTCTAATAAAAATTTGGTTAGAATAATCAAATTTTGATTAGAATAACATAATTTTGAAGTGGAAAAGGTAATAAAGTTTCTATAAAAGAGTCACATATTAACAAAATAAATGATTATATGTATCGAACATTGCTGTCACTATATCAATTAAGGAAATTTCTGAGTTAAAACCAATTATACAGTTAATTATAGTACGTATAATTAATTTAGCTTATTAGCTCATTTTTGTCGTTATAATTATTTTTATTAGACAAGACTAATATTTTAACGAAGAATTATATAGATGTATAGGAAGAATTTAATGGTAACGTACACGCGTAAAATGTAATATGATATCTTCAAAAGATTCATATATCGTTATATAAATAATAGTTAATTTCCACAAAAAGGATAAAGTAGGTTAACGCCATTATAAAAATATAACCAAAAAATGTATTTATCTTAATAAAAAAAAGTTTCCTTCGAGCCGGATTTGAACCAGCGACCTATGGATTTCTTCTGAATGGAGCTCTAAACCTCTACAGTCCACCGCTCTACCAACTGAGCTATCGAAGGCATGTGATGAAGGTTACTTAAATAAATCAGATCTTTTCGAAAGATGTTATACATACTTTTTAAAAGAAAGTATTTATATATTACATCATATACACTGAAATAAATGACAATATAATACGAAAGAAACTATTATCCGTCAAATTTACTAGCAACTTACGGAACATATAAGAAAATAATCATTTACAATCCTCCGCTCTATGAAGCTATTGAAGATTAGAAGATATATGTATTTACCGATAAAAGAATAAATAATAATCTGTTAAGCTCTCATCAATGTTGCATAGGATATTAAATATTTTTAAAAGAAGGTTCTTGGAAGGAAAGTAGCAAAAAACTCCCTCAAGTTGGATTAAAATCATTTATGGATTGCTATATTTAAATATGAGCAACTACAGTCCTCTACTCTATTAATTAAGCTGTTGAAGAATGTATAAACGTATATATAGGGTGTCTTCAAAATAGATGACTAAATTTTATAAATATATTGTAGTCACTATAGAGATTAGAAAAAAAATATATTCAGAAACTTTTTCAAGTAGGCTTATATAACTTTTTTTTAAGTTTATTAATAGATTATAATGTTAAAATTTGATCATTTATTTCTAAACCATTCTATTCTATAATTTCTATAAATAAAAGTATGATATCAAACAGAGAAATATCTGTTTGATATCATGAAAAGTGTTTGTGGCTGTAATTGCATAGCAAAATTATGGTTTCAGTATTATTATTGTTATATAATATAATAATAAATATGGTATATAATTACTATTACTAGGATAGCAGTAATTTTTATAAAAATAAAGCTTCTAACCATAATTATTTTACCATGTAATTGTAATTACAAACACTGAACATTTTTTTCTCCCGTTATCAATGTAACTATATCCGGAATGAAATAAAAAATTGATATATCTCGCAAAAAATTTTACGCTTAAATTTAATTGCAATACGAGAATCGTTTTAAAAAAAATATTTCATTACTCTGTTGATGAAACTATTAAGAATGCATATTTTATTGAACGAAATAGTTTCCGTGACAAAAATGTGAATAATCTGAAAATAATTAAAGTGAAAACAAAGATAGAGATAAAAAAGCAAGATATAAACAAACAAAACTATTTTTTAAATATATAACAAATAATGCACACAATTAGATTAAATTTAACTACTAATTTCTACTTGTTATTAGATTTAAAAAAAAATTCCTTCGAGCCGGATTTGAACCAGCGACCTATGGATGTCTTCTTTTGTATAAACAATTAAACAACTACAGTCCACCGCTCTACCAACTGAGCTATCGAAGGCTTGTAATTCATTTCTTCAGAAGTGTCCAATTATTTATAAGAATGTCACAAAGAAGCCAAAAAGATTCCTTCGAGCCGGATTTGAACCAGCGACCTATGGATGTCTCTTCTTGAATAATTAAACAACTACAGTCCACCGCTCTACCAACTGAGCTATCGAAGGCTTGCAGTCTACTTTTTTAGAAGTGCCTAATTATTTAAAATAATATCACAAAGAAGCTAAAAGATTCCTTCGAGCCGGATTTGAACCAGCGACCTATGGATGTCTTCTTGAATAATTAAACAACTACAGTCCACCGCTCTACCAACTGAGCTATCGAAGGCTTACAATTAATTTCTTCAGAGTTGCCCAATTATTTAAAAGAATATCATAAAGAAACTAAAAGATTTCCTTCGAGCCGGATTTGAACCAGCGACCTATGGATGTCTCATTTTAAATTCAATAACTACAGTCCACCGCTCTGCCAACTGAGCTATCGAAGGCTGTCGATAATTGTATTTAATTTATCATCATAATTGATAAAAATAATTAGATAGCCCTAAGTAGTCGACATGCATGGATTTGTGTACAAATCGGCGATAAAAAGGTGATTTACAAAACAATGACGTAAACTTATAACATTGCCGTACTAGCGACAATCGTTTTTCGTTCGATTTGGCGCATTCCGGTGCATTGCCGTGATATTAATGTAATGCTGTCGACGTAAGACAAGTAGAGAGCGTAATAATGAAACGTATCCCGCTACTGGCGTTACACGAGCGTTCCGCATGAACGAGCGAAATTCTGTTCTCACTTCGATTCCGTCGAATCGCCGGGATCGATTATTCGAGCCAAATAACGGGTATAATTATATGAAATCGCTGTCTGCGTAACGAGGGATAAATTGTCAAGTGGAAATCCTCGCAGCATGAGACCAATTCAACCTGATGGAAAATCCCGCGGCAGTAAGATCCGCCCATGGCAAGGGAAAATCTAATCTCGATGGAAAGTGATTATGCAGATTTCGAGGTAAAGGCGAGCCGACTGAGGCGTTTTCACCCGCAATAGAGAACCTGCTGTTCAAAAATACCGAACAAGTTTAGCTGCCATGCGACCTCGTTAACTCCCTTTCAACTTTTTTCCGATGTTCAGTTGCGCTTTATCATGTCTAACTGACTTAATTATCGTACTACTTTATTTATTATCTTGAAGTCCGAGCGAAATGAAAGATGAAGCATAGAACCCAGACCTCGTTTCGAACTGGTGTTTGTTGCTAAATCGGTACATTGAAAGAGGAAAGTGTTTGATATTTGTGAGTTTATTATTACATGATAAGATAATTATCTATCTTAGTATTATATGGCAATAATAACTATAAAAATGTAGTTTCTACATGAAAAGAATGATTTTACTGAAGTATCTAAAAATTCAGCTAGATAGATTTGAAAATAATTAATGTAATTATATCGAATCATCATAATAATTATATGAGAACGCTCAAATATGATAATAATGCTACAAAAAATTCTAGCAATCAGTTTAAGCATCTAATATAATCATTTAGGTGATATCCAATAAAATTGTTTTCAGATATGTATATCTATTTAAAATTTTAGGTATTTCAGCATAAGCGCTTTTTTGTATTTATAATAATTTTACCATGCAATTACAGTCACAAATACTTTTCTCTCAGTGTATAGTTTGAAATAGTTGCATATTGTATTTGCCACACCTTATTGCGTTACCCACGCAAATTCCGTTCGATTTTCTCCAGAAGGAGACGTTGCAGCATGTGAGTCTTCGGAAAACAGAATTACGGACTAATGGACGGCACGTGATCGGTTGGTTATTAAGATGACAGATGAGTATTGCAATAGCGAAAGCAGTTTCACCGATTTCGTTTTGTCAGCAACTCTTCCGGCTATTTCAAGGCTTCTTTTCAGACAAACAAGGACGCGACCGGAAGATCGATTAAGCGATCGTTGGTGCCACGGCGAAGTGCATTACGCGACCTCGAGACCGTCTCGTCAGTGTCACGAGAGCGCAAATTTCTCGCGATCGATCAAGCGACGCCGTCCTTGTTATCGGCTCGCTTCGCGGATTCTTTCATTTTCATGTGCGTTTTAATGGCGATTGGGACGCGATATCAGAAGAATTTTCGTAGTGAAAGGCGCAAGAGCGTGTGCGACCCGAGGTTTATGCGACTGCTGCAGTTTATTAATGGGTTCACGTTTGATATCTCTGTTTCACATTGCAATATCTCTAGATAGAGAAAAAGATAATCAATGTATTCTCTTAAATAACCTATTTGTATTTCGAGAGACGAAAAAATCTAATTATTTTTTTATTGATACATTTATATCAACGAGAAAATTTATTCACGTTATATTCATAAATCGCTGTCAGATATCATATAGACATCTTTATATGTAAAGTAACGAGATGAAGGGATACCTTTTTTTATTGACTCTCGCAGATGAAAACGAAATTGGATTCAAGAATGGCACGAGAGAACCTCGACATCTTCCACTGTCGCTTTCAACTTTCAACTCCCCGACCATCACATCCTCCCTACTCGGCGAATTCTTCTCTCGCTTTTTTTTTAATGTCACTGAATGTACATCGAAGGTGTAACGGGATACCTACGTTTATTACGACACCTCTTATTATCCGCAGGAGAATCTTATGAGAGAGAGACTCGCCAGAAGGCAACGCATAATCGTTCGGATTGAATAAAGCACAGAAGCGTTTTTCTTAATCACGAATATATGTTCGCATTATCCGATGAATCACGGACAAAGTGGATTATGATTGTAGTGGATTGTCATCTTGTCTTTTTGTTTGAAGAACTAAACAGTCAAGTATCGCGGTATTGAATGCAACGTTATTAAAAGTCATCAGTCAGTTACTTGACAATAATTGTAGTTGTCTTTAGTAAAATAGAAAGTCTAAAGATATCCAACATCAAAAATATAAATAGCAGGCAGGATCGAAGCAAAAGAAAAAACAATTTAAGAATTGTTGTTAATGATTAAATAAGTGTAAAAATTAAATTTTTAGAAAAAAATTTCTTATCTCTTTAAACCATTCATTGAACAAATATGGTCATTTTACTCCAGGCATATAATAGATATAAGAACAAAATTTTAATCTTTAATTATTATTTTGAGGGACTTATTAAAAAATAATAAAAATTTTAGGACTTGTTTGCTTTTCGTAGAAATTTTATGTCACTATGTATTTATCCCATAATATTTTATATTTATCTTCTTTCATGACATTGATAATGATAAAGGTGAAGAAGGAAATATCAGTTAAAGTACCTTATATAATAGTTAAGTAATAATTAATAATTGAATTAAAATAATAATTAAGAGGTAATGATTAATTATTTAAAGTATAATAATAATTTTTCATTTTTATTTATCAAATTTTACAAATTGAGCGTTCAAAAGACGCATGAAAATGTAAAGCGGCTTATAGGCGATCAATATTATTACACAATATTTGATATCGCAATATTAACCACTGAAGGTTATATTGATCCTCCATATTGCTTGTTTTAAAGAGGACATTAATAATATTGTACAAAATAACGGTACAATAATACTGAGTGACACTTAATGCAATTAGCATCGAACTTAAGACATCATATATTATAAAAAAGCGCTGACGTTAAATCGCCGACTATAAATCTATGCTGCACAATGAGCCACATAACGGGATTTTTCTGTCGCGTCGTTGCGACATCGTCGTATTATTCGCGTTAAGCGGGGTCATTCTCATACTTACGCATACGAGAATATACCGGTCGGTCTCGGCGACAAATTCTCCTGAGATCGCGCAGATAATACGAAATCCCTCATCCACCGTCCCCGCTGCATCACCGACTTCGGCCCTGGATTACATGACGTACGACGTTTGACAGTGAAAGTTCCCGGCGCGCAAATCTACAAGACCATGTTATGTGCCCTCGAGCTGCCATGCAGTACGTAAACCACTCGTCCACCCTGTCTTTCGAGACTCCCAACTACGAGGACACGATTTTCGTGCTCACGGACCTCCAGAAATCCAGTCAGCTAAATGAGCGATAGATAAAATCAGCATGTTTCGAACTTTCAGGGATAGTCCGAATCTATTCTTTCCTATTCTTTCTTCTTCTTTCTCTTTTTTTTTCGTCATGTTTGAGTCCGACTCATCGAAAATAACTGACGCATCGTAAATCTTTTTGTGTTTATCGAAAATAAAGTCGCAGGCTATATTTTCTCATCGAAGAAGGGGCTCATCTCACTTGACTACTAGATGGTTGCAAAATCTAATCTAATGACGATTTAGATGCAAAGTAGGCAAGGCGAAAGCGAGACTTTCTGAATGAAAACTGATGCGCTTCTTCTCTCGCATTCAATCCTCTTATCACTTTCTGCTGTAACACAATATTCCTTGGAAACTAGAATTGCCGATGGTACTCTGTCTAATAATTTCAATTTTTTTCCTTTTTGTATTAAATATACAATACAGACATGCCATATAGCATAGGTCTCCAAGGGTCGACTTAAAAACATTCAGGGAATACTATTTTAGAGGACGTCCTAAGGAAAAAATATATTAAATAAAAATATATTGAAAAAAAAAATTGAATAATTCAGCAAAATTATAGCTTGCCGTTCAACATTTATAAATAAAAAGATTTAACAAAGAAATTATGTCTGTAGGCAATTATCAATATATTAATTCAGTTACTATAATTAAAATTCTTTACTATAATTAAAATTGCTAATGGAACAAGTTTCTTTCATTATAGTAGCAAAAGAGTACGCCTTTTAAATATTCTAATTTATTAAGAAATTTTCTATATATATATAGGTATATATATTACAACAAATATAGATTATCTACGATATAATAATTAATTTTATATAACTTTGTTACTTTACATAAAAAGACTGTTCGTACATTACGACTATAGATTTGCTAAATGGGTGAAGTTTTTAATGACACAAATAATTCTAATGATACAACTAGTATAAAAATAAATCTTCCATTAATCAAAAACAAGAGTAGGAAATTATCAGATTGATACCTTCGACAGTTCTAACGGGATATCATCAACGGTTCTAGTATATTAAAGTTCGCGTTTTCTCGTCGCTTGAAATGGCATGAGGTCGTAGCCTATGCTTATTCAGGAAATCGTCAATGATCTGGATTTATCGGCGAAGAGCTATGAATTTCGTGGATCGATTACTCGTTCTAGGGACACCCTGACCGCACTCCACCTCCTGCGCATCGCACCATACCTCCTCAGGGGCAAGGTCGACCGCTCCCTACTACCATAGCATGAAACGTGTGCACATACATGTATGCGTACATGCGTGTGCACAATTCCACTGGTATACAAATGGAAGTTTGCACGTGGCTGCAGCTGCATTATGCTTCTATTTCTTTCTCTCTCTGTCTTTTTCTTTTCTTTTATTTTCGCTCTACTTTCAGTCCTTCGTCCAGGGCACTGTGTACCAACTTGTTCGACCCTGCAGACGAACTGGTGAAAGTGACAAAAGGCAAGGTCGTCCCGGGCCGCCAAGGAGTTACAAAATCAGGAATTCTTCGAAAACCGTACAGACGTATCATCGAGCCGGTATTCGATCGGCTGTGCGAGAATGATTTACGCAAGGTTCATAAAAATTAAAGATTGAGCATTAAAAAGATACGTCCTTAAACGACAATTTGTGAGATGTCCATGGTAAAGCGGAAAATACCTATACCCTCGTGTCGGCATGAAAACGTAATTCTTTTGGGAACGAAATGGACAAATTTCAGTTGGTATATTTTAAATAAAAAATATTAGGTATGCTAATATGTAACGTTCAGAATTTATTCGTTCTTTTTTTACCTATAAAAATATGCTGAAAATTTGATTAAATGGATATATGATATTAAATGAAAGTATAAACATTTTTGACAACAATGTAATTAGTCAAGTTCTCATGATTAATGTACAAACTGACCAAAAAGAAATGATAGCGTAACTTGCTCCATTTTCCCATGTGATTTATATCTCCGGCAAACAATTAAATTTCACCGGCGATTTCTAACGTCGCAATTCAAAGAGCAGCATCGGTCTTCTTCACGAAAGCGTGACAAGATGGTCACCCATTTGGGTAATCATGAAACGGCTTCAAGCTACCTAGGTGTAGTCAACACTCTCAGAAAATATTGCAATCTCTAATAGTAATGATTAAAGAGATAATTATCTTATCAAATGAAGTCACGAACCAACTTGTTGCAGCTTCGGTTCTAATCAACGTGGGTATAGTGGAATCAGGCTTAACCGACAACGTATTATTCGACCTCCGGATTATTATACCTTGTTATCGAGCGTTTCATCTCAGTCAAACCCATTATTTTTGCATGTGCAGCGCTACCATGTGCTACCACACGCCGTATCTATTTCACAATGAACCAAAAAATTGTTTCATTCTGATAGTTAACTAAATTTTTTTACATACATCGGCAAAATTGTTTTTTCCGTTAAAGATATAATTAAAATAAGTTCAAAAATATAATAAAAATAATTTTTAGTATAAGTTTTTTCTTTATAAAAATCAAGTATAATGTTATAGAGTATAAGATCTTTATTATTCGACTTCCATAATTATTTAATTTAGGACTGATCTACATTAAAAATATAATCAAAGCTCTTCTATTGTATATCTTCACAGTAGCGAACAATCTCAGGCGTAGTCTAACAATAAGTGCGGGCATCGCATATCGTTGCACGTCGCTGAGCGAGAATGTAATAAGCGGTAGTAAAGTTACGCGGATCTCATGGAAAAATGTGCAGGAATAACGTGAAGCGATCCATAGCAGATTTCCGGGATGTCAAGTATTATAGATCGCGATCTATTATGATTATTTGATCGCGACAATCGACAGCTTCCTCGTAGATAAACGATCTGTGAGAATTGTTGTGACGCGTTTACGCAAACGACGTTGAAGATATACGATTACGGATTATTTTCCATGAAATATGATTTTCCAACATTAAATTGACGGCGTAATAAAGAATGAATGCAATATATTAGTATGAAATATTTTTAAATAGTTATATGGAAATTAATTGGTTTTTTCCTTGCTTAAAAATTATTATTCATTTATATATATAATAAATTTTAAAAGCATTTATAATTAATAATTATAATTAATATTTTTTAAGTATTTGATGTAAAAAAATTTAAATTAAAGTTATTATTTATTAAGGTAAAGAAATTTTTTATTTAAAATAAATAATCACGCATTTGGTAGAATTTATAATTTTTGCTTCATTTTTATTATATATAAATTATTTTAATTTCTTTTGAAATGAATATAAAGAATAAAAGAAGAGAGAATTTGATCCGTAATTTATAGAGATACAAAATATTGAAAATATATGTTGTAATAATGATACAAAGTAATGTAAAAAAAGAAAAAGCGGATTACGAAATATACAGGCTTGACTTTTTTCCTCAGTGAGAATTGCTTTTATGAATTTATCGCACAAGGAAAAATATTGCACAAGATCGACATAAGATATCTTGTAGCGAAATTAAAGCCAAGAACCTTTAGTCATTCTATTAATATTCTAGACATTCTTCCACTCTTGTTTTTCATTTGATGTAAAATCTGATATGTCAGGATCTCATCTTGTTTTCAAGCTGAAGATGTGTAAGGCTGTAATAGCTGCCGGTCCTGTCGACATATTGGCTGTATAATCTAGAGGCCAATTTAGAAAGGTGGATCATAAAATTCGGGTCGCAATATGGACTTTCTTCAAATTGAACAACTGTTTCTTCTCTAGAGACATTTTTTTAGCTTCTCTTTGTCGCGAAAAAGTGCACACAATGCACGTTCCAAGGACCGCAGCTAATATTGCTTGTGCAACAAACGATAATGGCCGGTGACAATATATATTTTCGAAAACTCCACTTAACCTTCCACATAGTAAAGTCCTTAAACGCTATTCTTCTTTGTCTCGAAATGACTTGGTGCATAATAAACGGTTGACACGTGAGTTGCATAAAGAAGCAGTATACGAAACAAAGCGAATAAAATTGACATCAACTGTATATAGAAAAAATGATTTCGCTGAAGTATCTAAAAATTTAGTTAGACACAGATTTGAAAAAAATTTTATTAGATAAGCAAAATAACTATATAAGAACGTCAAAATTGATTATGCATTATATATGTAGAACGTTTAAGCAGCAATCTGAAAAAAAATTTTAACGTTCTAGCTATCAGTTTGAGTATCTCACATAATTATTTTGATATGATCAATTACTTTTAGATTTATTTAACTAAATTTTTAGATATTTCAACAAAACTGTTCTTTCCGTACATGCATTGGATTTCAAATTCTCTCGCGTAAAATTACAAATACATCTCAATTATTTATATAGTTCTGATTTCTCTAACTGGTTGAATTTTTCACAAGAAATTATCTGCAGATTTAAGATTCTCATCATTTATTCATCAATATTCTTATAAAAATGCTTATTAGCATCAGAAGTTACTAAATTTGTCAATTTAATAAACAGTATTACTTTCCTGGTTCTGATGATAAGCGTTTAAAAACCAAAGAAGATTTCGGCGCGCGGTTTGTAGAATCAAATACGTATTATAAATGCATAGAAATATTTAATCACCAAGATCTGTTTTGATCAAACATAGAATTTTTTTTATTTAATTAGATTTATTCTCATCGATCCAAATTTGTATCATAATTGTTTTTCTGAATGGTAAGTCTCGATTCATTAGATTCCGCACCATCGCAACACAGCGGCTGACAGAATAGCGCGTAATCTAGGCATATTAGCACCAAATACGATCGTGTCCTTCGCGCAAATGACGGAAAAATGAAATGAAACAAATTCTCGGCGTATGACAAATTCGACTAGCGATTCGAAGAAAGCGCCATGTGTTGGCGCATTCAATCACCGCCGAAGGGAATCGATAGCGCCGCTGGCCGTGGAGTTGCGAATTACGGTAAATAACGGAAGGCTGTTTGTGCAAGGTGAACCACCTTCCTTCTCACCTACGGAACAGATCGGCCGACGTACCTTTCCAAACAGAATTTCTCTCTCGCGATTCTCTTTCAGAAAGTTTACGGCGTCGGAAAAGAAATAATTCCCGGTGGATTATTCCGCGTTCAATGTATACACGGTGTTCCATAATCTTCCAACGATAATTAAAATTTCATTAATATTGAGATATCTGACGAATGATTTAAAGAAATATATTACAGGTAATAACCAATATTTTTTTTAAAGGGGACTGAAAGTTATTTTAAAAATCTGTTGTCAAAAGATAAAACAGCTACATGTTTCGAACACCGCGTAGACGCAATTCTTCATAATACCGTCTTCTTAATTAACTCCCTCGCGAATGCGACTAGTGATATTAGCTCCAGGCTAGCAATTATCGGTGCGACGTGTCACGAGAGTTAATCTCCGCATAAAGTTTTCTATTTAATAGGACGCTGATGAGAGAATAAATTCCGCTGTCGGCTGGGATAAGATTTTACGCGGAAGCGATTAATAATTTATTCCATCGCGTTCTCGTTGAACTGTTCCCATAATGCACACTTTCTGCATACATTAAGACCGCGGTCATCGATATACATTATCAATGACGCATTCGAGTAGACTATTTTAGGAAAGATTTTTTTATTGAAACCTTTTTCAGTGACCTACATCTTGGGTATACATAAAAGTGTACTATTTGCAATAATATTTTTTCCTTCTTATTTATTTCTTGATAAAATTATTATTTAATTAATTTTTTTTCTAAAATTATTCTTGAAAACAAATTTTTATTTGTTTGAATTATCGATGGTTCATCCTCTTGCGATAAAAAAATTTTCTCTTTCCAAAACTTTAGATTTCTGCATTACGAAAGAGAGTGGGAGAGAAAGAGGAAACTTTATATAATATACTAATTCTCTCTTTTTTCTCTGACAAAAAATATATTACATATATTTTACATATTAATGTTTAACAGTTTAATAGCTTTTTCGTCGATCGAGAAGCGAGGCGGAAGATTGCCGTCACAAGGTGAACCGCTTTCATTCCCATACAATGATTTTGCCATTAAGTTGCCTATTCGAACGAGAAATAATTTAACTATATTTGTACAGTCTTCCTTATATTCTATAAAACTTAATTAAAATTATTATTATAATTTCATATATGAAACAATTAATACAGGCTTTTTAAAAATAACAACAATAATCTTAATTAAGTTTCAGTAGTGCATTTGGCTAAAATATTTATAAATTTAATTAAATCTAGATCTAAAAATAATTTTATTGGATTTCTCAAAATAATTATATAGGACGCTCAAGCTAATTATCAGAATGTCAAAATTTTTTACAGCATTGTTCATCATGCTTGAATTTTCTACGTAATTTTTTAATACTGATCTCTCATCCGCGCTACTTGTCCTCTGCCTTCAGTTTTCTACATTTCATTTAGATATAACTCATTTATATATTATTTTGTATTTTAATTGAATGCACATGCATACATTGTAATTAAATGTTTTTTAACTTATATATAATAATTCATAGATACCCCATAATTTCAATAAAATTAAGTGTCTTAAGTTAATTTGAAAGGACGGTTAACTCTTTAATTAACTGCCTCATTTATTGCGTATATAACTGGATATCTCCAATATTATTATTATCATTGTAATAATATTATTATTATTATCGAATACTATTCGCTGTGAAGCGCTATATTCAATAAAGTTATTATTATTATTATTATGAATTATTTTGATGGTTTAATAAAATTATTTTCAAATCTGTATTTAATTAAATTTTTAGGGATTTCGCAAAATCGATCTTTTCGTGTAGGTGTTATCGGATTCGTATCTCAAATATCAAACGCTTGTTTATTACTATATTTATGTATATATCGTATGTCTAATTAGAAGCACGGGAAGAACTGCTGTTCAATTTCATAAGGATTTATTGGAAAATTTTTTCGTTATTATCGATAGTTTTGACACTTTGCGTATAGATGACCTGATTACTTCGCCTTCGCCTTTTTTCCTCGTCGGAAAGCGTCGGTGTTTTCGATGGGAAAGCTGGATAAGGCGAGCCGTACAGCAGCGCATAACGGCGAGGAGAGAAGCATTTCGAAATACGAGATGCGCATAATTATGCGCGCCTACTTAGGTGCATCGGGAATGCAGCGATGTCTCCCCCGTTTTTCTGTCACGCCCTTGTGGCCGCTGTGGCCACGTCGTCTCTACCTTTCGATCGGCGTTTATGGTGCTTTTTTTATTTCTCAGAGAAACAAACCGACGGCATCCGCCGTCCTCGTCGCGCTACCACCGTCGTTAAAGCGAACAAAGCGGAATTCTCCGTCGACAGGAAAACTTCTCAGGAGAAATCGCGCTGCGCCGCGTCGCACAGACTTCGCGTTTTCGCCTTCGACTTCGACCATTATGTATTACGTGTAATCGCATGCTTGCACGCGGTTGTGCCTAGCTGCAAAATAGATTTCGCACGTAGCGAGTCGCGGTGCGAACATTCCGCGACCTTATTTCGTAACAATTACATCATTATACGTTTTGCAATGTGTATCGAATGAGAGAACGTCAAATGGTTCTGTCAGAAAGCTAGCATTTTCATCGATTTATTGATAGATTTTTGTTCAATATTTACAGCAGCAGCAACACAGAAAATTACGATTTTTTGTTTACACGTTATTTTTATATGATATTGATGCGTGCTTCGATATTTTAGATTTTTCAAATTATATAAGAAGATTAATTTTATATTACGTCGTTTGTATTGGAAGATTTAATTTTATAAATAAACGTAATAATACGAGAGAGCGCGTGTTCGTGCTCAACGTGAACTGAATTTTTTCACACGATGTATAAAAATGTAGTGAAAAAGAAACTCGGATCGTTTTGCACGTAACTGATATGCAAGAATAAATCAGGTCAAATCGACGATCGTAGATCGAAGCACGATTTGATCGATTGATTTCCAATCACGTAGCGGAAGAGGGTTCTGTATGATTGACGCATACCAGGGACGACGTGATTTTTACCTTGACCGTGAACAGGTCATTGTCCACTGTTATTCCGGCATCGTGAGATGATCGACTTTTCGAATATGTTGAACTAATTTCGAAATTATCACGTTTGTTTAAATACATTAATTTATACAGTGTTTTTACTTCAATTGTATACAGTAGAAAACATTTTATATTTGCGTTAGAAACAGTCCACTCGAGTCCTTGTTAAAATTTTGTGTTGAATTTTTAATATATCCACGTATTAATTCAACTTAACGTAATTGTGTTATTTAGTAGTACATTTTGTATTAAATTAATATAATATTTCTGAGTTTTATAATGATACAATTTATGAATATGAGAACAAATAATATACAAGTAACGCTTTTTGAAACGTAAATTCTAAAATAATGGAATAAAATGTGTTATATATTTATTGTGCAATGTTAATTTAATATATATACCATATATAAATGTTAATTTTAATAAAAAAATATAATTGTTTCCAAATCGTATTGGTGTTACATTTATGTGAATGCGAAATTTGAATATACTGTTTGGAACACATGTGAAATGTGTTAAATTTAATACATATTTCCAGCTATGTATAAACATATAATATGTACATCACATATAACAAAATAACCAAAAAATGTAATTAAAAGAAGTATGTGTAAATTTATGATGAAATAAATTAAAATCGTGTCCTAAACGCGTGAAACTTTCGCTTCCAATATACTCTAATTTATACGAAACAGTGTTAATTTGAGTAATTTGAACACTATTCAACAGGTTTTAAGATTATAAATTAGAGGGATATTCGAAGACCAGAATTTCTAGCGAGATCATTACGACATTACCGGATTAAGTTTCATGGATTGCCAATCTGTTTTGAAAATTCCGAACAATTATTTGAAATGTCATATTACTACGAAAATTTAGTAAAATAACTGATACTTTTATGGTCTACTTATATAAGATTTACTATTTTTTTTTAATTTTTTGTTAAATTTAAGATTAAAAATTAATTTTCAGATTTAAAAGAAGAAACATTTTCAAACTTTAAAGGACACAAAACATTTTTGAATATTTTCATGGATAAAGATTTTAAGGAAACATAGTTTTTAGGAGATATGTTGGAGATAGATATGTAAATAACATTCGGAAATGAATTTTTCAATTGCATGCAGAAATAGAATTATTAAACGGACAATCAGAAGATTAGAAAATTGGAAGTAATAACAGGTAACTAAGAACGACGATAGAGAGAAAGAGAGAGAGAGAGAATCTCGCGGAAAAACGCGAGAGATATTTAACGATAGAAATCTTGTTCTTTTACTTATTACTAGAAAATATGAAAAAGACTTCCGGAATTAATGTGACATGTTTGAAAATTCAATCATTAAGAATTTCATGCATCTCAATTTAGAAAGGTAAATATGAAGATAAATTCGTCATAAATTGCGTTTCAAAGGATAGATTAATGCATAATATATTTATAAGATGAAAATATGTCATTATTAATTGGCGTATGGCGAGGCACTGTCAGATGCTATATAATTCATCGAATCTATTAATAATTATAATTAATATTTATGAGGTATTTTCAAGTTTAAAAAGAAATTCTCGCAATTCGTAGTCCTTTAAAGCTACCTCAATTTGTAGTTCTCTATTAACACATATTTTCTCTCTCTCTCTCTTTCTCTCTCTCTTTTTCTCTCATCACGGTTAATTCCTACTTATCTTGTAAGATATTGAATCGTAATCACTAGAATATACATTTCATCAGTTGCAATCTTGTAACTTACACGCGCAATCTATGCTTATCACATCTTCAGAGGTGATTACTACATTTCTAATGCAATAATCTTTACGCAAAAACCAATGTAAAAAGAGCCGTTCTACAATCGATCTCTTCGTTGTTTCTATGAGCGGCATGCTCTTAAGATCTTTCTGGGAGCATCCAAGGAGTCGAAGGTGAGTCCGCGTAGAGACTATCCGAGAGATTTGCAGTAGTTCAAGGAGAGAGCGAACGAGAACGTGGCGTATGTAAAAACAGTTGATGAAAGATAGGCAGGTGGGGAACACAAGTGGAGAAAAGCTACAGTTCAGTGCACCGTCGGAGAAGACGGCGGCGTCTCCGGAGAGAAGAGGCATCGAAATGTCGATTGGCAATTGACATTTATCGCGACCCCCGCAGCCGTCCTAGACGAGGTAATGAAAATTTTCTTGTCGCCCGATCTTTCCTCGCTACGAATGATCCGCATTTTGCAATCGGTGACGAGTTTAGAAGTTCGAGCGTCACGATATTTATGGTGCTTGATTGAAATGTCTCTTTTGGTCTTACCAAACTTTGAGAAACATGTGTTCACTACACAGAAAGAACAGTGTTGCTGAAGTTGAAAAGTTAGCTGGATACAGGTCTGGAAATAACTTATTGTATTTAGACATTAAAATAATTATGTAGGACACTCATACTAGAAGAGTGGTTATTATTAGCAATTTCTACCTTTAGATTAATATTGTATTATTAATTTATTAATTAATAATATATATTCAAAACAATTATGTGCTTTAGATTGATATTTGATTAATGGTAATTGTTAATAATAAAATATTTAGTTTTTTATGATTTTTTTGTTCATTATTTAATATTTTATTTGGCTATATATATGCGCATAATAAAATATAATAATTAATACGTAGTTTGTTTAATTGTTTAAGAGTCTGATAATGAATATTTCGATTCGATGGAATTTCGTTGACTGATGTTAATTTGACATTTCTCGCTGGGGCGGAAGAATTAAGTTATTGTATGTAGATACATTTGCATGAATTAATCCTGCAATCTTTTACTGTTTTATTAATTTTATAACCAAATACTATTTTTTTAAACCAATTTTTTTAATCTATTTGTGTGGAATGTCTCATTTGTATTCTTGTTTTTTTAATCATGCAGTGCCGCTGCATTTTACAATGTCCTAAATAATAAATGTTTCGTAATATTCAGTCTAAAATTGATTGAATAATACTTCGACGAATGTAATCTGTAAGTTTTTTTTAAACATTGCTTATTAACCAAGTTATTGCATGAAACATAAATAGGGTAACATAATATCATCTTCTTATGTATACTATAGTAACTTATTCGTACATTTTTTAGTGAGTAAAAAATTTATGATCTGTAAACTATAGTCACTAGAATAATAAACTTTTTGCGTTATCAATGTTTAAGTGTTCTACAGAATTATTTTGATGTTCCGACAAAATTATTTCCAGATCTGTATGTAACTAAATTTTTTAATACAATCAAGAAAATTATTTTTTTAATGTAGATATTGATCGAATAAACTTTCAGATGTTAGGAGATACTTTGGATTTTGGAGTCAGTCCACCCTCTACTGAGGGAGTTCAGAAAAAGAAAGAAGAATAACATGTGTTCATAAATCCGCAGAATCACCTGAGCAGTGACCAGCGGAGTGTAAGCGGTAAATCGGCATCGAAAGTAATGCCGGCCTTTGAATTCGTAATAACGAACGCGATGTACAGTTAATGCGACTGCTCCGCAGCGTGACCTAGAACAGCGGCGAATGTGTATCCGAGCAGTCGGAATAATTTTTAATTATGCCAGCCACTTTTACTTGGCAACCGGTCGCTCCGCTTAACGCCGTAAAAAGATGAGGTCGATCGTGAGGATAACGAGAATACGTTCGGGCTCACCTAGGACACCGCAACAACGGAGCGCGTTGGAGGAAGAGGGAGGAACGGAATGAAGAGGTCGACACACACCGTACGCGCATCGCGAATATAACGAAAACTGGTTTCCTGTGCGATTCCCCATTTATTTATTACACGTACGGTGGTGAACGTGTGCCCCCGTCGGCATCCAGACGCGTGCATCTCGTCAAGGACTCGGCTCGCAAGCGCTTATTTAGAAATGCCATTGGGTCCTCCAGTGTCACAATGCAGAGGAAAGCCTCGCCGAAATGTATACTCTTAGGTCCGAATTTATAGTCGTAAAGTTGTTTTAATTAAGGATGTGATTAGTTCTTAGTACACAAGATGATTTCCTGATCCTTTACTACGCGCGATGGGTCATTTATGTCCCGAGTTAATTTTTATCATTTTAATAAATATATAAAAATTATTAAGTGATTCTTACATGTATTTTAATATCTTTAGAAAATATTGGTAAAGTTGTATATTAAAAAAAAATGCATATAAACGTTATAATTAATTATTTGGTAAACGTCTTAGATACGAATGTAAAAGGGCTAATATAATACAATCGTTTATAATAGTAACATCTTTTGTGGCTCACCGCTGTATTATAATTATTGATAAGAGTGTTGAATTCTTAATGTTATATGTAACGTAATTGTGGTATCACAAGTTAAACGCTCATCTCAACAATTATTAAGTAAAAACAAGATCTTTCACATCAGAGCGAGCTTCTTATTATGTACCTTTGTGTCGCTTTCGTGACATCAATACACCGACCTACGTATAATTCTGCCTTTTTTTTTCAGCATTGAAGAAGATCTATATTCTTTTGCACGTGTCGCACGGTACGCTCGTAACCTGAATTTGGAATAAATGTCTTTCGCCGTGCGATGCAAATGCTTCGTGTAATAATATGCGTATTGCAATGTTATTTCGCCCGTAACGACACAGATAACCTTTGCTGCGTAAACCGTAAATTTATTGGTCACCCGAGATTATCGTCATCTCGCCAAGAGCCCCGAGGATGCGCGTTCATTAAAATAAGTTAGCGATTTGATATCGGTAGAAAAAGGATATATATTTATGTGACTGTCCCTCCCATGTGTGTCTTAAAATATAGCTCGCAAACTCGATTCGAATGCTAGATTAGTGCGCTACATTGTTTCGAGAAAGTGTATTTTCGGAGACGCGACAATAGATTTCGACCTAAAGGTCAAACGCATCTCGATACACGAAAAATTCGCCTCGCTGCACATGCAGGTGATACTACTCTTCCGGAAGGATTCATCTCGCAATTATGTACTTAAAGGGATTAAAACATTAACAATTTCACAGAGACGCGAGCAGGCAGTTAATTTCCCAGTGCGCTGCGAGCGATCCCGCCGTCACATACATATATACGCACGAACATTACATCTCAAATTATATCTCCCTTGTTCGAATGACTTTCCTCTTCCCACGCTCGGATGTTCCGTTTTCAAGCGGAACTCGCTTTGGGCATCCATAACGCGTTCCCCTTAATGGGGGCTATACGTTCAGTTTACTTTGTGAATATCCTGATACTCCTCGATACTGTGCCTCGAAATGGTACTTAAGTGCATCGTCAAGTGCGATTCTCGTTGAAAGTAACGGCGACGCGAGTGACACTTTCTCAGGTTTATGAGTGCAAGGCTTCATTCGCGACATCGCTTTCAGGATACCGTAACGTTTTCATGAGGATCATAAAAAGAAGCTCCGTAAAAGATTTCGTTTTCACTTCTCGATGTGCGGTGATCAAAGTCACGGTTTGGATCATGGATTGGTCACCTTGAATAATGGATACAGTGACACACTTGTACTGCAAAAATTATTTTTGTTATACAAATCAATATTTAAATAGAAAGCTCTTAGGGATTTAAATGCTAAATCTTCTAATTCTCTTAGCTATCCAAAACAACGTCATAAATCCAGAAAATCTGCCGTACGGCATTCCTGATGCGATTTTTGTCGGAGAAAAAAGCTACCTAATCCAGTGATCCGCCGAGTTAAAAATGGTTTCCACGTCGGACAAGCCGATAGCGCAAAAATAAAGAATAAATAACGGAGCCAGGTAGAAAATAGGATCTGAATACAACCGATTAATTCTATATTCTATCCCACGATCAACTCGCGTCTTGTCTCTCTAAATCCTAGATTTTCATTTTGCCTTCGTTTTAGAGATTATGGTTCGTATTCAGAATGCGCTTAAAGATGTTCGAGCGTATTCAGTATTTTGTATTACATACAGTTGGAAAATTTGCGTTAAAAATTTAACATAAAATGAATATATTATTATAGAAGGTAACATAAGCATTATGTAAAAAGTTAACACAAAAAATGTAACACTGACACAGTTTGTAAGCAATCATATTTCTTCGCACACATCAAATTTAACTTTTATAATATAATACAATTAATTAAATTAACATGTCGCAATAAATTTAATACGTATAATATATGATAGATTAACAAATTTTATTAATCTTTTTATTTACATATTTAAAAAATTATTAAAAAAAATTTTTAATGTTATTCACTTAACTCACACATTGTATTATTTTAAAATTAAAAAATGGTAAATATCAATTTAACACAAAATGACCAAATAATACAATCATATTATGTTAAAAATGAATAATCGGATATATAAAAAATTTAATGTAATATTTTAACAAGAACTCTTGAGTAGGACGTTTCTATTGTAATACAAATATAAAGTATAATTTTTATTGTATGTATTATAGAATTTTAAAACTAAAATTTATCGATATAAATGCATTTTGAATATTGACTTATATTTATAGGTTTAAAGATTATACTTCCTTCATCAAAATTAGGTGAAGTTGGAAGAATGTTGTAATAATCACATTGATAGAATGATTTTGCTGAAGTAGTATCAAAAAATTTAGCTAGATCTGAAAATAATTTTGTTGCACTATCAAAATAATTATATAGAATGTGCAAGATGATTATTAAAGTGTTAAAACTTTTTAAGCATTGCTTGAGTTTTTTTTATAAAATTATTTTGATAGTTCAACAAACTTATTTTCAATTGTCTACATTTTTAAATGCTTCAGTAAAATAGGTCTTTGTATGTATCTTTATAACATTGTAATGATTATCATGCGTGTAATAATTGTTACAGCTAAATTCCCACTGATAGTAGGACTCAACTACTAATCCACTAATCGTCTTCTCCTATAAACAGAACTTCGCTTCTTTCCTGATGCCCACTTGAAAGGTGGCAGCACGATCCGGAAGGTGAAAGTCCCAGAATGAAAAGAGAAGGAGTGGTGGTGCACATATAGAGGGGCGGAGAGGGCGCGGCTTGTCCAGACGTTCTCTGTCCTGACGACGACGACGATGTCGCCGAAGTTGATATTTCTGCTGGGATCTTTGTGTCTACTCGTCGGTAAGTGCAATCTATCAGTAATCTTACAATTTAACCGTGCCAAAATTTCTCGCGTTGCGATTCCGACGCTTATTCGAATGGTAGTTATAGTTATTAAAGTTGAAGTTCAATTTTAAATTTTAATTTATATAATATATGTCAAACACTTGATATAGAACGAACTACTTGATCGAAATTGTCAGATACATATTAATCTTATTGAAAAAATATAACGAGTTTGAATACTGCATGGAAGGGAAATACTGTCAGTATGGATATTTAATTGAAGTTATAAATATACAACACGAGAATCTTTGAAATCAATATTGGTGATGTGCATTAAAAAAGGAAGAGAGAGAAATAAAACCTACTTTGGAGAACCACTGTCACTTTCCCCTCCCCCGTTGTCCTGACATTTTCAAGACTTTCTACTTCTACCGGAGTTCACCGACCCCTCCTTCGATTCGCGATCGTGAAGCGCATGATCGTATCGTGAACCGATCGTGACATTTTCAACGATTAATCGAATTCACCTCCGCTTTGTCCCCGTGTAAAATGTCACATTCAATTGAAGTCCGCCTTCGATCAATTGATCATTAAACAATACCCTCATTTTTACTACAACTCTCATATGACAGTATTATTCATGGAAATAATCATTAAAAGATTTGAGCTATTTAAAAATTAGGACGATCAAAAATAAGGATATATTTTTATTTAAGGATATATCTCTGTTACTGAATTCTGCAATATATTTTGTACAATTTTTATAAGATTTAATGATTATTAAGTATTGTGACTGTGTATTGCGAAGAAGATGTAAATTGAATTTAATATAAAGTTGTGTGACTCACACGCAATGCAAAACGAGAATTATTGATTAATAAATCATATTCCTGTCTTCAGGGACACAGGTTAGAGCGCAAGATGAGGAAGGCGCCGACGGAGTTGACGCAAATGCAGAGGAACTTTGTCAGGACAGGCCGGGCGACGAATACTTTCGCTTGAGCGTTGAAGGAGACTGTCGCGATGTCGTGAGGTAAGTTGTCGTATTATTCCGCGAATACAGAATCGGATCCCACTTCAACGTTCCGAATAACATTATATAAACCTCTCACCATTTTACCCAGAAATTAAAAATTTAGGCACCGGTTTCCAAGAACTTGGAGAACGTTGCGGCAAGTTGTCTCCGCGCTTTATATCAGTATAATTATATACATATATATATACCGTCTTATATAATGCATTTAATTTACAGCAGCCGCGGGTGAATGGAATCACACGCAAGGTGAATCGGGTTTTAAATAAAAAAAGCTAGCTCGCTGACTCATTTCCGCTTGTATCTCGTCTTATATCACTGACTCTACCGGTCGCCAGGAAGCAGACTCGTCAGACTCAATCGTTATACACTTTCCCTGGAACACGCGCCGATTTTAATCTCGCTAATAAATCCTAATTTACTCACCTTTATGCACACACATTTAAAAGAGCTTTGCTAAAATTATCGGACGCAGGATGCATGCTAAATATACTACATTTTGTATCTTCTAAGTGAAATTTTATTTTAAAATTAAGTTAAGTAACAGAAAGTATTCTATTTTTGGTCAAAAAAGCAGATTTTGATACTTGATAATATTTATGCAAAAATATACACTATTAAGCACCAAAATTCTTTTTGACTAAAAATAGGATTGTTTCTCTTATTTGACTTTTACATCTTTTAGTCGGTACTATGACAAAGAATGTAAGTCCCAAGGGCATCCGGTTTTGACAGAATGTATAATAAATACATCCCGGAATGTAGATGACGATTAGTCATGGATGATAAAAATAACGTTAACGGTTTAGTCATTGATCCAGGATGTGATTGATCAGGAATGCCTCGATCAAGTTCCGATTTTCCAGGACTCAAGGCGATCCGGTAGATGCAACTCCGAGACCAGTTTAACATTTCACTTGCCATTTGATATTTTTTTTTATCGACACGAGTGACTTTCCTTTATCGTATTTCTAATGCAGTAATCATTGTTCCTTCATTTATTCAATGACTTTCATTCATGAGAGTATCATTAAAACTTAAAATCATATCAACGGAATACAATAGAAGGGCATAAACGCTAGATATTACTTGGTCATATTACGTAACAACAATGGCATATATAACGCCAGTTTATAATATGTCAATGCACTTATACTTGTTTAATGTAAACACACTTATACTTGTTTAGTGTAAACGCATCTCTATTGTATTCCGTGCTTAATTATTTCGCAAAACAAAGCGAAATTCGAAATTACTCACCGCGTTCTCGAGACCGTTACACGTGCGTGGGAAATAGAGTCCCTCAGGCAAGTCTTGCCAAAAGTACTATTTCTTATTACAAATAGATTTATTTGAGTCTGTGATCAATGATGGCAGAATCAATCGAAACTTTTTATTTAATAACGTGGAAATTGAATGAAAATTTGAACAGCAATTAAAATAATAAAAATGATAAAATATTGTATATTTAACTTATAAAATTACCAATTTACAAAATTTACACATATCTTTAGTCGTATAACTACTATAATTATTATAAAAATTCATTTTAACAATTGTTTATTGCCCACTTCTTTGGCTCGCCGTTATTCGAGCATCATTTGACACTGTCGAAGTTGATTAGACTCTTGAGGAACTCTAAAGGGAAAAGATTTTCGATACGAGAATGATCTTAGGTGCGACAAAGCCAGCGAGATTGGAGTAACGAGGCTGGCGACGGTGCGGTGCCCCACGGGTCTTGCGTTCGACATCGAGCGGCAGACCTGCGACTGGAAGACGAATGTGAAGAACTGCGATCAGCTCGAGAGTAAGCAAACGTCACGTCTTTTTCTTTAATTAGACTCACGCAGGCACCCTTTGTTTTCTGTCCCGGCTCCGGCAGGTGTACAAGGTCCGGCTTGAAGCAAATCACGTGTCCCAGCGGATTGGCCTTTGACTTGGACAAACAGACCTGCGACTGGAAGGGCAAAGTCACCAACTGTGACAAGCTCGAGAGTAAGTCGGAGAATCGGCGATGGCCAATATTTCGCCGGTTAAATCGCCGATTCCCTCGTAGACTCGCAACGTAGCACGCACCGTTCGTATCATTAGAACTAATGCATGATCGTCTTCACGCACCTTACGCAGTTTCCTACGATGCGCGGCGACCCTAAACGTCTCTGAATGCTCATATTAAAAGAAGTAGAGATACCAATTGTGTGTGGAAGTCAAAGGACTCTGCGCTAATTATAAAGAAATAATTTCAGTCAAATTGTTACATTTTTTTGGTTTATGAGATACTAATTAGAAATTTTCTTATAATCATAATCATAATCATAATCATAAGAAATAGATAAATTTTACTGTAGTATTACACACACAAATTGTGCAACAAAATCTTTTAATAATGGATAATACACACGTATAGTTATATAAAATGTAAAATAGACGAAATAATACAGAACTCTTAATATTCAAAATACAAAAATATATATATAAAGTCAAATAATATAAAAGTCAAATAATGATAAACTTAAAAATAAATGATAATATGTGTATTTTAAAAAATTAATGCAAAAACAGATAAATAATATTATAGGTCTAATACATGTTTCGGTTTTATATTAAGCCCTCTTCAGATATAAAAAAAATTATAAAATTATACAAAAAATTAAAGCTAAATATTCGCTGATTTATACGTAATGCTGATGAACAGAGACACAGAAATTGTTCGTCATATATGAAATGTCCTGTAGCAATGGAACACCTTATATACGTTTTTAACTGTATAAATGCTTATGCAATAGAAAAAACTCTGTATTGTAGATAAAGATACTTTTTAGTATAAATAGGTTCAAAATAACAACTTTTAAATGATACAGCAAAATCTGCCTATTTTTTTAATAATAACTTTTAATTAGCATCTCGTAAGTTACAAAACATTAATATTAGTCAATTTGACTAAAATTTTTTCCATACGATTAGTGCAAGGTCCTTTCTTCGAAACATTTGAAAGTTTTCGTCTTCGATTGTAATTTGATTTCGGATAAGATCGTTACCCAATTAATAAGCAAGAAGTCGCTTCTTTTAATCGCGATAAGGATTATTGCGCAATCCGTTTCCGTTACGTAAACGACGTGGCTCGAAAAAAGTCAACTATGCGAAACTTTCCAACGACGCGTGATACCAGTAAACCGGAAAGCGCGCATTAACATGATGATGGGATTCGACGTGAGATTGATCGCGAGGGGAAACGAGGGAAGGGATTTGTACTTTCAGGCAGAGAGCGATTAACGATCGAAAATGTCCAGGTCCTGATACTTTCGAGAGACGTTTCTCGTCAGACCACTTTCGTCCTGAGGCTCGCGGCGAGTCTTGATCGAGACTGGTTTCGATTTTCAGCGAAAGTGCCGGCCCAGTGTGGCCTTGTTCAATGCCTCATCGTTTCGAGGCACGAAAACACTTCAGAGACGTTGTGGTCGTGAAAACATCGGGCCTCGCGAACGACTAACCCGGTTTCGAATCCTCGAAACTAACTCTCCCGTATTTTTCTCATGCAATTTTCACGACTCACCGCTCATAAGACTAACAAAACTGCACTTTCCAACGGAGTTGGACGAAGAGATCAGTGTCCTCGATTCCGTTCTGATTTAATCAATGATTTTCCGATCTCGTTTCGATTATTTAAAAGATGGCTATTGAATATACATGTATCAATTAATTTTTCTTTTCTAATTTACAATCGCATTGAGAATTCCTTTTGCTAAAGAATCTCTCTCTTTTCACGGAAGGCAATTTCAACTTACGCTGATTCCGCATTTGAGTTAAGTGAAGTTTAATGAGATATTTGATTCTTGCGGTTTCGTCCAATTTCGATCTTTTTACTGGACTTGAGCTGTCTCTCGACTTGACGTCGGTATGTCGTCAAATCGTTAACACTGTGTTTCGTGCCAGTGTGCACGCGGAAGGCTATTAGGCTTCCGCGTTACAACACTGTTACTTCTCGTGAGCGGCGATAACCGGTAGCGAAATACTTATCCCGTGTACATTAGATATATCTCATTTAGTGGCTGAGAGATACTTACTTTTGAGTGACAGCGTTCGAAGTCAGTTACTGAGTAAGCGAATCTCGTGCTAAGTGATTTCCGTTATGAGAGATTGCAGGAAGGAACACAACGTTTGCGCAAAAACGTTTGTGCATAAAATCACGTGTTGCAACTCGTCCACTGATAATCTCTCTACTTCGAAGATAATTGTGCACCGAGATATTTCAAAATGTAATTTCCATTTAACGTTGAACGCACCGCTGCGTTTGATTTTTGCGCTGAATACGAACTTTGTGTTAGATAAATTAATTCTACTATTTCAAGCGCGGCTATTAAATGAATATTAAAAAATTAAAATTAACGTATATTAGTAAAATATAATTGAGATACATGTATATCTCGCATTATACGTGACTGTCGCTGATGAAATTTCAAATGTCACGATCTTTCTGCAGTACGAGTCAACATTGGCACGCAATGATTTTCTAACATTTAGCGCTCCCCCTTCTCCCCCTAATTCGCTCCAGGTACGAAGTTACACGTATTCGTTCGCCGATCTTTCTCTATATCCAGATCGGTTTCGCTTCGGCGGTCTGGCCTCCTTATAGGAGTACTTCCTCGGCTACTCGGGCCAGCCGTATGACTGGCTCGCTTTTACTACTTGAAATGCGCGATCAATTCGATCGTTAATCTCATTAAGAGAGAGACTTCTTCTTTCTCTCGTTCGTCAGATGACGGGAAATGGAGATGTTTATTCATATTCTTTTCCGTAATTTTAATCTGTCGCAGCTGTCGATCGGTAAATAGAATATCGGATACCTTTATTCGATTACAAATGGCAGCTAAGCTAAAAGGTGCAGACACAAGAGTCATCGATTTCCAAACACCAAGGAAGGTTTTAACAAATTTGAGTCTTCACGAATGCGAAGAAATAACAAAATAAAAATACGTTATTCAATGTCTTCATCACATTCATCAATTGATCCTCAAAATCGCGACATTGCTAAACATGCCAAATTCCTCATGCTCATGCTGCTTTTCACTCTCTAATTTAATTTCGCAACAGTTATTCTCGCTCCTCTACAATTTCACTCGCACTATCACATTTTCAAAACACATTTTTTTTTTCACTTTCTTTTTGCCTGTCTCATTTTCTCATACATACGAATAACGGCTTGCGTGCAGCGCTGCCAGTCGACGAGGCAGACAAATGCCGAGTCAAAGTTTATCTTTGAAGTTTCGCCATCGAGCGAAAGACAAATAGTCTTCCTGCGAGAACCGGTAAAGTGGTTGCAGGACGAGACGTACATATATGTATATACCCTTTCGTGGAGAATGAAATGGGAAGCTCTGAAAAGAACGTTGACCGACCGACAAATTGCGTATTTTGTAGTCAACGGTAAATGTAGAAGAAGACTGCAAGATGAAAATAAAAGGGTCGGCAAACCAGACGAGACAAAAGCCATTCCGACGGAGAATTGAAATAAGAAAAAAGAATTCAGAGGGTAGTGGCGTAGAAAAGAGTGCTGTTAACTTTGTATTACTCATGTGGTTTTTTTTTCTTTAACTTAATTGCTCGCGTGGAGTGTTTCTGACATCCCAACTGACATTATATATGTTAATTTTTGTATTCTATACATCTTTTAGGTAAAAATAAATATAAACATTTTTTTTCTTGTAAAGTACCTAGTCATACTTTATTTGAAGAATGTCTTCTGGATGTCTTCTGTACGTCTTTAGGACGTCCGAAGTCTGTTGTATGAGCAATTTGTGCTAAATATAATAATGAATATAAATAGAACTCATACTCGAATTTAAAACGAGGGTATCCCATATGAGTAATGAAAGGTTAAGGCATTCTGTCCTCCGGAATAGAGATCCTACGTCAGAGTTTGGCTACGAGCCATTTTTTCAAAATCCTCTCTACGAAAGAAAGATATAATATATATCATTTCTCCTTGTATACATATATATATTATTACATTCTAACTTGTACTATCTCATTTTGTATCTTAATCAAAGTTACAGAGTGTAACAGTATAACTAAAAGTGAGATAGTACACATATACACATATATACAGGGCAAATGTGTATATATCTTTCTTTCTCGTAGGATTTTAACGAAATCGCTCGTGGCTAAACTCTAATATAAGATCCCTACAGAAGAATTACGAGAACTCAAAATCTTTGAGCTACCTGTATATATGACATATATATTTCGCCACCGCGCGTTAAAAAAGAGTAGGGATTTAATATGTTACTGCTCGCTAAGGTGACGAGGTAGACTGCGGAAAAGTGGGTGGCACGAATTAATTCAGCACAACCTACCCAGCTTGACAGTTTTATTTTGCATCTCTGTATTCTCCAAGTCTACTATGCAGAACGATACACGGTTCCTACGCTGCTGCGTGTAAATAAATGGGGAATAGTGGCAATCGGGCCTTGATTACACCTGTAGCTGGTCACGTAAATTACTTAGAGCACCAACAGCAGCGAGAATTTCATATAATATTCAATAACTGGCCACAAAGTGCCTATTATGAGATCTTAATTGCCTTGATTGCACCACCAGTTTAATTCTTCACGTAAATTATATAGAGCGCGATAACGATAACGATCTTATACAATAGTTGATAATTGGCCATAAAATTGTTACAAAGTACTACAAGATCTTTTATCTATTAATAACATTTATTAATTAACGAAATTAACTTTAATCGTAAATAAAAAGAATTTATGTCCCAACTAAAGTTATAATTTACTGATTCACGTTAAAAACTGATTAAAAGCACACAAATACTTTTTCGTACTAGGCATTTTATGGTCATTCTATTGATGTTTGATGGATTTCTGCTCGATATTTCGAATGGTAATCAATTAGCAGATGAGCGTTGCGTGATCTAACGAAGATTGCATTTTGCAGAGCCGCGTAAGGTCTTGCCCATCCTTAAAACCGACGAACCCGTTTGTCCGGAGGGGAAATTGTCGTGCGGTAACGGCGAATGCGTCGACAAGGAGCTCTTCTGTAATGGCAAACCCGACTGCAAGGACGAGTCCGACGAGAACGCCTGCAGTAAGTGTTGCAACGTACTACTGATTACGTTCGTCTACTGATGTTAACATGAACCTATCCTAGATTTGGATTATAGTCGCGTTGTGCAATAGAAACGTCGAATATAATTGTTAAAGTATCGAAGTAGATGTATAAGAATGTCTTTGATAACTTCAGTATCGAGACGACTTGGCACGTATAATTGAGAGCAAATATATAATATTTGATATTACCAGACTTTTTTTTCGATGACGCTTTGGGTTAATTCGATTTAAATAAAGAAATTACATTAATTTTTTTGAAATCAATGTACATGTTATTAAAAACGCATTTGCCTTATAGCTGTGGAGACCGATCCCAACCGTGCTCCAGATTGCGATCCCACGCAATGCGTCCTACCTGATTGCTACTGTTCGGCCGATGGTACCCGTATCCCTGGCAACATCGATCCCCAGCAAGTGCCGCAGATGATCACTATCACTTTCAACGGCGCTGTGAATGTGGATAATATCGATCTGTACGAAGAGATCTTCAACGGACAACGTCAAAATCCGAATGGCTGCCAGATCCGTGGTACATTCTTTGTTTCTCACAAGTACACCAACTATTCGGCGGTGCAGGATCTTCATCGACGTGGACATGAGATCGCAGTGTTTTCATTGACTCACAAGGAAGATCCGCAATATTGGAGCCAGGGTACGTACGATGACTGGCTGGCAGAGATGGCTGGTGCCAGGCTGATCATCGAGCGTTTTGCTAATATCACCGATGGCTCCATCATTGGTGTGAGGGCTCCTTATCTCAGAGTCGGTGGTAACAAGCAGTTTGAGATGATGGCCGATCAATTCTTCGTATATGACGCCTCCATCACTGCGTCTCTGGGACGCGTACCAATTTGGCCGTACACGTTGTACTTCAGGATGCCTCACAAATGTAACGGCAACGGCGGTAACTGCCCGTCAAGGTCGCATCCAGTTTGGGAGATGGTGATGAACGAACTGGATCGCAGAGACGATCCCACCTTTGATGAGTCCTTGCCGGGTTGTCATATGGTCGACTCCTGCTCCAACATCCAGACTGGCGAACAGTTCGCTCGTCTGCTCAGACACAACTTCAACAGGCACTTCAATAGCAACCGGGCGCCACTCGGTCTGCACTTCCATGCATCCTGGTTGAAGAGCAAGAAAGAATACAAGGATGAGCTAATTAAGTTCATCGAAGAAATGATCGCCAGGAGCGACGTATACTTCGTCACTATGGTTCAGGTGAGAGATTGAGATTATACTTTTTGCACGGAGAGAACGATTTTTTGCTGAAGGAAAAATTTAGTTAATACACATCTGAAAAAATTGTGTCGAATTATCAAATTAATTATGTAAAACTGATTACTAGAATATCAAAATTTTTTACAGCATTGTTTATGCATGCTTGAATTTTTTACATAATATTTTGATTGTTCAACAAAAAAAATTATAAAAAAAATTGAATGAAATAAATTAGTTTTCATACATGTAATGTAGCTTATAATGTGGCAAACAAAAATGTCATAAATACGCGGCCTAATAATGAATAGTTTTTACTATAATATGTCAAATGTGCTCTTCCCACACAACACATTTTATCTGAAAGACGTTCTGGGAACATTCTCTGAACGTCTTGAGAATGTCTCTTTTAGGTCTGTGCTGTTTAGATTATTTTCAGATATCTATATCTACCTAAATTTTAAAATGCCTCGTAAATTGTCCATGCAATAATTATTAATGTATTCATATATGAAAGAGTAGAAGTTGCATATTCCGTTTTTTTCTCCAGGTGATTAAGTGGATGCAACAGCCCACTGAGCTCTCCGCGCTTAGAGATTTCCAGGATTGGAAAGAGACCTGTGACGAGAAGGGTTTGCCCTACTGCTCGTTGCCCAATGCTTGCCCTCTGACGACCAGAGAATTACCCGGCGAAACTCTGCGTCTCTTCACCTGCATGGAGTGCCCCAATAACTATCCGTGGTTGTTGGACCCAACCGGCGACGGCTTCTCCGCGAGAAAGTGATTCATCATTCGCGAAACGAGCGACGCGTCAACGCGTCAGCCGATCAAACGATCGGATTATCCAGAGATTGATCATTTTTCCGGCAAGTCCGGGAATCACGTCGGATAAGACGTGGTAATCGACCACGGCAAACCGATCGGAACAAGGGCGCGGCTATGCAAGATACAAAGAAAGCAATCGGGCGATGAGTGCGTTGAGACGCAAAATTTTGGATGGATCACGGAATCGTCTTATCACGATTAGAAAGTGTTACCTTGGCCGTTTGAAGATCGGGCCGTAATACTAATATTAAAGTGAAGCGAAGCGCCTCTGTTTTCGCAAAGGGAAACGTACCGCGTCCGGTTTCTCTTCCGCGACTCGACTATAATTATTATTATTTATGTAAATTAAGATCGGTCAAACGCATATCGCCGCATACGGTCGCGAGGATCGATTGATTTCTCGAGGAAATGCTATCGCGTACGATCGCCAATGAAACTTGCGGGGAAAAAGCTCGTCCCCTTCCTGCCCGCGTGATGAGAGTGGCGAGAGCCTGCACATCTTGATACGCGACTCACGAAAATTGATGCTCGACGAGAACGAGACAATCCCGGAGACTTCCCACTTGTACATAATCACCGGATCCTTGCCCTCCCAATTCTCGTCCTCGTTGCTTTTTAGAAACACTTGTAGGCAGAATGATAACGGAGTCTCGCGGCCGATGAAGCGAAAGATGAAAAGTTGAACCATCCCGTGCCTCTCTGAATACATACTCTGTAGAATTTAAGTGACGCGCGACATTCTAAGTACATAATTTTTTAGTGCTCTTATGATATATATATATTTCCAAATAAAAATTCTATGTACAAAAACAGCAAATGTATATTACATACCAACTCCCGCAATCAATACATTATATACTCTTTATAATATTTATAAAATAATAATAATTAATTAGATGATAAAGTTAATAAGGTTTTTAAAGATTTTAATATGAAAATGATCACAGCTTTAAAGTTACAAGAAATTAAATTTATAGACAGTTACAAAAATTAGATAATAATTGCATAAAATTTAGGACTTCTACGTAATTTTATAATATTATTTGATTCAATTTTACAAATTAAAAAATTAATTTTCATCAATTTAAATATCTATTATAATATTGAAATTTTTTTGAATCATATCTTTATAATATTTAATTCTATATAAAATTGCAAAAATTAATTCTGTATGTGTTTTAAGGTATTAGTTTTATCTTTTGAGCCGCTTCCTTAGCCGTCGTGTGTGTATGTGTGTGTGTGTGTGTGTGTGTGTGTTATATTCTTGCGAGATATAATATTTAGCTTCCCTTTCGGGATATTCTTCCCCTTAGGGATTATCTCTCGAGTATTAAACTTTTTCATGCCACGATAAGGTGTTACTTAAAAGGAGTCTTGTTAAAGACCTTGTTAAATTAGTTAACACGGTACTTAACATTACTTTTAAAAATTTGAAAGTTTACCGTTATGAAATATTTAATGCACTAAAATAATTATCAATTTTTTCTTTTCTTTTCTTTTCTAAATATATTATTTTATATCCTCTTTGTTATTAATACTTTTCTGAAACACGTAGTTTTTCTACTATCAATTAGCATCTTTTAAGTAACGCTATTTTTATTAAAAGAAATATATGCTTAACGTTCTTTATATTTTTAATAAATTTTTTCAGGTATTCTTATTAACATTTTTTTTATAATGATTTTTTTTTTATTATAACTTAATATTTCATTCCTTGTCTCTCTCTCTTTTACTATAAAAAATGCACATTTTTAAATAGGAACACATGTGTATAATGAATACATATATGTAACATATGTCTCTATAAAATGCAAAATGTAAAAGATTCATTTTGCAAAAAATTATATTTATATTAGTTGATTTTTCATCGAAAGTATTTCAAAAATCTTACGCGCGTGCATGATACATAAATGAACACACCGCTGTAATGAGTGCCTGTATATAGGCGCGTATAAACACGTAGCACACGTGCTTACTGTACATCTATACTTCTCCGACCAGCTGATCAGCTGTTCGGTAATAATTGCGTTAAAGAAGCAAACGGGACCCTCGCTTGTGCGTCAGTCATATTTGTGCTTAAATCGAAATTATATACATATAGGGCGATAGGTCTGCATTCTGGAGTGCGTTATCAACGATTTTGCGTCATTTTAGCCTTGTTTTCTAACGAAGAATAAAAATACAATGTTACAATAAAAACGGACCATAAAATTAGTTATTCTAGCGACCAAATGGTTGTGAAGCTCTCTATCATGGTGTAATAAGAAAGATGAAACAACATTATGGATGCGCAGTAGTCGACCAATAAGAATCGGGTCCAAATGTTCAAAAGCAATATAGTTGTCCCTTGTTATCATTAATATTTAGGGGATGTATATGGACGTAAATTTTATTGACTCCGCCATTACTATGCGCAATGTTTCACCGTTCTTTTTACACCATGCTCTCTATCACGCAAGAGAGCACTTCTACCTATATACGTAAAGCGGATCTTGTAATTATACGTAATTCGACCACCTACATATACCTTTCTTCTATTTCATTTCTTTGTCTGTTTTCAGTCGATGATAAAGCAGAGAATCACAGTTCTAACGCTCCTGATTATCAAAGGCACGAAATGACGAGAAATGTACAGAATCGGTCTAATGAGCAGCTCTGCTTTATACAGGTGGGCGTTAAATCTCTCTTACAAGAAACGACGCCACCTGTTTTACAATTAGAAGAGCTTTGTGAGACGCTTCTCAATAGTATAAGCACTCTCCAGAAAGTTCAGATAAACGGGTTGCAGCACGTCAGGCGCAGTTTAATTACCATACTTATAATTACAATATAAACAATGAAAATAATAAGAAAATATATTACATTAATAAAAATGTATAATAAAATAAATGATATAGAAATGTTGAATTAGTTAGGTTTTCTTAAGCCTTGAATACTCTCTTTTAATTAAATTATCTTATTGTTTTATTCTCGCAACTATTTTTCCCCCAAAATTAAAAATATCCTCAAAATTAAATATTTTATAAATTGATGCAAAAGAGAAATTTATGTATGCATTTAAATAATTTTAATATGCATTCAACAAATTTATATACAAAAATACTTAAAAAAAATATTTTTTTTTGTCATAAGCGTAACGTAATTAATAAAAATGCAATGGTTGCAATCATTATCATTATTTTTTCTGATAAAAAAACCGATTTAATTCTAATTCTTTGTAGGCTATCCATATTTTTTTACGGCTATCCGTATTTAGCATTAGCGTAATTGATATATTAGTTTTACATTTAAAAAATCCAGTTAAGGTTTTGTCATAAAATGAAAAAGTTTTTGTATTATTATAAGTTCTTTTATTATAGTTGATCAATTTGATGTGAACTTGACATTAAAATAATATATATTTCTGATAAATACGAACGTTAATTTTTAATAGCTTCTGAATATATTATAATGTTGTGATATCCATGATACGCAAATCTACAAAATTAAACATAAAAAATGCATTTGCTCAGAAATATGAAAAATTCACGTTCGTAACAATGAGTGTAGTAATTATGGGGAATTAATTTATTTTTTTCAGATCCTAAGTCATAACATTTATAATTATATATATAAAATATAATATTTTGTATTAATATTTTTTTAGTACTAATATTTGCGAAACATCATTGTACATATAACAGTAAAATTGTAAAATGTAAGTTCAAATGATTAATAATTAATAATTCAAAGTATATTTTAAGCAAAAATAAATTAAATTTTTGATATAAGCAATTTTTTGCAGTTTTTTCGCGTTTTGTTACTGTAAATTAATACAATAATTATTATTTAGGATGATGTTTAAGATGGCTAGTTTACACGTTGCATACCCAATAGACAGCAGCTTGAATATAGTTACATTCTCAAATGTATAACAAATACTGTATGTTTTCGAAACATAATTTGGTGCTTTTATTTTAAGTGACACAAGTTAAAAACATGAATTACCATGAATGAGTTAAGTAGATATTTTTCCTGTCAAAATCATCAAAAGTGTATTAATTATCTCAGTTTTATAAAAAAATTATCAAACAACTTACATTAGAAAGGATTAAAAATCGTCAAACTTAAAAAAGAATAGTTTTTCAGGATTATGAAACGAAAATAACGAAAATGAAATTTGATCATATTAAGAATGTATACTTTTTGTCAATATTATTTAATTAGTCAATAATTTCTTGTCAAGTTAAAAATTAAGTTTTCCCTATTTCTAAAAAAATTTAATTTTTTTAGTTGCTTTACTTTTTGAAAAAAGCAATATAACTTATATTTTCTTCTTCTAAAAATATAATTTATAATAAATTTCTATAAAATCATTAGCTAAAAAGCAAAGTTAAAGTATATTACACATCTAAATTACGTAAACAACTAGTAATTTTTATTATTCAGTGCATTCGTTCTACGCTACTGATTGCTTTACCGACTGTGCTTATTTGTTAAATCATTGACGATGTGAGAAACGATATCAACCTTAGGTAAATAATTTATAATTATCATTGTGTTCTTGGGGCTTTGGATTAAGTAGTGCTCTGTTTTACTCATAATTCTAAAAGCGATTAAGTACAAGAACGGATACTTTATCGGTAATCGAAAAATTAGGAAGAAACTTAACATTTCTAGTAGAGATTGTTGCTGCCACCTAAAGAAAATTGCTGAAAAAGTAAAACTTAACAGATTTATTGGGTTAAAGGTAGCAAAGAATATTTCATACAAAAATATCAACGGTTAAGAAATTATATAGAATTATATAGATGTTCTATCTATAAGTTTAAATTTATAAAAACTAAAGTAATTAATATAATAATAATAATAATATAAGTCTGTTAAAAGTAATTAAAAATTACACAATTTTTAATAATAAGAAAGATATTTTGAAGAATTTTGACATTGTTATTTGACAAGGGAGGATCCCGTTTGTCTACAGCACTGTTTGCCAACATAACATTTGCCTACAACATACGATTACCTACATGCACTATTGTGCACAAATATAAAATTGAAAGAAAAAGACACATTTGCATAGATAACAATACGTATGTGCACACAAACGTGTCTTTGTTCCTTAATTTTATATGTATGAACAAAAGTGTTAGTAGGCAATCGATCCGTACGCAATAATAAGTGTAAGCAAATTTGATTTTGTTTCTGAAATTTTTATTGATATGAAAAAGGGCTGTGGGCAATAATATTGTGTATTATTTGTATATATTATATACAAACCAATTGTCTATAAGTATAATTCTTTGTTTTAAAACACATTATTTGTTTTAAAATACAAATTCTCTGTTTTGAAAATACAAAATTCTTTGTTTTAAAAATACAAATTATTTTCTTATATAAGTAATGTTTTACATGTAGGCAATAATAGGTGTAGGCAAATGTAACTTTGTCTCTGAAATTTTTATTTATGCGTAATATAGTGCATGTAGACAATTGAGCTATAGATAATAATTTTTGTGAGCAAATAAAGTATTGGTGAATGTGATGTAAGCAAATAAAACTGTAGATAATCATTTTGTAAACAAAAAGAGTCTTCTCTTCTGACAATAATAATAAATTATATAAAATAATAAAAAATAATTCAAAGAATTCAATAGAAGTTTGTAAAGTAAATATAACTAACATGAAGGTTGCATAATTTGTTACGTACCAAACGCTAGGAGCATTTCTTAGTTCAATCTTATATTTAAAGTCTTGAGTTGAATCTTGAGTGATCTTGAGATTCCATTTAAGTAATGACAGCGTTTCGAGGTCGTACTTGAAACCATCTGACGTACAAAAATGTGAATGTCACTTAAGAAAGACATATGTATGTAATGGATTGGAAAAAAATTTTTTTACATACATGTTAAAAGACAATTATTTTACAACATCTTCATTAAAAATAAACAAAATTTAAATTTAAAAAAAGAGTTTTAAAGATTAAAGACTCTATTTTTGAAAAGTTACTTATATTTTTTAAGTTTCTATAAGTTTTGTAATTTTTACATATTTATTTACATTTAAAAAAAAAACTATGATCTAAAAGAAATAAAAAATTTGTTTTTTATTTGATGAGTCTTTCACGTGACCAAAAAAAATTTGCGAAAATTTTCAATTACCTATCATGAAAACTTGAATACGATTTTTTGTTTTTGAGTTTATTCGCGAGTTAAGTAAAGAAGTATTTTGATTTTGATTGCTCATAACTCCGTTAAAAATCATTATACTGTAATTAATAAAACAGATTCTTAAAGTTGAAACTTGCTCTATTAAATGATATAATTACAACAAAAATTTCGCACAAGTGGTGGATTGGAAAAAAGTCTTTTTACATGTATGTAAAAGAACATTTTTCCTAATCCAATATTTAAAGAAAAACGAATAAATAAAATAATTATTGGATTACATTCAAATCGACAAATGTGATTATATTGAGTATTTATGGTTATATTTAACATTATTTCAATATTTTGATCAAGTAACTTAATTTAATATATTTGAAAAGAAATTATTTAGAGAACAAGAAAGAAGAGAGAAAGAGAAAAAAATTATTTTTAATAGAAAAATGTAAAATTTAAAGTCATTCAAATTTACATTCTATAATCTATTTTAATATTATAACATATTTAGCTGTATTTTCTCTTTTACTCTCCGATTTATCTATTCTTCTGGATTCCGAAGTATATATAAAAATGGTTTGTATATAAAATTCTTAAAATAGAAAAGCAATTTTTCTATCCTTTTTTTAAAAAAAAAATGTTATTTTTAATATTTCTATAATAATAATATAAAAATGTTAAATCGATAATCAACTTGATTATGTATGTATATCAAGTATTTATCCAAGATTCTTTAAACGTTGCCAACCGGATTTTTTTGCTTATCTATACAAATGTGCACAGCTAACTTGCATTAAATTTCACTATCAGTAATACGACTACCAGTCGTACACAATTACCTGACTGGCCAGATTTGCAGTTATTGAAGCGTGATCATTTTAATTTCAGTACAAACATAAATTCCCAGGAACAGTTTTCGCAAAAACCATAGCAAGGTTGTCGAATAGGTATGTAACCGTATAGATCAAATTATTTTTATACAAAAATACTTATCTGTTGCATGATATGCTAGTTGAATTGAAAATTTGAATGTCGTTAGCCGTCGGTAATAATAATGTCAAGAAACGTTCGACGAGTTTATCGCGTTTCGCAAGTGAATCAATTATATACGTATTTAAGGACACAGCTTTAAATAATGTCAGCTTGTTATTTCTGGCGAATACGACTTTAACTTTACGTCACGGTGCAGTGCTTTATAAATTTATAAAAGAAATAATCAAAACTAGTATTAATTAATTCTGATAATAAAAAAACTAATCAAATTCTTTATTCACATCTAATAAAGTATTATATTAACATATTATTGAATACGTGTGAATTGACTTGTTTTCTGTAGATGCAAATATTTTCTTTTATAATAATTCTGAGAAAATGTAATATATTCTAATTTTTATCAAAACATTTGATATTTTAAACTTTAATTTTTATACATTATTTCAAACACAAACTTTATAAGGTAATACAAATCTTTATCTTGTCATAAGTATTATTCTATAATCCAGTTTTAACAAGCTATATTCTTTTAGAGAATCATTTACATATACATACGAGGTAAATCATAAATCATATAGGTACGTTTTAAAATTTCATAAGCCTATTCTTGGAAAAAGGAAAAACAACTATTTCTGTGAATCAGTCGCAAATACTTCATTGTCAGAGAATAATACAAATACCTACAACAGTATTAAATAATAAATATATATATAAATTTTTAATGGATATCTTTTTTTATAAGAACCTACTTAAATTGTTTTCTATCATTTTCCATGCATGCTTGAGCACAACACACGACTGGTTCATTATTACATATCCATTTGTGTCAAATATTTCGATAACAAGAAATTTGCAATGTAATGTGTTTATAGGAATATTTATTCTATCCTTTTATTCAAAAATACGCTGATAAAATTTTGAAATATAATTATATGACTCATCCTCTGTACATATAATACTTTATCTATACATATTTTATACATATATGATTATAGTTTCTAAATGCGTCACTTTTTACACACTAAATTAAAAATAATTATATTTTACATCTATTTTTAATCTATTTCTTTAATTTATTATAATATATTAATGATAAAAGGTAATAATGGTAATATGTCAACGAAATTGAACAATTGAGTAATGAATAATTTTTTAAAATTAAACACGTATTTTTATAACATACAAAATTCTATTTGATTAATAAAATAACATAATTCTTTTACAAAAAAATTTTATTTAATAATAATCTTCATTTTTTTAAAGTTGTAAAAATGTGTAAGCTTAATTTTATATAATTCTATTTGTTTTTTACTCTTGTAAAAGTGAACAATATTCAACAAATTTGACAAAATGATTTCTTGAATCAGTCTGCAACAATTTAATTGTTTAACTTACAGAAATATTTACATCATATAATTTTTTAATAATTTGTTTATATTTAAACAAGAATAACTTAAAACCCGTATTTATTGGGATCCGTAGGATAAAAGAATTGATCGATAGTTTAATTTTCATAATTTGTCAATGTAATGTTGACTTTTTGTAACTATATTTACTGCATTTTTAAATTATTTTAGATATGTTAATTATTCGAAAAAAGTACATTATACATCAGAATAATTAAAATATTGTCTCGCTAATGAAATCATCTCATATGTAATATAAAGTATTTCTTAATGTAGTTTATTGAACAAATATCTCAGTTAAAAGATTCAATATAAAATGTATATATCCTTATCAAGAGACGGCTGAATTTATCAACTTTTAAGTAATCTCAATTTACTATTTGGATTTAAATTATATTATAAATATGCTTTTGCTTTCTATGTACCTTACGAAGAAAGATGTCGCGATGAGAAGTCCAAATGTTGAAGTCAAATTTTGACACATAGATATGTCATCATCATCGCGCTCGGAAATATCGTCTATATAATTAAAAATTAAAAATGTACAAATTTTTTTTCAAACTTTCTGAAAAATATTGCATGTTAAGGAGGCTGTCGTGGTATATTCACCACTTGTTGTATCGTTATGCCTGAGCGCGCGAAATGTGAACTCTGTGATTAGCGAAATTTAATTGTAATTAATTTAAAAACTATTATAGCCTCATTTTTGTATTAAAATTTTCATCATAAAATTATCTCAAAAATACATCTTTAAAAAAAATAACGTATATGTATACATATAATATAATATGTATGTATAAGGGATATGATTTATAAGAAACATTTAACATTTTATAAAATATATGATATCTCAACAAAATTACTTTAAAAAAAAGGAAATTAAGGAGCCAAGTGTTTGTTTCACAAAAACCGTTACATATATTATTATACAAAAAATGAAACGAAATCTTTAAATTGCGCCAATTACGAAAGGAATATATTTTCTTGCCACATATATAACATATACTTTATTTCAAAAAGTAAAAGTACAAAAAACTTGGCACTGCTAGACCTCAAAATATACAATAATAAGATGGTCATTAAATAATACCGAATAAGAAAAATAATGAAAAAATTTAAGAAAGAAAATGCAATATTAAAATGCAGCGACTATCAAGAGACATATACAATATACAGTATATACAGTGTCTCGTGCCAAGTACACGCATAGTATAAGATTATGTAAAGAATAAGTATAAATACATGTACAAAAAATTAAGAATACAGAATTAGATATGCATGAGTGAGTTATGTTAATATTTAAAAATAAACATTAAACTACATTAATTTTTTTTATATAACATTTACTTATTATTATATTTTGAGGTCTAGCAGCGCCAAGTTTTTTATACTTTTAGTTTTTGAAATAAAGTATATGTTATATATGTGTCAAGAAAATATATTCCTTTCATAATTGGCACAATTTAAAGATTTTATTTCATTTTTTATATATTGTAATAATATATGTAACGTTTTTTTGTGAGTCAAATACGCACACTTGGCGCTTTCTTTTCGTTTTTTTTAAAAAGGAAATTTTTTGAGATAGGTATATACATGTGTTATTAATAGCTGAAGTTTCTTCATTTAGTCATTGCAGTCATTAAATGCGACAGTCAGCATATTTTTCTCGATTTCTTTTCCTTAAATAATCATCTCCTTCTACTGTCAATACCATATTAAGCTATATATATACCCAGTAAACAAGAAATATTAGAAACAAATAAATAAAACATAAATTAAAGGCTATTAAGAGTCAAACGCAGTTAACAATGCGAAAAAAAAATTTTTTAATAATCTTACAAATTAACATTAAGATGCCCCGTCGATGGGGCATCTTAATGTTAATTTGTAAGATTATTAAAAAATTTTTTTTTCGCATTGTTAACTGCGTTTGACTCTTAATAGCCTTTAATTTATGTTTTATTTATTTGTTTTTAACAATAAAGAGTCCATAACTAGTTTATATAATTTTATTAAGAATTTTTGAAAGAAATATTAGATTTTGAAATACTGATTTTATATTAATTTTTTCAACGTTTTTATGTAACATTTAATAAATGTAATTATAATATTACCTAATAATGTTTATAAATTTTTATGTTAAAGTATGGTCTTTTAAAAATTAAATCTACATTGATTTTTTATTAATGTTGCTATAATGTTGAAAAAATATTAAACAAATAAATATTAAAATTGCTTACCTAGAAGCAGTACATAATATTCTCTGGTTATAGATAACGTAATAATTTTTTCACAAATAAACATTACATATAATAGAATAAAAGTCACACGATTATGGGGTTCTTCATTTGTTTTCTATAAATAGATTTCAGGTGACTGAAGAGCGCCAACATGCAAGTAAATGAAATATATTTTAAATAAGTATTTTGTGTATAGTTTTGTACAAAAAAAATTAATTTAAAAACCTAATATATATTATTAAAAATATATATAATATTAAATTGATGAGGAGCAGACTTTCAAAATGCGTTTTGTTCAAAATTTATAATTTTCTAAAAACAAGGAAGAAAGTCACAAAAGGAAATCATACAAAAATAACAATTTGTTAACCAGTAAGATGTAAAATTAAGTTAAACAAAATTATTAAACAATTTCTAACAATGTTAATGCATTTTATTTTTCTCTGATTAAAGAATATAATGCACATCAAATGTTTAAATTTTTTCAGTATATAAATTGACGCTAAGAAATTATTTTTGAACATTTCAAAGTAGTTTATGTGTCTTTTATTATTGAACACTATGCCATTTCTAATTGAAAATATGATATTTTGAATAAAATGCATTTTAAAAGTTTGCTCTTTGAATGTTAAATCGATATTCTTGAATGTTGAATTGCAATGTTTGCAACATTATGTCAACAAATATTGTACGTTTCTGCAATATCATTTAATATTTTGCAATATTGAAGTTTAATGTGTCTGGGATGTTGGTTTGATTGGATATTATCATAACATTATTTGGTATGATATTTCTCGTAGATCAATATTATCAAAGTCCCTATCGAAATTACGATAAAGGTTTGTTCTTACAATGATGTATACAAAAAGAACTATTGTACAATATATTTGAAAACAATGTTATATAAACGTTGTACTAATATCGTAGTAATGATTTTTTCTTACTGGGTACTCATATTCAACGTTAATAGAATGTCCCCCTTCTACATGTTCCTTACTCACCTTTATATTCTTGTATTTCCTTATGTCAGTCGAAGCGCGGTTATGGTCGCGTTTGCCACGATCTCCTATCGTGTCTTATGTTATAAAGAACTCGTCAACTTCTATCAGTTTTTCTGTGTTTCGACATCTAGGCAAGGAGCTGCATTCTAGAAGAAGCATTCCAAGGAAAACATTCCTTACATGTTATAAAAACCTGAATTGATAGAAAGCTGAATAATTACCGGTTTGTTGGTAATTCAGTATCGTGATTGATTGTGAACTTTTCTTTGTTGATTTTCCAAGTGAAATTGGATAAATAGAAAAATATTTTTCGCTCTACGTCTAGAAACACTAGTGAGATGACACGGAGAAGTAAAGACTACCTCGAAGATATGTTGGACATGTCGGAGTTTCCAAATATTAACAACGATAGTCAAAGCGAAATCCCCCAATTCTTTGCGAGATGCAACGTGTTAATAACGGGTGGTACCGGTTTTCTCGGCCAACTTCTAATAGAAAAATTATTGCGGTAATAACTCTTTGCAAAGAATCATTATTTTTTTAAATTATACTTTAAAGGTATTTCTTATAAATTTTTAGATAATGCAATCCAAATTTTACTAGTACGTCTAGTTGTCGAAATAATTTAGTTGTTCTAAAAATTGCTTTTTTTTTTACAATATTTGATACTTTTTATTAGAAAAGTTATTGCTATTTTGAAATTCTGATCAGACGTAATGAATGTATTGTTAAATATTTTTTTTTTTATGAAAATGCCAAATATTAAAAAAAAAGCAATTTTTTTCACAACTCAATTATTTCGGAAACTTGTGCTGATGAAATTTGTGACATCATTTTTATCATCCAAAATCTATAATATAAAAGACTACTTGTTTCATATAAAATAATTTGTTATTAATTAATGTAATTTATTGAATCATGTAATCTGACTTAATGATTTGTAATATTAAATAGTAATTAAAATGTTAAATTACGCTGTTCCATTTTTAGTAGATCATATAAACAGTTGTGAATCATTTTTATTTAATATAAATGTATTAAACTAAATAACATCTCTAGATGCTGTCCAGATATAGAAAAGTTGTACATATTCCTGAGAGCAAAAAAAGAAAAAACACCCGAACAAAGGTTCAAAGAATACTTTGATAACGTTGTTAGTATATAATATAAATAATAAATATATAATATAATGTATGATGATAATATATATAATATAGTAGTATATGACATGACATGATATATGATATGATAATAAGTAATATTATACAATAAAAATATACATATAATTAAATGTAACAAATTTTTTTTTATAGGTTTACGACAGATTAAAGAAAGAGCAGCCCAATTTTAATTCTAAAGTAATAATGATACAAGCTGATATAAGCAAGTTAGATCTCGGATTATCGAAGGAAAATCGAGAAAGACTTCTAGACACAAACGTAATATTCCACGCGGCAGCGACTGTACGATTTAATGAAACAATTCGAGTTGCAGTGAATATAAATGTAAGAGGAACAAAGCAGCTTCTTCTTTTCGCAAAAGAAATGCCACAGTTAAAGGTATATAAAAAAAGATTGTTTTACTTAAGTTTTCAGCTTCATAATTGCAAAAATTTAATTTATTTTTAATTTTAGTCATTCGTTCACGTATCTACTGCATTTTCCTATTGTATTACTAAATTCATCGAAGAAAGATATTATCCTTCGCCTATGGAAACTGATAAGATTTTGACTTTAATCGATATTATGGACGATGACAAATTGGACAAATTCACACCAACGTAAGTACCGTTTTCATCATCATATCTTAAAAAAGGCTTGTAGACGTTTTTTTGAAGCCTCTATTCGTTGGGGCACTTAAAGTAATCCGATAACGGTGAATTTTGGTAACAAGGGGTTTTCGGGGACGCTCTTTCAAAAATAAGGTAAAAATTATGATAATTAAAAAAGACTTATCCAATATGCCGGACGGAAAAATTGCGAAAATCTTAAAGGTTTTCAGATTTCGGCGAAATTTGGATTAAGGGTGAATTAAAATTTAAAGTTAAAACGACTATGCTTTATAGTTGAAAATTTCGTAAGAGAAAATTGTGGTCGTTCAAAAAAAAAAAAGTAAGCGCGCGCATAGCGCGCGCAGGAAGAAGCTAGTAATATTAAAAATTACAAAAGTGGAAATCAAATGTTAAAACTTTTGTTAGAGTTGACTCAGCATTAAGCTATGAATTTCATCATCATATTGCATTACATTATAATGCGCGGCATTGTATGCAATTATAGCATAATTTTTCTTTCACGTTTTTCTCACACAGTCAATAATAAAGAGATCAATTAGAAAAATAAGGTCAGGTAAAAAGGATATGGTAAAAATTCTATTGCTGTACTTGAATAAAAACCATCTAGCATAACTTCAATAAATAAATAGAAACTTGTTTCAAAATAGTCAAGTCATGTACTGCCATATACATTACCAGTTCTGAAAATTAATAGTTTATGTTACATATATTATATTTTCAGTAATTATTTATATCAAAAGCCGATTTTTTATATAAATATATAAATTGTAAACAATGTTTTTAAAAGAAAACAATTTTTTATTAAAAATGTTTGAAAAAATAAAATATTTTAAAATTTTATAATTAAAATCTTAATTTTCTGAAATTTTTAAATATACATTTGTATATCATATGTGTATGCGTATTACTCAAGTAGATAATTTGTGTAAAAAAACGTTTACGAAACGTTCTTTACGTTGTATAAAAACGTTAAATAGATGTTGTTCAAGTTAAATATACGTTTAGTAAACCTTCGAAGGATCTTGTATAAAAACGGTACTTTAAACTAGTAAAAAAAGTTTAATAGATGTTTTAAAAACATTTATAAGGTTATTAAATGTTCCAAAAACGTACAAGATTTTTCACACTCACTTTTTCAATTAACACGTTTATTGCATATTTTTTAACGTTTATTAAACGTATAACTTTGAACATAACTATATTGCTTGAGATTCTTGTAAATATAGTTCATGTAAACTTCAAGCTATGACGTATACATAACATCCCATTAACATAGATCTACGAGAGACGTCTTAAAAATATCCGAAAGATGTTCTTACGTCTCAAGACATCCTTGGATATTTTTACACGATTATATTATCTTTTGAAATCAGTTAGATACTTGTGTAATATAGTTATTATATTTGATAATTCATAATTATTAATCACAGATTAATAGGTGAATGGCCGAATTCATATGTATATACAAAGGCGATCGCTGAGGACACTGTTCGACAATACAGTATAGGAATTCCAGTTTGCATTGTACGACCATCAATTGTAACATCAACGGTCGAGGAGCCAGTGAGTGGATGGACCAACAGCGTGTATGGAGCAGTGGGCGTAGTCATGGGTAGTGCCATAGGTTTATTACGTACTTTGCATTGTAATCCTGATAACGTGGCAGATATGGTGCCTGCTGATTATGTTATTTCGCATCTTATCGCTGCGGGTTGGGATACCGCCAAAAGAAGGTAAGTTTGCCTCCAACATACATATAGTTTCTCAGTTACATAATCATATTTCTCGGATTTTTGCAAATTAAACGATTTATAAGAATTCAATTATATAATAATAACTTTAAGAACAAATTAATTTAAAATATTATAGACCAGAAAATACCAATTAAGAAAATTTGGAGCAAATATTAATTAAAGGTTATATTTAAAGAGTAAATTTACTTTTGCATACTGTGTATACATTATTAAATAGCAGACGCATGATAGGTCTATTAATTTTCACAAGTTTGCTATTTTTATTGCATAATTAGTTTTTTTTGTAATTATATAAATTCTACAAGTTACCACATAAAGTGTAATAAAATTTAAATTTTTAGTTCTTACCCATACTTTTAATTACTATTCATAAAGAAGTTAAATACTTAGAAATTTTTTAATAATTTTATAAAATAAAAAATTATATTGATATAATATTGTAAAATCAGTTTCTTATAAATAGAAGATAAACATTTATTTGTAAACAAAATAAATAAGCGATGTATTGCTTTCAAATTAATTTATACTAAATTTTTCTTTAATAATAGTAAAATTATTTATATATTTACTATTGATAATTACATAAACCAAAATTATCTATATAATTATCAACTTTTGTTTAATATTTAGTAAATTATTATGATATATAGTTTCTATCATAATAATTGTTTTCGATATAACACAGACATTAGCATAAACTTAAGACGAGTGTTACGATCAATCAAGTGTTACATCAAGAGTGTTACATTCAAACGAAGTATAAATATCTGATTTCTTAGTTTTTTATGAATAAATGATATGCACTGTCACGATCTCTCCGCAAGAAACTTACGAAATAAGTATCTATAACGACAGAATCAAATATCAAACAAACATGACATAGTTACTTACGGATAGCATATAATAATTAATAAGAAAAGCATGCAAGAAAAGAGGTTGCACTACAAGAAAATATAAAATTTAAATCTAATTAAATAAGTAAATTATGTAATTATGTCTTTCTTAAAACAAAAATAATACAGCCAATACCGTATTTATACAATTTACATCCAGAGGCTTGTGATCTCCGAGTATATCACAATAGTTACATTATTTTCTTATTCTTTACTTAATCTTTTTATATATGCTCTGACTAGATTTACAAATACACTAACTAGGCACTATTAATAGTATACAATATTATTAATAGTATAAAATACTATGATACTATATTATATAATAATAAATATATTAGCATTGTATTAATGACGTTATTGATGTCGTGTTAAGGCTCTGAGTATTCATTTCAGCCTTATTGAATCATGATGTCATAAACGAGAAGTGTGTCACAAGTGACACGTTGATTTTTCATTTGGAAATAAAGACAATTTAGAATAATGAGATTGTTGTAAAATACTTGTAAAAATGAACCGAAATTGTCCCCTCTTTATAATAATCAGTAAATAGTTATAAAAGGCACTTAAGGAGATCCTAAGTTTATTTCTTCATATTCTATAACTTCTATATTAATATTAATCTAAATAACAAAATAAGACTAATGCATATGAGATATACTTTATCATTTACTGATCTACAATATATACTTTTTGTATATTTTATATGTATTATATTAATATGTTTATTTTTTATAATGTTATATATTATACATATTTTTGTTAGAAATACTCTATTGAGTATCGAGAACGCGAATCTAGAAACTGAGAGAGTGCCGATTTACAATTACGTGTCGATATGCCAAAATCCCATTACCTGGAGGAGATTTATGAAATTAAATGAGATTTTTGGAATGCAGGTACCGAGCACACATGTTCTCTGGTACTATATGTTTTTTCTAAACAAGTATAAATTTGTGCACGATATCTGTGTGATATTTCTGCACATGATACCTGCTGTTATAGCCGATACTATGTTATTTTTCACAGGTCAAAAACCTATGTAAGGAATTTACTGAATTAATCTAAAAGCATAATAAAGCATTATTGTGAATCTTGCAGAATTTAAAACATAGTTGTAAATTTTCAGGTTATTAAAGGCATATAAGAAGATAAACAGTTTTAGTTCTGTAATATCGTATTTTTCGTCGCAACAATGGCGATTTAGTAATGACGCCGTTGTAAAGCTTTGGGGTCGTGTGCCTCCAGCTGATCGTCAAATTTTCAATTTCGATATGAATAACTTGGAATGGGAATCATATATTAAGATCATCATACCTGGTTTGCGCTTATACATAGCTAAAGATCCGATTGATACCTTAGAGAGAGGACGAGAAAAATACAGGAAGTGAGTAATTTTTTTTTTACTGCATATTTATCTGCTATTGTTCTTTTTATCTCGCAAACCGTATTTACGATGACTCTTTTCTTTCAGATTAAAGATCTATCATTACTCTTTATTAACGGTTATTACGGTTTTATTAGTGTGGGGTGTCATAACCTTAATAAATCGTATGATATTATTTTTGTAATTTAATAAATCGTATAATATAATTCTTGTGTCGTTAAAATAATTATCTTTAATTAATGGAAATAAATTATAATAATAAAATTGATATGATTAATAGTGAGAACTGTTTACATCTACTACCTTTTATTTTATTAGCCTTGCACGTCCAATGTATTTTTAATTATACTATAGAAGAAAATCAATATGAGCACGAGATCTTTTTTATTCATGCATACATCAGTAATTGCTAATTATATACCTACTTAAGGATGTCCTTCATGTTATTTCTCACGAAAATTGCAGTTATCTCGTGTACATTTTCTTATAAAATTGAATAGTTTTGGTAATAAATAAATATATATAATATAAATAAAATATATAAATTTTTATAAATAAATTATATACTTAATAAATTGAAAAACATAAAATTTCGTATAATAAATATTATGATACATTGCATTAATTGTTTTGTAAAAAAGATTATATTTTATTCTGTACATATTCAATATATATATTCATAATTATGACCTATTTTCTCTCTGTCTCTCTCTCTCTCTCTCTCTCCCTCGTTTAAATAAAAATTAAAAAAAAATGAATACACGACACTGTTTATTCCGTCTATTAAATTATTTTATTTATTAACAATTCTATAATTTTATTTTATTTATAACTTATAAATATAAATTTTAAAAATATAAAAAGTTACTTTAATGGCCATATTATTCAATAAATTTATAATAATGTTTAACATTATATATTATAATAAAAATTATTAATTTTATTTAGAATATTTAGAAAAATATCCACTAATAATGATGTTTGCTTGTTAATAATCATATTTTTCCATAATACATTGTACCAGCTAAAGGAATATTACAGAAATATCATCCTTAATTAATCTTGCTTTTTTTTAGAATTGACAATAAGTAGCAAAAATTAATAGTAAACTGGTTTTTTAAATGAAATTATTATAATATTAAATCAGTTTTTTGCTGAAGTCTAAAAAAATAGTTGCATCACTTTAATTTTATAAAAGATAATTAATTTCAAATCGTAATTATACTACGAGTTATTATAAATCTTAAGAATGTTTTGCAATTATTAATATATAAAAAGAGAATACTTCTTATATGGAAAAACTGGTTTTTTTGATAAAATATCTAAGAATTTAATAATAGAATTTGAAAATAATTTATTAGACTATCGATATAATTAGTAGAATTCTCAATCTGCTAGAAGTTAGAACATTAAAACTTTATGTAATATTGTTCATTATATTTAAATTTTCTATTATAATGATTTTAATAAGTCGAACAAAATTATATATTTTCATATCTATTATATATCTATCTAAATTTTAAAGAACTCAGTAAAACCATTCTTTTTATGTATAAAAATAAATAACTTCTTTAAAATATAATTGCATGCTAAAGTTTTCACCATCTTTTTAAATGTATATTTATTATTTAGTATTGTTTAATTATATTTTATTTATAAAAATGTATTATATTTATTTTGTATGAGATATGTATTATATGTACATAAACTATGTGCAAATTTATCCTGTTCCTCTTTATTTCCGGAATGTTTTATTATAGTTCTTGTGCAACTTGTATATTTAAAAGAATTAAGAATATACATACATAGGTATGTATAATAGGAAACATATGTTTACAAATGTTTAGTACAAATTCTTTGATATATTTAAAGTTGAAGGGTTTATTGCAACAAATGTGCTAATATTGTATTTCCCCCTCTTTCTCTCTCTCTCTCTCTCTCTCTCTCTCTCTCTCTCTCTCTCTTTAAATATAATAGAAACAAATAAACTCTAAAATTAAAAAGTGATTGGAAAGCAGTGGCAGTTAACTAATTTACGTAATATACGATAAAAATATAGGTTAACCCATTGTTGCAGTGAATCTTCCAATTTATACGTTTTTCTGTTTAACATCATATTGTAATGAGTTATCGTATTCCTTATTTAATTTAGCCATGACTATTGTCAATATCTACGGCAACAGTAACGAAGAAAGAGAGAGTATATTCTTAAAAATTATTATTCTATTTTTGAAGAAGAAAATTATTCGTACAGAATGTAAAATGTATTTTTAATTTAAGTATTTCAGCTAGTCGCTTTTATTAGGTGTTTTCAGCTATTATTAAATTCTTCGATATTTTATCAAAACCAGTTTTTCCATGTAAAAAGTATTCATATATTAATAATTGTAAAACATTCTTAAGATGATTTAACTCGTAGTATACATATAATTACGATTTAAAATTAATTACCTTTCATAAAATTGAAGTGATGCAACTATATATTGTAAATAAACTTTATATGAATTGTTTAATTACTTTTAGTTTTAAATACGCAATAATACATACGTAACAAAGCACTAAGTATTATATAACAGTATTTGTTCTGTCAAAGATCAAATTCGGAGGAGGGGAAAGGGAATCCCATTGGTACAACTATATTACGTAGTCATTTTTTATAGAGTTTGTTCTTTTAATTCATCATTTTCGGTGAATTTAATCGTGATGATACTGTGACTTTGCGTGTGCATGATCATATGACTTATTGCAATAATTAATTAATACGTTATGTCACGCGATAACACAGGGCATTTTAATACATTATGGAAATCGAAACAACGATATTATGCATTCAATGACTTTACATTGGAATATTTCTTTAGATTTATTCTTGTCTCTCTCTCTCTCTCTCTCTCATATTGTAATATAATCTTTATGTTAAATATTTATTAAGAGCATTTCCAATTTTATAGATAAAGAAAACATATGCAAGGAAATTTCCTTTTTTTATTCTGGAAATTACGTGTAATGTGGAGTTTTCTGGAAATTACGTGTAATGTGAAGCTTTTGGAAATTACGTGTAATGTGTTCTTAGCATACGTACACGTGTACGTCAGTCTACGTATGACGCATGCAGGGAACTTAACGGAAATTTCCTGAATTTCTAATAAATTTACACACGTTTTTATTTAAATATAGACTAATACTAATTTATATTCTAATACTAAATGAAGAATATATAGGTCTTATGTATATTATTGTATTTAAAACATATGTATATATCTATTGATTCACACAATTAAATATTAATATTAAGTATTAGATAAGATAAATCGGACTAATTATTAGATAAAATAATCTACGTAGCCGATAAGCTTTGCAATTTTTTCTAATTTTATGCTAAGTTTAAAACTATAAATTGATGGTCAGATTAAAAACATTATTTTTAATATTAACAAAATATGAAATATTTTCATAGATATAGTAAATATTTTAAGAAAGTAGTATTTCTCTCAATCATATTGGGTACACATATATGTATGTGCACGTTTTCTTCTCTTTCACATATAATAAAAATATTTAAAAAATGGAAATAAAGTGATCTCTCTCTCTCTCTCTCTCTCTCTCTCATGTTAGTTTTATCTTAAGTACAGTCTTAAGATGTCATATGTAAACAGTTAAACACAAATAAGAACTGACTGTATATAACAGCTTTAGGAAATTATTCTTTTTTTTTTGGAACATATGCAGCTATTTACATTATCGACTGTAACATATTTATCGAAAAGTGATATGTGTATGTGTCACACTATACTGCCCAGATAAGTCTAGAAAGAGAACATAAGAAGTCTTATAAATATCTTGATAACATCTTTATCATATGATGGCTGAAAGATATTTTGATGACGTCTCCAGGCCGTCTTATACATATTGGCATTTTGGAAATATATTGATCTCAGAGAGTTAATAAATATGTATGTTACAGTCGATAATGTAAATAGCTGCATAACTTGAAAGAATTTTCAGACGATTTTCCAAAAAGTATAAAAGATGTCTGTAAAATGTTATTCAAAACGATTTTAAAAACGTTTTTTTTTTACTCTTCTTTCCAAGTTATATTTTAATTATATTAATGTTATTTTTATAATTGATTAATCATTAGATTCTATTTTGTATTCTAGTTTTGTGTGTATGTGTGTGTACTTGTACGAATATAGTTCAAACATTACAATACACTAACTTAACAATTAACAAAAGACCGGTCCAAAATTAAATATGATATTATATCCATGAATTTTAATATTTACTTCTAATCATGTAATTATTAATTATCTAATTTAATTATGTACGTAAATATATAAATTTAATACAATCTTCACAGATATGTTACTCTAATTGATTTTAACAGAAATTTTTATCACTTACCAATTGATGCACAACAATAGAGCTAGAATAAATCATATGTGAATGCGTAAAGAGTGTTTATAACATGTACGATATACCTGCCGTGGATAAATTACCGACAATCTGCATCGATTGCAAGCAATGTCAATTAACAATGTTAGCAATGTTAGATGATATACAAATTATATAATATTTATTCTTTTCAGAGGATAGATGGCAGCAGTAACTTTTTTAGGGTACATTCTTTGAAAAAACTTTCATGACATATATTTTTTTATAACATACATTCATATTATTTTATAAACGATATATATTTATTTTTAAAATTGTTTTTGAATTATTAAACACTTGTAATTTTTTACATGCAACTGCTAAACCGTATTATGCATCACATTAATGTTAGGTATATACTTTTTTTATTTTATTTTAATACATATATAATCTTTATCAAATTTTAAAAAATAAATAGGAATGTGTCTTATAAAGAGATATAACACTAGTATATGGTAAGGATAGACCAAGGCGAATCGTATCACAGGATGAATTGGATTAATGATAAATATCAATTGTTTCATTTCAAAATTTACATTAATCCGATTTGTATTGTGATCTAATTCGCCTATATTTTATATTGTAAATTAGCTTTTTACAAATTAATTATTATCGTAAATGATTACGTATTCACGAATTGTAGCAAAATTTTACAGAAAAAAATCATTGGACTGAAATACCTTCGATTTAATCGATTTAATCTTCCGATTCTATAAATCCTAACGACATTTCAGTATATTGTAATGTACTTTCCATGTACACAATAATATGTATAACAATATTGGTATAACAATTTCTGTGTGAATTTATATACATATCTGACTCTGCAAATCTCGCGCCAAAATAACCTTTTTCGATTTACAAACGCAATCATGAACAGAACTAGAGTAGTAGTATTATACATATTAAATTGACAAGTAATTTAATAATTTTTGATACCAATAGCACTTTTATAAGAATGTAATCTGATATTAATGAGAATCGTACGTCTGCAAATAACTTGTATAATATGTATTGTAAATTTACATAGAAGTATTCAAGTATTTAAGATTTATTTTAATTAAATAAGAAAAAATAGGATTTCTTTTATTTAATTTTCATCGGTCTATTTCAAATTGTAATAGTAATTATCTCTACGATATTTACTTACAACCTATATTTGACAAGATGTAATCACCGAAATGTATGTAAAACCAGAAGCGTGTGCCGATCTGATGGTCGAAGAAAATCCCACGTTAGATCACAGGAAATCACGAGTGCACGCGTACAGAGAAGACTTCTTAAAATTCTCACGAATCGTTATCGAACCGTTTAACGTTGGCACGTTACACGAATCAGACGTTCTCGGTAATTTTAGTGCCGATCTCAACACGCTCCTGTCTCATCACGCGCAAACAACAAGGCAGAATTCACATCAATAGCGCAAAAATTCGCTCACTTACCTGTTATATTCGGTTCATCCACGAGTCGGTCTGTCACGATCGCATATGCGAATAATGTGAATCACTTCGGGCGATTTTCTCTCGCGTATAATACTGCACTTTGCACGACAACCCTAGGTTTATAGGCATTCTCACGCATTTAATAAATCGACACTACGCTGCAGGATTTCTGAGAAGCAAACGTTGCAGCAGCATTGGAACTTGAATTCACAAATACTTCGGATTTCAAAAAATTATGATTTATTCATTTTTAATTAGAATTTCAATTAATACAACTACACATTTTTCTGTATAAAAATGTTAATTTTAACATTTTTGCATATCTCAGAAAGTTCACTATGTGCCTTTATATAAGTTAAAATTAATATTTTATTTTTAATAGTGCAAATTCTTTTTCCAGTGAAGTTTTATAGATCCAATAAAAATATAATAACCAAATCTCTTTAAAGTTAAGTTTATTATAAATACGTTTTAGCTATAAAATATCAGGTCTAATTATTATAACCAGAAATTCTGTTCGGTTCTGTTCTCATCAAAATTCTATTATATGTACGCTTTGTTTGTATAATAAACTATTTTGTTGCAGTATACGAAAACTAAAGTTTAATTATTAAATATTCGATAAACTTTGATATCTTTCTTGATCTTTGCATCGTGTTTTTCATGATTTACATTAATATTAATTACGTATTTGAGGAAAATGTACACGATTTCTATAGAAAACGATTTTCTGTACAAAAATATTATACAGAAAATTATCAAAATTGAACAAAGAACCAGTTTCCTTTTAAATATAATTATTATTTGAATAATAATTATATTAATTTATGGTTAGTTAATAAATTAAGAATTTCTAACCACCCAAGCTCTATATTGTTTTTTATATATTTTATTTATTTAATCTTTCAAGTAAGTGTTCAATTCACCGATAGGCTCTATTCAATCTTATCAAAAGGATTTAATTCGTTTTACTAAAACACGAAAGAAATTATAATAAAATAATACTAATTAACAGATAAAAATATGCGAAATAATTATATTTGAAATGATGATTTAATGACATTGCAAAGCAAGGTGTAATGCCGAGGGGATTGTCTAATGCATCTCTACGTAAGCAAGCAGGAAAGAATTCAGGCCGCGCGATGACTAACAATACATAGGTACATACCTCAAGCGAGAAAGCATAAGAGGAATGGTACGGTGAATCGGTCATACTTTGAGTTTCTTGGAACGGCAATTATCGGAGATAGTTTCCTACAGAATTTTTCGGATTGAGAGAGAGATACAATTCGCACGTGGGTGTCTTTGTCTTCGGCTGGCAACGTCTAGCGTGGCGCCTGGTTCCCAAAGGCGTGGCCATTGATTTGTCTACTTTCGGTCACATGTATACACACAAAAGAAAAAGCTTGAACTCGCTTAGAAATACTTGAATAGCGACACCCACATACGCGGACAGCGGCCATTCATCGGCCGATTCTTCATCCCGTTGATCATAAGATCCTCTATTCATTCGATTTTGCATTTGCATCGTCCTTATAAGAATATGTCACGCACGCGGTACATGTATCAAGTAAATGAGTTTCATCTACGCATTAACAAATTATAATTAGACAGAGATCATCCCTTTAATATTACAGAATAAGAAATATTTTGTTTTTATATTAAAACCGGTTCTAGTCCAAATTTTTTCAATAAATTTTTAATGTATCCGAATGTCAATTTAATATAATTGATTGGGTTTTTTTTTAATATTTTGCAATAAATTGGTATTCAATAATTTTTAAAAATAATACAATTTTTTAACTAAATAAACAATAACAAAAATAATGAATTTTAAAACGTAAAAAATATTTTTTAAAACGTATAAATTCAAAGATAAATGAATAAAATATGCTAATTAATGTATTATAAATATTAATTTTACTGAAAAAATATGCCTTCATAATTTGTAAATTGTGTCAGTATTACATTTTTTGTGTTAATTTTTCATATAATATTTTTGTTAAATTTTTGAACAACGTATAGCCGGAAACAGGCTCGATTAAATTGCAGCCAAAGTTAACTTCTCCATTCGATGTATTTTTTTTCTATTTATATGATATGTAAATAACATATGGCTTTATAAATTATTTTTTCGCTTTAATTCTGATATAGTGAGTTACATTATGCGATTTGAATGAAGAAGAAAGTGTCACGTCATGAATACATAGTCATTCTATTGCATCGCTTATAAGTTCCGTAAATCGTTAACGAAAGACGTTAATGCGATTCAAACATCCAGAACGATTTCAATTGGAAAGTTTAGACTTCCTACAAGTCGATAAAATCACGATCATTGCGGAAACTTTTATGGAATAGACGTCAGAATATAATCAAAGCCATAAAGTAACACTCTCGTAAAGATGCCGCAATGCGTCTAATTCTTGAGTGAATATAATGCTTTTCGCGCGCGTAATATATTTTGTTAGATAACAGACCGAAGACATTTAGAAATCAATTAAATGATCTGTCCTATGTCGATCACAATCTTGTTTAGAGTAATAAAATATGCGAAAATTTATGGTTTTTATTTTTGTTGTTTCGTAAAAGCAGCTAAACTTTTATAAATTTTTATTTAATATTTGTGCATATTCACTTTTATATCATCGATAATTTTATGCTCGACCCGAACTGATATCGGCAATTTCCATTTTTTGATAAACTATAATTAGTCACTGTGTGTTTTTGAATCTATTTAGTCGAAACAAAATATTTGCTTCGACTAAGTAGATTCAAAGCTTGGTATAAAGTCTAAAAGTTTTAAATAGTCAATAACATGAACATACTTTTGACAATTTGTTAGTTATGTCGTAACAAATGAGCGACATGATCTTTTCTCTTACGATGAATGAATGATGATCGCTATTTCAATCTTCTCTGAAAAATTTTATATTTCTTCTACTCTTTTCTCTCTTATTTTCGTTTAAATTGCGCTAAATTTCATTTCAGCTTTTATATAAATCCTGGATACATCCATTTAAACATTTTATAGCTGCTACCGCATTTATTTATTTATCTATTTTTTATTTTACTTATTTTTTCTTTCTTTTTATTATAATCTTTTTTTTTATTATTAGTATTCACTATTTCAATTTTTCTTTTTCCTAGTTAGTAGTTTTCCAATGCTTAATTATTTTTTATATTTAAATTACTTATTTTCTGTACGCGTATCTTCATAAATTTCTTTATTATAACCTTATATATGAATATATCGCGCTTGAGAGAATTTTTTTACCTAGAGCGCTCTACAAATAAAGATATCTATCCGGTCCGGAAACAACAATGCGCGCAAACTGCCGGTTTTTGTGCATCGGGTATAGAAAAGCAGAATGTTGGATTGACCTAGATTAGTGCTGATCGAGACGTCAGGTGCAGCCGGCTCTGTCGAAAAGATCAAGAGTCACTCGATCCTTTCCCATGTTCCCGAAAAGTACTTTGATTCCAATCGATATCTCCTAATTGATTGCCTATCCTACCGCGTGCGGTACCCCATCGTCGCGGCGGCGCACGCGATACGAGCGAGCGGCGACTCCGGTCGCGCGCGATCGAGCGAGCGAGCGAGCGAGCCAACCCAGCCGGGAGTCGAGGATGGAGAACCAACCGACGACTCGGGATCGGAAGGCAGTGCACGCCCGGCTGCCGACACGAGCGGATGGCGTACGTTGTCGCTCGCGCCACCATCACGCTCGCCTCGTGATTTTCCTTCCTGTCACGCACGGCCGTCGTCGCTCGCCGTTCAAGTCGTGTGACGAGTCGCGCTTAGGTGCTTAGGTCGCTCTACCACGACACTCTTTCTTACCTCTTTTTTCTTTCTCTGTGTCGTTCTCCCCCCCTTCCCTCTTCTTTCTCTTTCTTCTTCTTTCTGTTCTCGTGCCTTCGCGTCTGTCTCTTGCTCTCTTCTCGCACGTGTCTCCCGCCGCGCAGATCGACACTTTTAAAGAGCAAAGAAACAGAGAAAAGAAATCAAGCTGCGTAACAGAGAGAGAGATATCGTCTTTGCTTGCGCGCGCTGTCATTGACGCGCGCGCGTGCCCGCTCACGCACGTCCTCACGCACGCGAGACAGTCGCTCGCACGTGCGCGATATACACGCCGAGGAGAAAAGTCAGCAGCCGTCGCGCAAGATAACGCGCGAGTCACGCCGAAATGAATCGCCGCGTGTGCAACCCCACCGGTGGAGGAGCCAGCCGCTGACGTCGAGTTACCATAGCAGCCGCGCGTGGCGATCAGCTGATCGTTCGGAGCGCACCCTCATCCGCCCACCCGGCGGCCGGCGCGGCGGCGGGACCGTCCATCCGTCCGTCCGTTCTTCGTCGATCCGTCGGCGGCAGTCGGCCAGCAGCGGCTACGTTCGCGCGTCATCGTTGCGCGTCGTCGTAGATCGTCGCCCGTCGCCCACCAGTCGTGTCTCCGTCTTTCCCTCCTCTTCTCCGTGCGTGCTGTCTCCGTGCGTTTCCGCCGTAGATACGCGGGTTGCACGGGCCAGTACGGGTGCGCCGACGACGGTCAGAGGACGTTTTCCCGGGTGTGTCTATCGTCGCCGGCACGGAAAACGCCGCCGCGCGCCATGCCGTCGCGCCGGCAGTCCGCGACCAGCAGACCGCGTGCGGAACCGACGTGCAAACGCCACCGGCGCGGTGTCGAGTCGTCCGCGAGATGATCGCGGGTCAGTCAGTGCTGTCGAACCGTGTCGACGTGAACGCGACGTAAGCCGCGCGAGACGAACGGAATTGGGGAGCCTCTGACGGCGCGACACAGGATTATGCCCGGCGTTGTTGCGAAATTCCGCCACTGGCTCCAGGAGATTTGTACGGTTAAAAGCGGCTGAACGTCATCATCGACGGCGACCAACGCGCCGCATATGGGAGTAATGTGACCGTCACACCGTCGTTCAAAACAGTGTGTGCTCCGAACGTGTGGATAGCTTTTTTCTTTCCGTTTTTTGTCTCTCGCCATTGCGCCGTATTCAAAACAACACGTGTTAACGCGCGAGCGCGTGCCACGGGTTTGTTTAAGCGCCACCTGTCGGTCGTGAAAATATCAGTGTAATAGTTGTCGTTTGAAATTTTTCAAACGGCTCATTAGTACGCCGTGAAGTCGTTCACACGTCGCGTGAATCCTCGCGATAGTCCGGCAGTTTGGAACGGTCGGCCGTTGGCTTTTGCAGTTCTACGAAGAGAGGAATCGGGAAAGTGTTTTCGGTGAAAATTCGAACGTTGAACGTGTTCCGCCGGAACTCGGACTCCTGTCTATCTGTGACAATCGTGTTCATTGTGCCTCGTCGCGAACCTTTCGAAAGAACTCGGACTATCGTTAATCGTTAAGCGATCGTCGCCCCGACGGGAGTGTGTGTGTGTGTGTGTTGAACGATTGCGAAAAAGTGGAAATTCTGTGATAGGCACCTGCTCGGATTAAGCGAGGAAGGGGCGAGGTGCGAAACGGTCTCTGGGAGCATCTTTGCGGAGCACAAGAAAGATTTGGTAAATAAAAATCATAATTTTTGCACTAGAGGGTCGATATTCATAGTCGATTCCTATATTTCAGAAATTTCCTGGCAATAAGCTATTATCTAAGAAATCATAAACCGTAAGAAATCGACCAATCACAGTCAAATGCGAGATGTATTCGATTTCATACGAATTATTCATAACTGATGCTTATATTTAAAACTGCCTTAAGCGCAAACCTAAGGTGTCGTGAACCAATAGATTTCAAGACGGTCTTGAAATAAGAACAGACTATGAATACTGGCCTTTTTGCTTTCGTAAAAAATAAAATATCAAACATATACATCCCGTAGGTTTCAAAAGTACGCTAGTTCGGCCACAAAAATAGATTTTTATAAAGGATGCTTTCCGTAAGTTGACACACATAATCTTTTTTCGCATTCCGTCAGTAACAAAGGCAAAATAATACTTGTGCAGTCGAGTTGTGCCACTAAATGGAATCCAAAGGCCTGAGGTGTGCTCCAAAATTTGACTCTGTCGCTCCAAGTATCCTTTATCCTTGTTCAACATTCTGTGAACAATAGATAAAATAATGCTCGGGTTGCGACAGAATCGAGTTTTGGAACGCAAACTTGCATGCTATGTGCGGCCCGTGTTATTCGTGAAATAGCAAAATGGCGGACGTTTCTCGGTCGTAGAAATTATGTCGTTGCTAACGTGAACGTACCCTGACGAAAAACATTCTTAATTTGACCGTTTCAATGCTAGTTTCATTTTTATAGGCTTTATTTGTATTTTTACTTTTTCCGACCACGGAACCTGATCATAATCTGCGACATACATGACATACATGTGTAAATATACAGTGCCGATTTTATAGCTGAAACGTGTTTACAATTAGAGAGAGAGAGAGGAGAGAGTTTTTTTATTTTTTATCTTATCGTCTCAAAGGAAAATAAAGAAAAAGTCTTATACATATCCGAATATATCCAAATGTAATCTTGAAACCTCTTGTCGGAGTATCACTCCTAGAAAAATAAATATGGTGATAAAATAAAATGTAATTTGTGATATAAAAAACGACGACAGTTGAATATAGCATTTTAATTGTGTACGATTGTGTCGACTTGTATCGTGTTACAGTGTTACTTGTGTAGGTATGTTATTGGAAAGCATCTTTAATTTTGGTTCAACTTAAAAACGTTCTACAATGAGCTGCAAACATCCCGTCGACAGTTGCAATGCTTCGTGACAGCCAATCAGAAGTATCAACAATTTCTATTGATGGGGTGTTTGCAACTCATTGTAGAATGCCTTTTTCATCTCTTTCTACTTCTAAACTCTTGTGTTTACTATGTTCGAAATTATTCCGAGGTCTCGAGAATTAACTAATTGCATTGATCAATTAGTCGAATTGTTGAAATATGATTAATTCCAAAACATAATAGGTAGATGGACGCTCGAAATACAATGGTAGTAAACTTTAAGCTGTAAGATATTCGCTAATCGCGGTCGAATATCTATAAGGAGAATAATTAACTATTGAGTCAATTCTAAGCAGAATCATGAGGCTCGTAATTTTTTGTCATAGTGGGCTTTTTATAATAAGCCATTACTTAAGCTAAGTCTTAAGCCGTAAGAAATTGACACACACATAGTCAGTTATTCTTTTCACATTTGACTGTGACTGATAAATTTCTTATGGCTTTAGACTTAAAGCTTAAGTAACGACTTATTATTGTAGAAATGTGCGTAAGACTTGTGGGCTTTCTACAATAAGTCGTCATTAAGCTTTAAATCTTAAGCCGTAAGTAATTGACCATACAGTTGAATGTAAGAATAATCGACTGTGATTGGTTAATTTCTTACAACTTGAGACTTAAAAGCAAATGCAGAAAATTCATTGTACGTATTTATGATTAGAGCTGTAATTCTAAGACGTACGATTCATAAATATCTTATACGATTTTTTGTAATTCTTACAGCAAAAAGATGTCTTTAAAGATGCTACATAAAGTTACAAGAATTTCAGTTCTTACGAATCTTACGAGAACAAGTTACGAGCCTTACAATTCTGTTTAGAATATGATTGGTTGATTTTTACAAGATTTACTACATTTATTGTGTTTTGGGACTAATTTTTTCTCCGTCCGAGAACTCAGACCGATTTCTAATGTCGTGCGTACAAAACTTAAGGCTAAATATTATACTTGTCGTATGACAAATGTAATACCAGCCTAAGAATTAAAAAAAGATTAGGAGTAAGTTAAACCGAGCAAGTAAAGTTAACTTATACTGGTATAGGAAGAAGTAAAAACTAGTTTGCTTTGTCCGTATTTTGTTGTTGAAAAATATGTATTTAAATCAAATATTATATATTTGAACAAAAAAATATAAAGATTAAATTTATTTAATCAAATTAATTTTTGTCTTAGTGTATATACTGATACTGGTATATATACAGTATATACTACATATAATAAATTGGCACTGATGCTATTCTTAACTTTTTCTGATGTAGAATGTAACCAGTATGTATAATATATATAGTGTCTAAATGAAACATTAATCGTCGGCCAATTTTGAGCATTTTACTCTAAGAATTTTAATGCAAGCTTATAAATATTATGGGTAATGTGAAATTCTGACAAAATATACACTCCTTTTTATCAATTTATTTAATGAAACATCTATTCTTTGTTAATTTTAAGAATTTTACTTTAAGAGAATTTTAATTTTCGAGCTTGTGATATTCAGGAATATAAAATTCTAATAAAATATACTCTTGTTTGTTATTTTATTTGATGAAAAATTTTTTATTATTATTCTTCAGTCAGTTTTGGAGATTTCACTTTAAGGGAATTTGAGTTTTAATATTGTGTGATATTTTCAAGATAAAATGTAAAATTCTCGGTAAAATTTTGATAAAACACATTTCTGTTCTTTGTCGATTCATTTAATGACAAATCCAAATAAGAGAAACCTATGCGTATTAAGGTAGTTGCTAATGTTTCGGGAAGCACCGTTTTATCTCGCATCTTGGATTTATTGACGTCCGACTGTTTACGATTATGCAAATCCGAGTTTTTGATGCTACCGCGACTTCGGGCTTCCGTACTGTCCGAGAAAGTTATGAACTAAACCCATCGGCATCAAGTACGAGTCGTCGGTCAGTCGCGGAGTCGACGAACCTCTATCGATCTTCACCTTCTATCTACCCTTCATTCTCCCCCGTTCGTCCGTCGTGTAGGAATGCAACTTAGGAACGACTCGTCGCCTTCGTCGTCGTCGTCGTCGTCGTCGTCGCTCGCCAAGTTTTGTACTTCGGACAACCTCCTCCGGGAACGTTCGTTTCTTATACATACTCACGATTACGTCGTGCTCGTCCGTTACGAGTTATGAATATTAAACGCGAGATAGGTGAATCTCTGCTTGCTTTTAGTCAGATACGAGAATTCGTAGCTATCGGCGCAACAAGAAAATTTACAGTGATGAATATGATTTGATAACGGATAATCAGTGAAATCTATAATGTTATATGAATTATTGTTAACGTCTGGTTACAGAACTCAAGAAAAAAAAAAGTTCAGCTGAAAATGGACGAATCTATAGAAGATTTTGATCATATCAATCAAAATTCTGGTTCTCAGATACAATATAGAATTAGAATAGATTCAACCACAAAATTCTGATTTGTTTCTTTTCAACCAGAATTCTAATTAATGCAATTGGGCTCAAGGATAAGAAATTGGTATTTTCGGTAAAAATTGACAATTCTAGCAAGATTCTCTTGACGATTAAAGTGGATATTCATAACATCGCTAATATACACTGAGAAAAAAATTGTTAAATTGATTACATTAGTTTAGTTTATCTTAAGTTTTTTCGTTGAACAAAGTATGTATGTATTTAGGTATATCAAATATAATATATTTGATTTGAATATAATACATATATTTTTAATTTAAATACATAATATATTTGACTTAAATATATAATGTATTAAATACATACATTGTCCAACGAAAGAAATAAAGACAAACTAATTTAGTTAAGTTAACAACTTTCTTCTGAGTACTGTAATCGGTAATAAACCGAACGTTACTCGCATGTGATAAACGGTGACGATGAATGCTGATGTACGACTGCACTACTGTCTTTCACCACGAAGCATGAGTATCTCGTTGTCGTAGTCGCTTTTTCTTTTTGATTGAAAGCCGAGTGTGCGCTTAAGAAAATCTTTCGTAAGCTCTATAGATACCCATAAATTTTCGATGATCGAAAGATCTGACTGAAGATCGGTCCTAATCTCGCGTGGATTGAAATTCGCGATGCAACCCCGCTATCTCTTCACTACGAAAGAATAGAAATTCTTTTTGATGTGGACACACGCTCGCGCGTGTCCGTATTAATTAGTATATGTATATTAATTTGTCGAAACGAGTCAGCGATAAGAGCATGATGATTATGCAGGCGTTTTCAACGTGAGTTTATCCGAGAGTTTATCGCGATAGAAGCAAATGTATTAAAATCTCGTAAAGAATGCATTTAAAAGCTTGAGAATCAGAAGTAGCCATAAAATATTTTATGGGAGGATGTAACTGTTATTCTTTTATATTTGCTGCTTTATGTTTGTTTAAACAGAAGATGAAATGGATAATGTTATGATCGAAATACTAACGCTGAATTTTTTTTATCATTTGTTATATCTGAATGTGCGCTAAAGTACTATTTTATTCACCATACAGCTACAGGAAGGTGACAAAGTAACGTTTTATTCTTGAAAGTTGAAATAATAATAAATAATCGTAACAAAATTGTGGTAAATAACAAGTAATAGTAAATAACGGTAATAAAATTGTTATTATGCAATTACAATTGCAATGATTTCCATCATTCGTTGGAAATTTCTGAATACGTGAAACGCCGCGTTAGTATGCACTACAGGCAAATGAAAAGGTAATGTTTTTTCTTGATAATTAAAATAAATAATGGTAAATAATGTTAATAGAATTGTCATTATATGTGTGCAATCATTATGCAATTGCGACGATTTTTCTATCATTTGTTGTATCTCTAAATATGTGAATTAAATATTGTGTGCATTAATATATTATATTAATTATTATATATATTATAAACAAAATATTTATTATTTTCAATTTAGTATTTTTTTCAGTGTAGCTACAATCAGATTAAAGAGTAACGTTTTATTTGTGGAAATTAAAATATTAGCAAATAATAATAACATTAGGTATATAATGAACAGTAATAAATCATGGTAATAGAATTTTGTAATTATTATGTAATTTCATGCGTCTTTAGCTGTCATCATTGACGTTTTTGAAGAGACACTCCAAAATTTAATTATCCAGATACGATTGAAACAATGAAATCAGCATTTTCATATGACTCAAAAATAATGGTCTTGTCACTGACGAAGATAAATGTTTAGGTATCGCAGGGGTGGTCCCGTGCAACGATGCGGAGCCTCTTCATGTATATATGCGCGTGCATGCGTGGAGCGCGTCTTAATTTGCGGTCGCACGTTCTTAATTCAGTTTACTTGCGGCGATGCAACCCGGCGGAGTAACGTTTCCTCGCAGTCGACGGGAAATGGAGAGAGGGGGTGGGTGGCACAGCGTTATTAGCCGCTCCGTATAGTTATTTCATTTGCGACTCTCATGCAGGCTTCGGGTGTAATTGTCAGGTTTACGAGGGGGGGTTCGTCACTGGGGCACCGGCGACAAAGCCTCGTGTCGAAGCGTGTCTGGAAAGTTATAGCCTACGTGAAGTACTGTTAATCGCGCCTAACGTGAGAGTCCCGCGGCACCAAAGAATAGTTTCAGTCTCTTCCCTCTTTCTCGCTCATTTACCCTCTCTCTCTCTCTCTCTCTCTCTTAGGTTTCCTCTCTCTTTTTCTATCTCATTGGCGGTAGGCGTGATGTTGACGGCGCGAATCATTCTTATATCTTATCGAGATAACGCATCTTCTCTCTGATGCATACGATTATCTTTTTCTTTTTGTTTTCCTACCGTTAACTTTTCGCAAACAGGCAGTCTTAAATTCCTTCCTTGTGATCTTAATTAAATTTACAGTGACCGACATCGCCGCGGTCTTTAACGATCGAGGTTTTGGCCTCGTGTGAGAAACTTGACCCGTTCGATGTGGACCTTTGAGACCTTTGGTCTTTTCTAAATCTGGCTAGATGACGAAAGGATAAATTGGATTTTGAGAACACATATGTTATTTTTATGTCACATTGAATAGGCACAACCTATATTTCAATTAAGGTTTAAAACTTTGCGAATAGAGAAGAGCTATTATGATTAAATGAATGTTTATATATGTTATATACTTTATAATTATTATATCTTTAATTTTTTTAAGATAATTAGATTTCCAATACAATGTTATGATTAAAATGGAATTATTAAAAGATTTAATTCAGCAACTCAATTTTATGAATATCGAAATTCAAATCATATGTGGCGACAGAATTGCATAAACACATTTATCTAGTTAATTCAGCTACGTTATTTATGTAAATGAATTAAGCACGAGCAGGGAAAAACCGTTTTCTAATTCGTTAACGGTTTGGGCTATTAAGCAGCACGAGCGTAATCTTTGACCTATTTGCCACGACCTTTCCGGCTGAAGTTTTATGTGGACGTACCTTTTTCCGTCGGATTAGAAACGTGCGAGAAATTGTCCTTGAGCCGTTTGCGTAGCTCCTAATTGTAGGCAATGGTCTATCTAATATTTAACAGCGATGTATCACTTTGGAGAAATCTCTTTATCAATCAAATCTGCCGATTCTTCAAATATTTATTTTTACTGCCCGTTTAACGCTAAATGTTTATCAGTTTTATAATTTAAATTTCTGTGTGTACAGAAGAAATGGGGGTTTTGTTAAAGTATCTAAAATTTTAGCTAGATATAAATTTGAAAATAATTTTGTTAAATCACACACTAAGAAAAATATTCTGATTATATTAACAAACAAAATGAATGTTTGCATAAATCTGAATTCTAGGTATAGTTATTATATAATAGTTATAATATTAAATTGTTAATTATCTTGCTTTTAAAATGTTTGATTTAACTGTAAGCGTCTGATCTATACTTTTCTGGTTAAATATCATAGATTCTAGTAGATCAGAATTTTCATTAATGCAACAAGACTTTTTTTAGCACATCAAAATAATTATGTAAGATGCTCAAGATTGTTGCAAAATGTCAAAATTCTTTGCAACTTTGTTCATTATTAGCGACCTACGTAATTGTTTTGATAGTCAAACAAAATTATTTGCAGATATATATCTAATTAAATTTTTAGATATTTTAATAAACTCGCTATTTCTATACAATCATTTCTAAAAATGGATGGACCAAGAAGGTTCTGATCATATCAATCAGAATTCTGATTATTTTTCAACTAGAATTCCGGTTAATAAGATTCTTTTTTCAGTGCAAGAAGGTAAAACTTATTGTTCACATCACATTTTGTGTACGCAGTTTTAAAAATAAGACATCGAGTGATGTCTTTTAAGATATATCTCTATACTCTCTTTGCAAATCAACATTATGCGAAAAGTTAATAGCTTGTTATTTTTAGCACTAAATATTTGAACAATTGCGTTTCGAATTAAATTTCTATGAAAATGAAATCTGCTTGTGAAGTCGAATGACAACAATATTTTTTGTCATTCATCTTTATGAAATTTAATTTATAATTTGTGAAGAGCCGTATATTTTTATTTGCCATTAACTCGAAGGATATCGACGTTTCCGTTGAGAAAACGTTGACTGCAAATAATACAAATAATCTCTAAGCGAAATTAAAAATCACTCACAGTGACACCTTATACACATAGTCCGGCCCTCGAGTCGCGCGCGCCTTGTTCCACGTCGCGTACTCTTTATTTACTTGCACATCGAGTCGGTAAAGCCATGGAGTGGCTTGCGGAACAGCCGAACGGACAAACAGGTGGCGAGCCGCGGCTCTTAACTGTAAACGGACGTTCTTCGATTCCTAGCGAGAAGATCGACCACACTCGAAATACCACTAGAAGGGGGAGAGGGAGATGATCAGAGCCTCTCTCCCCGCCCCTCCTACCTCCCTGTGTTCCTCATGCATGCACTTTACCGCAGTTTTTTTTTACAAGCGAGTTAATACGAGCGCGCCCACCCATGAGCGAACAGAATAATGAACATTGCATAATGCCGTCGCGCGCTCCTGTCGCACTCCCGTCGACGATGAGATCACTTCCGTGATTTCCTGACATTGACTTGTACGACTTGTATACGCTCCGACCCACGTGTTAAACGCGCGTGTCTGCGTTACGTGTAATCCTACGACCGGCAGCGCAACGACTGAGATAGGTTGCTTGTCAGATTGTTGACACAAGCAGTGACACGTTTAATAGGATTATTTATGCTCTCGGAGGCGCTTAAACGGCCTCCGCGTCCGTATCGGCTTCATCTACCTGACGGCGCGTAGCATAATTATGTCGACGCGCCGTGCGGCTGGTATCTCGGCCGTCGGCCACATCGACGACGCCTAGACCCTGATCCTTGATCCCGTCCTCGAGATGGGATTTCTCGATGTACACATTACTGTCACTGCGGTCTCTGTGTTTCTGTTGGACATAATTTAGTTACCGATGCGAGAAATATATATATCATATTTAATCCATTCGTAGTCGTGTCAGGATTCGGCACACCAATCAGCACATAAAGTGTTGACAGTTATATCTCGTTTAATATATGAAACCGTCATTCCAGTAAAACACGTTTCGTTTCGTTTATATTTATTTGACTTCAACATTTCTTTTACTTGAACACTTTTTCACACACAAAGAAAGAACGATTTTGTTGAAATATTTATAATAATATAGCTAAATACAAATCTGAAAGTAATTTTGTTGCATTAATAAAATAATAATGTAGGAAATTTTTTGTTAAAATTTTTTAACTTGAGCATTTTTTTTTACACACATAAAGAACGATTTTTTATTAAAATATTTAAAAATTTAGCTAGAGATATACAGATCTGAAAATAATTTTATCAACAGAATAGTTATGTAAGACATCCACTTTAAATTTCTTTAATATGATTTTTTACATCATACGGAAAAAATAATGTTGCTGAAATATTGGAAAATCTGCTTAAATACAGATCTGAGAATAATTTTGTTGGTTATGAAAATAATTATATAGAAAACTCAAGTATGAGCTGTAAAAAATTTTCGATACTTTAACAATCAACTTGAGTGTCTTGTTTTATTTTGATAGTTCAAAAAAAGTATTTTCAGATTTTGGATTTAGCTAAATTTTTAGATCTTTAATGAAATCGTTCTTTTCACGCAGTCATCGAAAGAATATTAACACAAAATGATAAATCAAACGTTATGATTGATATTACACGTAAGAAATCTAAACGTGCTTAAAACAAGATATTAAAAATATGGTTTAAGGGACCAACCGTTGCAAAGTATACAAAAAGAACGGTTTAGTGGAAGTATTATTAAAAAATTTAGTTGGATAAAAATCTGAAAAATAATTTTGTTTAAGTCATCAAATTATGTAGGGTATTTAACTGGTTGCTGCTAAATATCAATATTTTACTTTTACAGTACTATCATTAATGTTCAAGTGTTCTATATAATTTTAATGCTTTAATGTGTAACTAAATTTTTAGATATTTTAGCAAAACTGTTCTTTCTATGTAATAATAATAACATATTAAGAATGAAACAAAAAGAGGATACGTTGGGCATAAACGCATACCCTTTTATTTGAGCAATCAAACGAGAAATGCTGTGAGCAGGTTTGCATGAAGTTGACATAATGAGATTGTACCTTGAATTACGAGAATACTGAGCATTATGGACGGTAATTACTTGCTCCCCTCTCTCTCTCTCTCTGATATGGATTGAACGTTCCAGATATATATCTAATGTTGATTTACGTGACTGTACTTTCACTCGGTTAATTGTTGATATCTAATTCAGTCTTTGCATAGAGCGTATCGCACGAGCGTCATGGTACGCGCTTATGTAAGCCGGTGTACACGTGTGTGTGTGGTTTGCGCATACGTGTGTACGCACATCACTCAAATCGAATGACCAACTGGCGATTGTGAGATGAGCTCCGACTCACAGTTGGATAACCACCAACAACAGTCGTAATGTTAATTACACCCGTTTCTCTCAGTTGTCCGCTGAAAAATTCATTGCGCCAAAGCTTTATTCTGCGTTTCCCAAGAAGCTTCTTCTCCCATCATTCTCCGTGAAACACACGCATATATATGTGTATGCGTGTGGTCATTTTCATGATAATTTTAATGGCGCATAAAAAATTTACGTGCTCATTAATCCACAATTTGCCCTCATTGGTCGTACATGTTCGTAATGTTCCAACTATGCTTTAGAGTTGCTTAAAATTGCATAGTGCATACACATTGTGTACGTAACAATAGTTAAAACAGCATTCAGGATTATTGTATAATGATAGACCATAATATTCATAATGTTTAATTCCTTGATTACTGAATAATAATTTCTAATTTCTATAATAATTTTTAAATTAAATAATTAAAGATCGAAACTAGATTTTGTGATGGCTAATAATATTTATACATACAAATTATAAAATAATATACTAGGAAAACATGTCAGTCTGATTGTGTATGTGTGTGTATTGATTGAAGTTCTGGTTAAAAATATATGAATCGAAATTTTCTGATTGAATCTATCATAATTTTTTTGAGATAATCAGAATTTTGATTAATATGTGATTAGAATCTTGTTCGTTTATTTTTACTAGAATTTCAATTAATATGTGTATATAACCAGACTTCTTTTTCCAATATACGCATAAATATTGTTAGCTATCAAGATTTAGTCTCTATTGACCTTTAATTAATTGATGTACTCGTAAAAGAAATTATTTTTAGTGTACATTTTAAATACATTTTCTATTTATTTAAACTGTGCGTTTAATTTTTAAATTTCCTGCTCTCTTTTTCTCTCTTAAAGTTTTGAAAAACTATTGTTTCCCTCTTGTGTGTTCATCATTATAATATTCGCAGAGAAGTTTAGTGTCACGAAAGATAGCGACTATTTACATCGCTTTAAACTCAAATTGCGTGCAGCAAAGGGTCGTGAGAGAGATTAGGCCGTAAGAGAGACTAGGCCGTAAATTGTTTATCATCCGATGACGAGGGACCCTTTTTCATCGTTCTCGCGTCCCTTTGCTTTTCGCGTTTGCCGACTGAACTTTTCAGTAAAGCCGCGACAGAGAAAGAGAGTAATTTTATGTAACCCTTTGAGCGCGGGTTTCTCCTACCGGAACTTTTTTTACCCATCGACGAAACGTATTAGGGCGTTAAATCGGCCGTAATCCGACCGTAATCACCTAGCAACAGTTCTCATTCCCGTCTGCTACGAGAACAAGTAATTTCGCGCGAAGCGTAATATAACCGCGCCTTTAATTGACTCCGATTAATTGCGTCTCGTCGCATTAAAACGTTGATGAAAGCGTCGTTCTTAAGTCTGAGATTGTCTCGGTATCGAGGAAATGACGGGACATACGAGACCGCGATAAGGCGATAAATAATTATCTCCGCGTGACGGAAAAGCGCGATTCGCTGAGAACCGCTGTCGACGATATAACGCGATATAAGCACGGATCACAGGCGACAAGCGCTCATTAGCATACAATGCGGGCTAATAGGATCGCACGCTGACGGCTACCGTTCAATATTGTGTCCCCGTGTCGTCCTAGTCACCCTTCAAGTGGCAGGCCTACGGGTACACCTATGTTAAAAATTGCATTCGTTTTCTTTCGATATTAGCTTCGTGTTCATTTAATGACAATGCACTTCCTCGTATAACTGCTCTAGATAATCGACTCGGTCGGGTCAATTTTCACTACAATTTCTACGTTTTAACTGTTGTTTTATTTTAATAACAAAGGATTAGATATTCATAAAAAATATGATACATAAGTATTTGTTATCTTATTAAAAATAAATTACATTACTATGTATGTATGCCACAGTTAAAGTATTAATTTAGGAAATGTATACACTTACTAATCAGTGTAATATATACATATTAATTTGATAAGTAAATGTATTCACAAGCAATAAACTTATATATATTATATAATTAATGCATACTAAAAAAAAATGACGGTATGGATTTAACATTTATACACTCTGTTGTGGATTTAAGACCTATTAGTATTAAATCCACATCATATTAGTGTTAATATTATTATTATATAATACCAGCGCGATGAGAATTACGTGCGCTATTTTTTAGAGTGCGTACATTTTCATACTTGATTTAATAAAGTATGCACGAGTAAAAATACATCAATTTGAATAAACACTTTTGCTAACGAATGTGTACATCGTATGCTGAGGTTACGTTTGCATGCTTTGTGGCCACAAGCACATGCATTTTGTATATTAAATCTTTGTCTCTTATTAAATAAATAAATCTACTAATATCGAAAAGATTAGAGAGATTCCTACGCAAAGGAGTAGGCCGTATATATCTGTTAAATCTTTGCCTTACTAAATAGATGATTTTTCTTTTTTAATAACTATTCTTTCGAAAATATGCAAAAATATATAATTTCATTAAAAAACCGTAATAAAAAAAGGGTTATATTAATTAAAATGTTAATTTTAAAAAATATTAATGAGCTATACATTTAACATGTTTATTCCGTTTAATATTTGTTTGGTTTCCACTTATCCTTTTTAGAAAATTGTGATTACATCAATATCCACAATGTTCTCAAATACTAATATATTACTAAAAAATAATATACAATATGTTGTTAATAACAATAATTTTAATTGGGATATGAAACATCTCAGGTGACCGTTTGTGTAAAAAGAAATCAGGTGATTACTTTCGGGTTAATTAATTCTACTTTACTAATTTATTTTACATATAACTGTCCACTAATAAATACAAAATTAAATATTTTGCTTTATTAATATTTATTACTAAGAAGAGATTATGTTTCGATGCAATATGTCGCCATACATATGCAAATATTTCATTATAAATAATTAATCACACACCGTTATATATTTTCATTTGCTAAAATTATCTGTTCAAATTTCATTGCTTACTCAATGTATGAGAATATACACACGTGTCGTCCATTATATTATTAATTTTTAGCATATTTACAAAAATATTTTATTATATCAAAACAATGGAAAGATATCAGCACGCAATGTTTTAAGGTCAACGAATAAGCTATATCTACAGTCGTTATATATAATATAAATGCTATACACATTGGCGGAATTAAGACATTTCTCTTATCTGCGAATAACGATAAAGATTGTGCCTGTACAAGAGCGAAGATTGTTGCCATTACGGCTGTACAACGAGACAAAGAACGATGGTAGTCGTGGAAAAAAGAACGTCGTCATAAGTCCCAATGATTAATTCCACTGACTAATAAGATGTATCAAGAGCCTCCGCCTGTCGTTATCTATCGCACGCGATACCGTCGCACGTTTCTTTGTCCCCGCGATTTTTTTCTCGGACTGAAGTTGCACTTGCGCTTGTTTACGTCGAATCCTTTGTCAATGCAATTTTTCAGTGATTTATATCGCTCATCGCGATACAATAGCTTGTACGCGTAACTGCGTGTAGTACGTACAACTCGTCGCGAATTGTGGCTGCCCTTCTACGTTACGTACCCGGACCGACCGCCGTCGTCGCTGTCGCCGTCGCGATGTACGTGTCCCTCCCTCGTCGAAAGGTATAACACGAGCCTCTCTCCATCGGGCATTGTATACCGCCCGCTATTTACACGTCATCGTATAATAGCTCAGACTGCGTCCCTCATTACCGCGCCAGTGCAATGAATGCATGCGAATGTTAGTTTTAGTGCGAGCAGTAAAAGACTGCGAGGTCGCGTGTGTATGTGTATAATGTGTGTGTGTGTGTGTGTGTGTGTGTGTGTGTGTGTGTGTGTGTGTTCGTGTGTAATGATTGCCGTTCTAGGCAAGCAACACCGGTTACACCGCCGTTCTTTTCATTATCGTCTTTCTCTCTCTCGCCGGGCTTTTGAGGGAGAGGATTAGACGGTGCGATAAGCTGCTGGCGCGCGCGATCCCGGGACGAACGGTAGCGTAGGTACTTGAGAGCGCGGGAATGATCGTGATACACTACCGTCTATAACTTCCTGAATAGCGGCAAATTAATCCTCGAGCGTATACACTCTTCTCGGATTACTCCGAAAGTTCGTGCGCGTTCATTACTTTGATTTAGAATTGATTTCTGACCCTAATGAAAAGTAAAAACGGGTCAAGAAAAGTAGAACAAGGAATTTTATAGATATAGCTCTTGTTTTATTATTGAAAACAGAAATAATACTGCTTTTTACTTCAAAAATGACACAAATAATGTGCGTGAAGTTAGCACCGCCATTTTGAAAAGAAAATAAAATAAAATTTGTGCTGAATTCTGCTAGATTTGTGCTACATTGTGCCGCAAGAATTAATGACATACTCAAAAAACAAAGCGTTAAATTGAAAAATGCTAACTTCACGCACATACACAACTAAGAAAATTGAATTTCTTAGAAAAGAAAAAGCATTTTTCAATTTGATTAAGAAATTACTAATTAATCAAGTAATATTAATTAAACAATATATTCTTAATATAAATCAGTTTATTTTATGTTGAGATATTTGTATATTAAACTTCTTTTCTTGGTTAATAATTTTCGAGGATTAGATTTACATATTTATTTTTGCCATAATTGGCAGCATTTGTGAATTTATGCACAATACTATGATAGTGATAATAAACAGAAATGCATAGATTGTTCGTGGCGATGAAAATGTCAAGAAACGATAGTCTAGTTGTAACATTATGAAGACATATTCGTATGAAGCACCGTATATGTCACTCGTTATTATCCCATTCTTAAATAACTGAACTCTGGAATTGTCTTCTAGAATTACTGTGTCGATCTTGAATGAGATTGCAAAGCATATGCAATGTGTACTTTGCCGTCTGTAATCGTAATAACCACACTCGAGTGGAAAGAATATTAAATTTTAGCTAACGCGCGCGAAAAACGTTAAAATCGTTATAAAGATGTTGTTCTTCGCATAAAAGCATAGAGATTCTTTAGATTGAGAAACGCGTCATGTTATAATCTTATTAGATAGTTTACGCATATAGTCGCATGTTTATTTTGAATTCTTAAGAATGTCTATTAATTAGATGTATACTGATTTAATAGAAAATTTCAATTTTTTTAAAGAATTGTTTATTAAATTTTTTAAGTTATATTTTATGTTCGAATAATTTTTCTGAACGTTTATCACATAGAATTAACTTTTAATAAGCTATTAACATCTTTAATTTTAACATTCTTTTTTTTTAATAAAAAGTCTTCGCATTTCTTTTTAACATTTTTCTTTATTTTGTAAAAAATCTTTATGCAACATTTCTTAGTTGTGAAAACAATTTTTTTTACGATTACAAAAATAAGAAAAATTAATAGAATTGCTACAAACATTATGAGCGTAAGTTGATTATTGCGTAATGACATGCCGTGATTAACAGATTTTTGGTCTCTTGATTATTGAAAATTGTGTTTCGCCGCGTATTGATCGATAGGGATTCGATTTATGAAGTCTGGAATCTTGTTATCCCACGTTTCATTATTTAAGTATTACGTGCACCACAATGTCAATGTACAATTTTACAAGCTGTGTGCAAGGACCTACTCGGGATCGGGAGTTGCCGCGAAGTATTTCATTTTTTAGTGTTACAAAATGCGGAACTATTGTTTATTTTTATAAGGAACTGTAGAACTATGAAAAGTGCTACTGGAACTGTTGTAATATTTTTCATATCGACAGAATGTTTAGCTTCTCAGATCCGAGTTGCCGTAGGAATTCGCCTAGTCTGAGGTAGCCCATAGATCTTATGCGGCGGTATAGAACAGTAAAAACATCAATGGCTAGGCGATAAAATTAAATGAACACTCGTCTGGCATTTGCCGCCATCGCAGTGGCAGCAGGTAACAGTCGATGATCGAAAACTTGATAAAAACGTTATGAAAGATGCGTTTGTTGCGCGAACCATCTTCTGCCGTCGTACAAATGGTGTCATTTGACACAAAAATTTTTGGATTTGATCTGATGAGATGTTTTTTATACTTAATAATATAAAGCTATCAGGAATCTATTCTTTTTTTATAAGAGAAACCAAGAAGCTTTCTCTCGATCTAATTATAATTAACTCAATATAAATTAGCCTTTATTTGTCTCGGAAATGTTTAACGAAGACTCTTATTTATAGGGTAAGGCATTTTTTGGGATTATTTGAATATAATAAATGTGTTATTTGAAAATTGATCTGAATCGTAAGCAGGTGTCGTTCAAATGTGCCATTTTAGCTTCCTCTTTTCATCAATTCAGTTGGATTTAAATTTTAACACATTCGATAGGTGACATCATTAGGTGAATTGCAGTATTGAGAACGATCGAAATAATTGAACTGCATATTTTGTGATTAATCGAGCAGTCGGGAAAAATTACAATTATACATCGAGAAAAAAGTTGCAAAAAAAAATATTAGTTTATTCAACTGAATGCAACAGCCACGTCAGCTGTCAAGTAAATATTTGTAAATTCAAACAAATTCATGTTGACATGATTCACATTTATTTAACTCAAATATATAAATACTTGAACTAAATAATTACTACTAACTGAACGCATTTAGTCAAGCTATCGAGTTTTTTCTTCTAGTGTACGAAATAGTTAATTTACAAGATGTAAAATTATCTTAATTTGTCTAATTAAAATAGGATATTGCAAATACGGAAATACTTCATTTTTTTAATCTAGCCGCGCTCTCGAGTTGTCACGTTGCGAGACAAATACAAACATGTAAGGTACGCACGCACGGCGCACCACGCAGCACGTGTCTCGAGAGAGCAAAGCGTGTTCGCTTTCGCGGACGTTTTCTTAGTGCGACGTGTCGCAATCCGGGACCTAAATCGGCTCGTTAATTTTCATTCTTTCACGTGGGACGATAAAATCTGATATCACGGAGCCCAGGTATGAGGTACACGTACAACCATTGCGGTCTACATTAACGCAACCTAGAACAAGAGTTTCTTCTGCACCAACGACGTGCATTTATGCGCGTGCGGTGTGTCGCGCTTAATACGCCCGTATCAGTACGTGTCGTTATGTGACACGCATTTTACTCGGTGAAGCTATTTATATATGTATTGTTGCTCGTGTACGCACGTGGTCCCGGAAATACGCGTGGCGATAACGAGATAGATACCACCGTTAGACAATATTACTTCCTCGCGGGAGTCTTAAACTATTTTTTATTTTTAGCCTTATGTTGTTGATATTTATGATTTGATACGATTGTGCACGAAATTATATGGTTTTGTTGAAACATCTAAAAAAATTTAATTTCTAGATACAGATCTGAAATAATTATGTTGGACATTCAAGCTGATTGCACTTTTTACAGCACCATTACTTTATTAAATTCGCAATGTCAAATTTGAATTTTTTTTAATCATTTAACTTAGCAACTGACTTTTTAAGTTGTAATTGGGTATGACATTAAATATTGTATCTACCTAATACGACGACATAATCGATATAATGTATTACTAATAAATAACGCCATATCATTTTAAACTCACAATTTGTCAATTCAAATTAGTATCTTTGATGTTATTATATCTTTGACAATACTAATTGTTTCATTATTTTATCTCACAAGACAATAGATCTAGAGCGCAAGTAGGAAGATGGCGACATCGTTTAATCGTTTATATAAACGTCTATATGCATATGCATGTCGACATATGCATACGCCTGCGTTTGTCCTGTATGCATGGACACGATTCGCTTTCGAAATAAACCGATAAGATCTTGGCCGGACGAGTTTCAAATTAATGTCAATGCCTGCCGCAGGAGGATTTTATTAATGCTTAGACGTTTGTCTGCGCAATGTTTGCGCTCATTCCGGTGTTATCACACAGGTCTCACGCATAACTAGAATTTCAAAATTCATGAGGTAATCCGGGAGAAAATTCTAAATAGCCGAGCGTAGTCTCTGTTGATTTTCATTTATTATATTGCGACACTGTTTAATGATTGTATCTCTCAGAGTAGTCTGTAAACCACACCGAACGAGTTAATTGAAATTACCGAACAAAATTTTACTGTAGAAGCATACTATGTGTTGGTCAGAATATTGAACTAACAAAATAAATAAAAATTTTGTTATTTAATTTATATTGAAAAAAGATCGGAGACATTCTTTTCAGAGAGAACATACCATAATTGGTTTTACGAAAAATTAGGCAAGATTATGTTAATTATGATTGCCAAAATAATTGGTAATCGCGATCAGTTCCGCCGCTTTCTAGACGCAGTGATGAGATGAAAGTTGGGTTAGCTTATAGAGGGTGATTAGATTAATTAATCGAGACGGGGTCCGATAGGTTAGCAAGATAGCTGGTGGTTTCGTAATCATTGGTAAGGTTAATTGCAAAAAGCCGCGGTATGCGCTAATGGTATTTGCGGTGTTGATGGATCCATCGTCACGACCCGAAGAAACTAATGGTGCCATCGCGGATCGGAGATCGATCAATCGGATTAGACGATCGGCGAACAAAATGAGCGATCGGACTTACCCGCGGAGAAATGAACGTCGAAGAAAAAGCGGCAGTGATCGATGGTGCAATGAACTCGCAAAGCTCTTACCTTCTCGAGCTTCATTATTCACTCGACTCTTCGAGTTTCGCTTCTAATTTTAAGTGACTTTGATTTAGCAATCGTGGACTTTGTAATTCCGACGTTCCGCCAGTCTTATCTTTGTCGAAGAGATTAAGAATTTCTTGCAAATTAGGATCTCGCGGTTGTCTATAATGGATTGGTCACGATAATTGACGCAAAATTTATTTCGCATCGTTTTCGAGATGACGTTAATTAAATATTAACTTGTCACCGTAAAAGAATAAAATGCTGCTAACTTGTTCACCACAGCGAGAAGGCGTTCTAGAGAAATCACTTTTAAGAAAATAAAAAGAACTGAGTCGTGTATCGTCTGATGCACTTTATATTTCGTTTGTCAGCTTTATCGACATTTGTTCGGGCAAGAACGGATTCTAGAAGTGCGCTTATAAATTAATGAGATAATCAGCGATATTTCGCAAGATGCATTATCGCGACGTGCACCATGCACGAGTATGCGCGAATCTATGTCTGGCATTTAGTGCAGCTATCTGTGCTGCCAACTGCGGTTTTCAAGGCGACTGGCCAGAAGGTCAGATAAGGTAATGCCCCGGCAATGGCAAACCCGTTCGAGTTCACACGCGGGATGCGACCCGATACACGTCGATCATTATCTAACGCGCCACCGTATAATGCAATTATTTGCGCCGGTCGCGGTCGTATAACCGGTCTTTGGCATGTAGATAACTGGACGACGTGACACAGTGGTGCATCGAGCGAATGCATCTATGTCTCTCTCTACGTCTGGCTAATATGCCGTAACAAAATTCTTTGTTTAGCAAGATGGATAACTGTATAAGAGTATATAACGGATATAATCTTTAGGCGCAGAAAGAAATGTTTTAGAGAAATTTTTTCTAAATGATATTTAATTTTGAAAGAAATTACACGAACCCAGCACATTATATCCAGTAATTTTCCTTTTTTGTTTTTTTCCTATAAACTTTTTATACAGTTTCAAAGTTAAAAATATTTAAAAAAAGTTTTTACACATAATAAAATTTTACACAATAAACATTCAATATCTAATATATAAAAAGTGAGTTAAATCGAAATTAAAGTTAATCTGTATTGATAGAAATAGATATGAGTCTATTATTTTGAAATGAACAACAACGATCAAGAAGTTTGATTATTTTTTATATCTTATACTCCAGATTAAAGCTGTTTGAAGCATTATTGCTTCGTGAGGTCGGTTATTATATCGTGGACTTGACAGTTTCAAGTTCAACCTGATTACCGTTGTATCCTGGCGTTTTGCGGCCATCTCATTTAAATCGAATGAGATATTCAGTTATTAGTTTTAATCTTGTAGTTGCGCGGGAAAGTCGCTTATCTGATTCTCGCAGATATGCTGATGTTTGATTATTTTTACACCTCACAACTTTCTACTGATCGTGACAAATGATGTTAATAAAGTACGACGACTGGCGATGATAACTAATGGTTCCGATATGATACCATTTGCATTTTAATGAACACCATGTACACTAAACTTTTATTATTGCGTTATTAAGCACTCATATCCAATATACATAATTGATTGAGTGTTTCTCTCTTTAGTGTTATTTAAACTACCTAACATTTAAATAATATCTCTTGATTATTTAATTAATAATTGCCAATTAACTGCATGAGCAAAATTATTTACTTTCTGAGAAAGTGAGATACTCTTATGTATATTAAACTAAATTTTTTTTTTAATAATAAAATTTAATATATTTAATATATTCATCTTATTTTTTTGACTTTATTGCATTATTTCAAGCCTCATATAAAAGAAAAAATTAATTTAACTTTTAATTATATCTGATTTTCTCATCGCTGTAATTTTAACTTTATTTTTCGATCAGCATATTTTTATTTTGTTCAGTCATTCCCAATTTTAAATACGTATTCTCTCATTTTATTCTATTTCTACAATACTTAGATATAAGAAACAATACAACTCTTGTTTTTAGCTCTGTCTGATTTCCTCAATGCTCTGTAATTTTAATTTTATTTCTCGCTCAACATATTTCCATTTTGTTCTCACTCTTAAGTACATTTTCTCTTACCTCGGCCTTTTCGCATTTTATTTCCATCATGTACTACAGGGGAAACCCTTCGCGCGATACGATAAATGTCTCTCCCTTTCGAATTCTCGTCTCGATGTCGCCGGAGAAAACGTCGAAGCCGCCCTTCGTGGCGCCCAGCAGCGTCGGCGCCGTATTTCGCGCCCGCAGCGACACGCGTCCGCCGTGCGGTTTGCCACTCGGTGCAATTATCCAGAGCGGTTCTTTACCTGTCTATGTTCTGGCCTGCCTTGCCTGTGCCTACCCGCCAGCTTGACTGCTGTTTGTACGCGCGTATAAGTACGTGTGCGTGCACGTGCACGCGTACAAGCCGCGATGTGTGCCTGTGAGCAGGTACAAGCTAGAGCAGGCCACTTTCGCTGCTGCTGCTGCCTCTTACACACAGTGTTCTAGTCGTCGTTTACGAGTGGTGCTGCTCCATTCATAAACCTATAGAAACGTGCGGCGGCACCAGCGCGACTCTGTACGTAGGTGTAGAGAATCGCCGATTCGTAAAACGACGCGAATACATAAAAGTTATCTCCGTCTTCTTCATTGAATCTTTATACGTGAGTTTGATCGGAAATGTTTCATTTTGACGGAATGTCGATACTTGCAGTTATCTGATTTATCGTATGTCATATATACAAGGTGTCCTATAAAGATCGTAACAACGTTTAAAGTTGTATTTCTCAGATCATTGTGAGACGAAAATTCGATTACCTAAATATCGAGGCTGTAATATTAGTTTTTAAATTATAAGTGTATAAAGCTAACAAATCACACTGCTTAAAGTATACGCGTGTAATTAGTGTGATACATTATAAAATGCCAACTACATCTGACGCGCGAATTTTTAGGCTATATACGCATATGATTCGTTAACTTTATATACTTATTCGAAAACTATAGCATTACCTTGATATTAAAGATTTTTGTCTCAAAATGATTTTAAGAATCTACCCTTTAAGTTATTAAGATTTTGACGGAACATTCTGTATATTTCTGTTTTATCGATTCTGTTGTATCTATTTATACAGTATAAATTCTATTATTTCTATATTTTTTATGTTTCTCCGTTGTATCACGATTGATGCGAAAAAGCATAACATACTAAACACGTGATTACGAGATTGTCTCGAGAAACATTTGTGATTACATGGAAGTATTTAAGAGATTTTTATGGAATTTTCAGATTTCTGCTATGATATTGTTTATGCAATTGATTCTTGATTGATATTTGTACAGAAAAGACACACAATAAATATATACATATAATATTCTATATATAGGCACTCCAGTTTAAACTAGCCAGTAGAGCGTGATTTATTAAGCGTGAGGTTTCGTAATCTTTCACTTTAAGTTCCAAGCATTGTACTGTCTCTCACTCGTCAGTATATTATATAAGGCCGTTCAAAATTTGGTTAGTAAATTTTAATGACAGTAGAGATATTCTGTATTATATGAAAAATAATTTCTTTGAGGAGGAACATAATTTTTTAATTAATTTAAGTAATTAAATAACACACACATATTTAATATTATAAATGTTGATTTTACTGAAAAAATTTATTTTTTCAATTTATTTACAAATTATGTTAGTATTATATTTTTTGTATTAATTTTTTTATATAACATTTGAGTTATTTTTTTTACATATTCATCTTATGTTAAATTAACACAAAAATTTAAGTAGACGTTTGGATATGTGAAATGTATTAAATTTAACACAAATTTTCCAACTGTGTAATCTATACACATACACATATTTTGTTGATAAAGAAATAAAATATATATTTTGTATATAGCATGTTTTACTTGATACGGATTTTCTTACATTTCTTTGAAGATCGTTTATTTAAGCGTGAATCAGCCTGTACAAAGGAAGTTCGTGCCAGTTCCTGATCGGCATCCCTAAACGATCGCCGATGATTTAGGATCACGATCGATAAGGCAATCGCCGTAGACGCCTCTGGCGAGCTTTATTGGTACGTCGTCGTCGTCGAGGAGTTCGTCCCGCGATGAAATGGAGCTGACAGCGATAGATCGATCGATCCGTAGATCAATAGCCGCGCTGCTCCAAACTCGACGTTCATCGGTTGTGCTACGTGCAAACACGCGGCAGCCAATAAGACGAAAAACTGTAAATACACCGACCATTTGCGCGTGCTGTATCCTATTAATGTCGATCATGCGTCCGAGGAAATGATTAAAAACCATTCGATTCCGCAATTCGATTCGTAATTTGATACAATTTCTTATTAGCTATCCTACAAAATGATCATTTTGAATGAAATGTATCTGAAATTTAGCTACATAAAAATCTGAAAATAATTTTGTTAAATTATCAAAATGTTTGTTTCTATCAAAATTATATAGGGCGTGTAATGAATAATGCAAAAAGTTTTGATATTCTAGCAACTAGTTTGAGTGTCCTACGTAATTACGTTAATGTTTTACAAAATTATTTTCAAATCTGTATAACTAAATTTTTGGACACTTCGGCAAAATCGTTATTTCCGTATATTTAAAAAACTTTTGCATTAATTTATGATTTAAGCTTATTTATCTTGAGAATATCTGTTTTGTTTTTTAGTTTTATATTATTTTTTTGTATTAATTATTAATTAGAGTCACAAGACTTAATTAGAGACAGACATCGCGTTGCTTTTACGGTTCGTTGTACCGATGTACAGAGTTTGAGGTCGAGTGGTCATAGAACTGTCTCGTTCAATAATTATGCTTCAAACTTTAATCATGTAACTGAGGCCGTACTATAAAGTTTCAATAAAACTCGCAACGACTTGTCATAGCATGAAGTATATTTGTTGGTCGTAATCGCAAAACGTTTGTTGATGTGACGAATTCGCTGTGAAAGCGTACACTACAAAGATACAAGTAGCAACATGTTTTTTATTTGCGTCGTCTGCAACGCGTTTGCATTTTATTTGATTGGTAATCAATTAATTTTTGACTTTGGGAAAAAATTTGGTAAACACAATGGTAATCATTTCCTGTTTACCATTAAAAATATTTTAAGAAACCCGCTGCAAGTTTCTATTTATACTTATAAAATAACGATTTAAATTTAAAAAAAAAGAAAATAACGCACATATACTTATATTTATTTTATATTTTGTTATCTCTTGAATATTAACGATTGCTTAGAATATTAAATAACAAACTTGAAAATAACGTATTTTAATAGATAAATCTAACAAAGGGTTTTACTTTTAAATTTTTAGTTCGAAATAATTAGTAAAAGTTTGTGAATATTGAAATAGTTAATATAAGAAATTAAAAAACAAAATACTCTTGTTATTATGGATTTTCCTTCAAAATTTCTAAAGGATAGCGAATTTCTCTCTCGTTCGTTTGTATTTATCAAGACATATCTAGATGCTGTTATAATCGTTCATCGATCAATTGATCGTTCAGGAGATGGTCGTGATGGGTATGGAAATGGCGCGAGTATCTTCGAGCTACGGTATACTCTATTTCCTCGGCTATTAGCGTTAATCGATTATACCGTGACGGATTGAATGATTTAAATAAAGACCGGGTGCGTCACGGGCCCGGCCTGGTACACTCGACCGCGCCCCATGAAATGATGCCGTTGCATTTGCCCATTCTATTATCCGATCCGCTACGTTTTTTCTGGTGACACGATCGCTCATACTAGATCCTCGAAACAAAATAACGGAGGTTAACACTTCCGCCTTAGCATAAAATATAGTAGTACACCGATGCCAGCATCGCTTGTACAGTTCAGTTCGCTTGTGCATAAAAGGCACAGCTTCTGAAGATATAATAATTATTGTATATCTTTTATAGTTTCAAAGAGGTAATTAAAAATTTTCAAATTATAGTATATAAAAGATTGAGATTGCATATAGATAAAGTAGAAGTTATGTCGTGTTTATACGTATATCAAGTTTGTTCTTGTGTGAAATATTGATTAGTCGTAGGAACATTAAATGCATACAATTAACAACCGCAACCGTTTGCGAAATTTGACGCCGGTTCCGAACGAGTAATCTATTTCGGTGCCGCAGTTCTCGTCCTAAATTTACGTCGTTCCGCTACAAAGACGACCAGAATTATGATTTCCGCGACGCTTAGTTACGTTTTCCAGTTTTGTCAGGCGACAATTTCTAATGCAGACGACGATGCATTTGTGTGTTGCAGGTGACCGGAGCCGAACGGGCCAGTATTCATGCCAGTATGCCAATCGAATGCCGGTGGACGACCATTATATTTACCGTCACCGATAGCCAATTAATAAGTTACTTAGATAGATCAATTAGTAGTCAATAATATCCTCTCGGGCAAGGGAGATTTAATCGCCAGTTAATCGCGACTATATAGCGAATAAAAACGTGAACGCGTAAACCCGCATTTTTTCCGTAAGCTCGCGTTTCGCGGATAAACACACAGCTTATAGCACTTCTGTCAACGACAATAATTTCTAACGACGTTTCGCTGCCCGCGTCGTCAATTTTGGCAGATAAAAAGGGAAGAAAAGGATAGAGTTTGGTGTACGTAATCGTGAAGTGATCGACTGTTTTTCGCGTGGCTGTGGAGTGCAACGAAGGACAGTCTGCGACGCAGAAGTGGATGCGGACACCACCCCGGCGATCATCACGGTGGCTGGAAACGCTGACTTACATCGAGAGCGCCAACGTGCAATCAAGGTTCATGGTTTTCATGGTGAGTCACAGCACCTATTTCTAGCTTTTCCCTTAACGTTCTTTTTTCATTGAAATCTTGTGCTGCAAGCGTGGCCCTCTCTTCTTGGGCTTCTTTCCATTTGGAATACTGAATCGGCCGAGTCGCGTCCGTCTCTCCGGTCAATGCCACGTGGAATCAATTGGCCACGGCCGTGAGTCTCTCCCTTCACAATTAAGCTCTCATGTTGGAGGGACAACTCGTGAACGAACTGTTGCGTTTTCTATTAATCAAGTTGTCAGATTTCTCAAACATTCCTATTTATTTTACCAATCGTTATTTGAAATTGTAATATTGAGTTCCTGTTACGATATCGACTTGAAATTAATTATTATATATCTATAATTTATAATATTTTTTTTAAGTTTTATATTTTTCATTATGCAGTGTTAAATAATATTAAAATTTTTTATCTTAAAAAAATTACTTAAGAAAATAATCCTTTAGAGAAAATGTACGGAAAAAACAGTTTTACTAAATATAGAAAAATTTTTAGTATTTGTAAATTATAATAACGTGCTATTATAATTATGAATATTACTATTGTAATATTGGTAATAATAACTATAATTATAGTCAATTTCAGTTACCATATATTTGTCGATAGAACTCTACATAGTTATTATTCCTAACATTACAGCAGTATTAATCATAATTACAGTAATATGTAATTATAGTTACAAATATCAAAATTTTTTTTCTCGGTAAAGTATCTAAAAATTGAGATAGATATAGATTTGAAAATAATTTTGTTAAACTATCAAAATAATTATATATAGGATAAACTAGTTACTATAGAATTTAAAAAATTTTACAATATTCTCTATCATGCTCTAGTTTTCTATGTAATTATTTTGAAGGTTCAACAGAATTATTTTCAGATCTGCATCTAGCTTTTTAGATATTTTAGCAAAATCGTTTTTATTTCCGTGTGTGATAAGGGTATGTTAAGTTAGCACCCCAACTATAATACTCAGGAGTTCTGATTAGAGTTCCCACTTCCTTTTGACGAGACGAAGAGTTCCCTATAGTTAATAACAAGAGTTCCGCTCAATAAACATTTTTTTTACATTTTTTAAAAATGGGGTGCTAACTTTTTATCGAATTTCGAGGTGGAATAGTTCTGAGCGGCTTAATAGCTTCAATTTGCGATTACCTAGAGTTCCTGATATGTAAAAATATTTTCGAATATTAAAAAAAAATTGAAAATTTTTAAAAAATTAATTTTTAAATACAATAATTCTGATGATAATTTCTGCTTCTTTTTGACAATACGAAGAGTTCTCTATGTTTTTTAATGACATATGCGCTTAATAATCATTTTTTAATAATTTTTTAAAAATGGGGTGCTAACTTTTTAACGAAATTCAAGGTCGCTTAGTTCTGATCAGCTTAATAGAAGTATTTTGTGAATACCTAGAGTTCTTGATACATAAAAAACATTTTTGAAGAATTATAAAGTTTAAAAAAAATAGTAGAAATCTTTGAAAATTTTTTTGAGAGTACCGAGTAGTTCTGAGTTGCGTTTCTTATAGTACTTGACGAGTTCTATCGAAAACTGTGAGGTGGAAAAGCGATTGGACCAACGCCAACGGTTTGCAAGATACAGCGACATTTGTCAGAAGATCAATAATTTTTAGAGTATATCTCGGAAACCGTTGGTCCAATCGCTTTGAGCCCTCATACTTTTCGACAGAACTCGTCGAGAACTGTCCAGAACTCCGAACAGAACTACTCGGTACTCCCAAAAAATTTTCGATCAAAAATTTTTTTCTAAGTCCCAGGTCGGAAAATTTTTTGATAGTACCGAGTAGTTCTGTTCAGAGTTTTGGACAGTTCTCGGCGAGTTCTGTCGAAAAGTATCAGGGCTCAAAGCGATTGGACCAACGGTTTCTGAGATATACTTATTTAAAAATTGTATGATCTTACAAATTTAACAAATGTCGCTGTATCAAACCGTTGGTCCAATCGCTTTTTCACCTCACAGTTTTCGATAGAACTCATCGAGTACTATAAGAAACGCAACTCAGAACTACTCGGTACTCTCAAAAAAATTTTCAAAGATTTCAACTATTTTTTTAAAACTTTATTATATTTCAAAAATGTTTTTTATGTATCAAGAACTCTAGGTATTCACAAAATACTTCTGTTAAGCTGATCAGAACTATGCGACCTTGAATTTTGTTAAAAAGTTAGCACTCCATTTTTAAAAAATTATTAAAAAATGATTATTAAGCGCATATGTCATTAAAAATCATAGAGAACTCTTCGTATTGTCAAAAAGAAGCAGAAATTATTATCAGAACTATTGTATCTAAAAATTAATTTTTCAAAAATTTTTAATTTTTTTTTTAATATTCGAAAATTTTTTTACATATCAGGAACTCTAGGTAATCGTAAATTGAAGCTATTAAGCCGCTCAGAACTATTCCACCTCGAAATTCGATAAAAAGTTAGCACCCCATTTTTAAAAAATGTAAAAAAAATGTTTATTGAGCGGAACTCTTGTTATTAACTATAGGGAACTCTTCGTCTCGTCAAAAGGAAGTGGGAACTCTAATCAGAACTCCTGAGTACTATAGTTGGAGTGCTAACTTAACATACCCGTGTGATAAAGAAATTGTAATTATAGATAAATTTAATTATCTTTTTTTGAACGAATTCTTGGGTCGATCATTGTTTGACATTCGTGTGTGAATGAACTTGTCGATCAAGCGAAACGAATACAAGCCCATGAAACTACCGTAAATTCGTGCCTTGGACCGCCCGTTTATTTCTGCTCTCATTGAATACCTTCTTTACGCATTCGAAACGTTTTATACGGGCGCCACCCAGAATCGATCGCGCGGTTTTCACGAGGTTGCGACAAATGAGCGCGTATACTCGCATGCATTTTAAATCCCGCCTTTATCAAGTATCGACGGTGCGCTGCAAATGTTGCGCCGAGCGTATTTGCATAATTCTCGCGCTTGGCCCGCCTCCGCGCGCATCGTCTCGTTATCTTTACGGGCGCATCGTATCGTGTCGCATTTTCGCGACGCGACGAGAAACGTTGGATATTAAAATTACGCACCGTGATATCAGTAAGCAGTAAAATCGAACCGTAAATACGTACGCAACAGGACTACCGATGTACCCTTCGTCTCCCGTTGTCTCCACCGGTTTTATTCCCCCGACTGACTGCTCAGGGACCCCTCTATTTTAAGCATCGCGACACTCAGTGCCTCTACGGCCGATTCCGTTTCTTCCTTTGCTGTATTTCACCGTAAGACCATTGGGTAATGAGCACCGCCGTCGTCGTAGCACGTGTCACGCGCGATTTGCATAATTGCTCGTCGACTTCTCTTGATGCCGTGCGCGCCGCCTCATTATCTTTATACTCGTCATATTGCGCTTCCGAACACGGCGAAATCACCGAGACATCGAATTTATATTTTGAGCGCGGCTCTGACGTTTCAAAACGACGATTCGCAAAGCAGAAATCGTGTTGACAAGCATCTTCGCGCGAAAAGAGCGTCAGTGTCGTCACCCTTTACTGCCTGACTACTTGCTTTCTTCGGTTTGTTAATTTTGTCTTATTATTAATTATCGTAGCGTTTGCATTCTCCTTAGGCCGCTGAAACGACTCTCCTAATGAATGGATCTGATATGATCTCGAGCAATTTTATCGGCGCGTGCACACACATGGGTTGCTATTTTGCGGAATGTAACTTACGATATGTACGACGATCTTATCTTTATGTGTACGTTATCATCGTGTTTATATCGAGTTGACATTGCATTTCCGTTTTGGATCCGAAATATTTGGAAGATTCTGTTTCGAGTAATGAGATGTACATAACGATATGCAACCGAGTATTCTAAATAGGGGCATTCTGTATTTTATTTTGATTAAAGAATTTCCTATAAACGTATAATCTTGAGACGGGAACACAATGAAGAGTAGACTGTAAAAATACAAAACACTATATGCAAAGAATAGTTTTATTGAAAGTTTTGCTAGAAATAATTTTGTTAATCTACAATATTACAAAATTAACAAAAAGATGTTCAAGCTGGTTGCATTTTGCAGATAAGATAAGAAAAATGTAATTTTTAGTATATATTTGGTTAATGTAACGATAATTTATTTGATACAGAAATCATTAATTTGATTTAACTATAATTTTTTTTTTAATCAATATATATTTATTTATAATATTAAATGAAAATTGTTATATAATAATTGATTTATTAAAATTTAGTTATAAATTTTTGCAGTGTAGAATGTCAAAACTTCTTATAGCATTACTCATCATATTCACGTTTACTATACAATTATTTTAGTGGTTCAACAAAATTATTTTCGTACAAGTGTCAGAAATATGTTCGAACTAACGCTGGCTTCCTTCTATTAAAATTGCCCGTTTATTTTTTATTGCTCATATCTCGCTCTTATATTTCACTGCGCACACCTCGCCTTCATTCCCCATCCAGATAATTCATCTCGCTCGCAACAGCCGGATGATTTGCTGGCGCGAAGATTTCGATGCGAGGGTCTGCGGCGTGTTACGCAAATTAGTTAACGTGACCGGACGTAACCCCGATGTTATTTATCCCTTACCTTAGAGGTAGTCTGGTGGGCTAATTAAGAAAAAAAGCCGGATAAGGATCGATTCCGTCGAGAGGCGATCCACGGCGATCTCGCCTCGGCATTTCAGTCGAGATTATTTCGTGGAAGAAAGAAGGAGAGGGTTCAGGAAAGGGACAGGATTGTGGCGAGAGGGACGAGGCGAGACACTGCGAGAAGACCCACCGTTGGGTTACGGGTCAGCCGCAGTGGAGCATTAATAATCGTTTACAATCTTTAAGGCAGGGTGTGGCGAGTGCGTTCACCCTCTCGCTCGTCTTCCTCTTCTACCTTCCTCCTCTTCCGCTTCTTTTTCCTCGCGTTCTTCTCTTCTCTTCTTTCGCACAGTGCAAACTATAAGAAGAAGGGAAAGATCTAATCTACCTTCGTAAACGGTTATGTTCTAGAAGAAAGTAAAGATATACTTTTATTATTAATTTAGGCATTAATTTGTTCTTATTGAAAACTTATTATGAAATATGAATATCTTTATTTTCTTATACCGCACTTTAGTTACTTAATCAGTACGTATCTGAATTTAAAAGATTGACAAATTTCTATAAGAAAAATTAAAAATTTTATAATATAAAAATGAAAACAAAATAAGAGAAAGATATACAGGAAAAGAAAGAAAATGGAAGTCTTGAAATATAGAAATGATAATTATATTGCACTCTCCGTATTAAATGTTTTCCTGCAAATATATCTGAGAACAAAATTAATGCATTTTTGAATTTATAAAAATAAAACTAATATTTTAATTAAAAAATCAAAATAATTGCTAGTTTTGCACTTGACAAGCTCTTCTCATTTAATAGTCTTAGATTGCAGAACGTGATGTTTACTGTTACCGAACTGCAATTTCGTACCTTTTGCATTTCACTTGCGCTTCCTAGTAGTTTACGTCCGTAATTGCGAGGTGTGTTGGTGCTTAGGAAACATTGTAAGATTTGCAGCATCAGCGTGTGATACCCACTGGGTATCAATTTACGATCGGTTTGGTGCGTTTAGCTATATTGCTATTTAATTTCGCAATTGCGAGGTATTGACTAGAAACGGGAAATTAACACCATCATCGAGAAAATTCTGTAAACTGGTATATACCGAGAGAACGCAATTTTTGTTTCAATTTTCATTGAATAAACGTTTTTATTTTTACGTCATGCTAATAATTTTAAGAATGCAATTCATGTAGGAACATATCGGTTATCTTTGTTAATTTCTTTTTGATTTTTTTATCCAATTACGATAAGAATTAATTATCTTGAAGAGGTGGGAAAATTTGTCGTTTCTCTTGTGTTTTATAAAAATATATCTTTCTTAAAATGTTACACTTGCCTTGGAGGCTTTGAACAGATCGTAAAGTGATTTTATTCGTGATTGCTTTTATGCTCTGCAAGCAACAAAGTTAATTCTCATCAAATCATCGGACGGGCAACCATCGAAAAATTCGCTGCGGTGGGCGATAAGGCATTTTTTCGTGCGTTATTAACGACGGTGATAAATATGCGGGAATGGCAACTTCGTTCTTTTCAAGAGTGCGACGAATCGGCGATCGGGTTCTCGCCGGCATGAAAAAAGCGTCTCTGAAGAACCTGTTTTATTATCGACCGCGTGAATCTACGTTATTTCGTGAAAATTGTCGGTTATACTGAGAATATGTAATATATCGGTTCCATATTTTTTCATAGAAAATACTATAAGATTGATATTATTTATATGAGAACATCTGAAATAGTTCCTCTCAGAGCTGTGTGGCGAGACGGCTGCTTGCTAATACGGATCAGCTCGCGAGGTCTCGGATCTGGCACCGGTGGAGCGCCTGACAATTTTTATCGGCCTAGCTTTTACAGTACCTATTCAGTTACATTTTTTTTAATTTAAAATCTGTACTTAGTTATATCACATATCATTACAGTCAGATATATAGTGAATGATTTCTTATTAGAGTTTTAATTCATAAACCAAGATAAGAAATCTACTGTACGATTATATTTATTTATTTGTTATTATTTATGATATATTATTACATATTATTATTATATTATACGATAATGATTAAAAATCTGGATTTCTCAAAGAAACGAATGCATCTTTGTTTTATAATTTTAAATCGTATAATATTTCAAACTTTATATTAGATAATTAACTCTCCGTCTGCAAACCTGGTCTTTCTTAGCACAAATAAAATTTCATTCCATTAAAGGAGAGCGAAATAGGGTTCTCGCTTTTAAAATATGTTAAAAAATTATTCTGTAATTAAATAGAAATGTATAATCAAGAATGTTTTCACATTTTTTAAAAACTTAAATTGAGTAAAAAAAATTGGGCTGTATGGAGTGAATAAAAGTATGATTACAAACGACGGGTTAATTTTTATTGAATGAAAAAAAAAGAACAGAACTTGAATGGTTCATATTTCTTACGAAATCGTAACTTTCAATGTTCTGGACTATGGTGCGGTGTTATTAACGGTGGTGATAAATACTTGCGTTTTGATTCTCGGGATATGGACCTCTTTTTTCCTGGCTTTCTTTTTCTTTTCGCCAGAGCGACGAATCGACAAGAAGCAGCTAGTCCTCTGGGGAACTCGTTCCTCCGACGCGCGTGCGATTCGGTTGTCTCGGTTGAAAATCGGTCATCGGCCTTCCTCCCCTTTGAATAACCTACCATCACCACGCAGTCATCTCGCCTCGTCGCCACCTGCGGCGAGGAATCAGCATATTTAGCATCCGGTCGAATTTAATAGACGTAGCGCATCGCGCGCCCGCGTTTGCGAGACGCATTAATAACGTCGCGCTGCATAATATACACGTGCCATGACGGCGTCTGGATGCGCCGCCGCTATCGAAACTCAATACGGACACGCCGTTTACATATTAGTGAGAGTTGCCGAGACGTCGAGACACTGTTACAGCAATTATGATATGCATCGTGAAGACGGTAATTTATTTACAGTTGATTTAATTTAATTAGACTAGTTACAAATTAAAAGAAATTTTTATTAATACATGTAGTTTAATTTTTCAAAGATAATTAATCTTATTAGCATACAATGAGATAAAAGCGTTTAGTATTTGTAATTGAAATCGATGAAATAATTATGGTTAGGAGCTCTATTTTTGTAGTTATTACTATTCCTATCATGTTAGTAATAATAATTATATTTATTGTCTTATCCTTAAATGTATTATTACCGATTAGTACAAAAAAATAATTATAAATTTTAATTAAATAATATTTACAATCATTTATTTCTCTGTTACGTAATGTTGCTCAATAAGTTTTAATTGTCTTCTGTTTGTAAATTATTGAAATGTGCAACGTGTATAGCATGGTTTCTTTTATTATATAGAATAGAATTTTTGTCAAGATTTATATCGTACATGGAAAATTTTATTCACACGAGCGAATGGACGGCAGTGAGATCGTAAATATCGAGATTATGCGAGTGATTGGCGGGGAATATTCTAAGATTGCGTGTGAATATTCTAAGATAGAAATCTGGTATGGATCGAATGTCGATATCACTGATTTTATAGAACGTTTGTTCATAGGTCTGCTATACAAACACACTTGGAATGTCTAGTGGCTCGAGAAAAATCTTACGACATTAACGCACGTTTTGTTAATATTCCGAAATATTTCATCGAGGCTGTGCAGGGAATAAGAAAAATCACACGTTTATCGACTCGAATATATCGCCGCGCCTAGGTACATGGAGCACCGTGAACATATTTTTCACGTAAAGCGCATTAAAGGCAGTACCGGGTATAAGGCTTCTTTCGAGGGAAGTGAAAAATGAAACGATTCCGTGGCATGATTCATCACCCGCGCCGGTTGCAGTCTTCGAGAAAGTGATGCATGTCTGTTGTCGGGGACGATATGCCGAATATCATTTATCCCAACGTCTATTAAGCTGGCACAGCCACTTCAGCACAATCAAACGCGACCAATAACACATTTTTTTGCTATTTTTTATCGCGCGCGCGCGGTACGTGTAACCATTTAATTTTGCTGATACGTGAGAGACTCAAAAAAACTTTCTTTTTTTTTTTTCATTCAAAAATTATGATCTAATTGGTATTCTAATCAAATTTTGATAAACACAATTTTTTAGCTAAAAAATAAGAAAGATTTTGGTAGCTACATCTTAATAAAATAAATGATTATATATTTGTATTAAAACATTTCTCTCAGTATCCATATACAGATATAAAAATAGTTTTGTTGGATCATCAAAATAATTATGTAGGAAACTTGAGCACAATAAGATGAGCAATGCTATAAACAACATGCTTTTGATGATATTTTAGCATCCTGCACAAGTATTTGATAATTAAAATTATTTTCAAATTTGTATTTAGCTAAAGTTTTAGATAGAATTCTGCAATACGATTTCAAACGACGAAAAAGTGTTCCCTCCACGTTTAAATTGTTCTTTTTTAATTAAAAGTTTCAATATTGGGAAACATATTGACTTGGTGAATAATAGAAGCGTTTTAGGCAACTGCTAAGTCCACAGGTTTTACATAAGAGTAATTAAATCGAGATAAAACACGATGAGGAAACTTGAACGTTGCAAAATTAAAGTCATTTCTGTCACGTACGAGATACTATCATATCCAATAGAAAATGCGTTTCCTGTAAGATGCTCAGTTACGTGCATTTAAGAAATATAAGCTAATTTTTAATGATATGTTGCCGGTTGGAGGTAATCGTTTCCTTCGTTAACAGCCACTAAAATTGGGAAATGTTCCTCGTTAAAAATTAATGTGGACTTTTCGGGGTCGGGTTAATGTTTTAACGTAGAATCGTAAGGTTCTCGGCGCAGGTGCCATTTCGATTTCAGCCGTGACGGGATCAGCATTATATGGAGATACTTTATCATTCTTTTTATTAGCCATGTAATTCTGTAATGTACAATGTTTAGTGCACACAGCCGTGAGCGAGTCAATGGGCTCCATACACTTTATCGAACAAATTATTCTCGTTACGTTGGAAAACTGCCGGGAGTGGATACCCGTTGGAGAAATGGAAAATTTATAGTTGATATAAAATATTAACATTATTGCTCTTAATTACATTCAGTTTATTTTTAGTTGGTTTAAGATCGAAAATGATCAAAAGAAGAGAGTCGTACTTTCTGAATTTTACAAAATATTTTTCTAAATATAATAGGAATTAATTTTTTATGGTTTTATGGGAATATTATCTTGAATTTTACATCTCGTCTCAACGTGGTTAAAAAAATATTATAAATATTATAATTTATAATCTAGTTTAATTTGTTATAATTTATTTTATTATTAGCTTATGTCATTAATTGGTTCAACGCGATACGAATACCCGATTAATGTTATTTATTTCTGATTGCGAATTGTAGTCTCTTTGATTGACTTACCTATTTTTATCATATCTCGTAACGGAGAAGAGGAAAGATACGTGTATATAAAATATATTTCATGTTGATTTCATTGTAAGATTGTAACATTCGAAGTGCGACGCCCACATGGCGAGAACATAAACCGTCGGTTAATTGTTCCAACGGATTTAAAGACTGTGCCCGAAATAAATGAACATCGTCCGCGAAGGTGTGTCCAAGCTGTATATGGGCGTTGCGGATTATATTTTTTTTGTTGCGTACATGCCGTTAAGCATCACGAAATATAGAGGGGACATTTATTTATACCCAGCATTTTCGAGTGTTGCACGTGAGCTTTAATTATGCGAGCTTTTTATTTCGTATGCAGCCATTTACTTTCTACATTCCGTTAATATCAATATATACGGAAAGAATGGTTTGTCGAAACGGAATATCAAATCTAAAAATTTTTAGTAGATATAGATCTAAAAATAATTTAGTTTAACTATCAAGAGAAATGTACAGGATGCTCAAATTTGTTGTTCGATTATCAAATTTTTTTGCAGCATTGCTCATTGTGCTTGAGATTTACATAATTACTTTGATGGCTCAATAAAATCATTTTCAAATTTGTATTTTGCTAAATTTTTAGATATTTTATTAACAAAATCATTCGCAAGCTGCTATAATTATGAAAAAAGAGTTTAGTTGTATTAATTAAAATTTTGATTAAAAATTGACAAATTTTTTTTCTCGTTGAATCTTATTTATCATAATTTTAATTGAAATAATCAATACTCTGATTTATATATTTGAAGAGTACATGAGCGTTTTTTATATAATTATTTTGTTCGTCCAATAAAATTATTTTCAGGTCTGCATCTAGCTAAATTTTTAGATACTTCAGGAAAAAATTATTATTTCCGTATATAAAACTGAAAAAGAATTAGATCAATAGTGTTCGTTAATATCATAGTTACTATTTTTTAAAAATCTAAGTCAAATTGCGATAGTTGCACGATTGCATCTTTGACTTGTCCAACAAATCACTTTATGAGCAAGAACAATTAATAAAAATTGGTTCGCGTGATCGGTGAGTAAAACTATCGTCTCTCAACACGTAGTACGACGAAAAAATAGCAAAATTGTCAATGCATTGGTAATGGCTTTCTTGCAAGTGATGAGATCTTATCATCAGATAATGTGTGGCCGGAGGGACTTGCTCTGTTTGATGGGTACTTATGCCAGCGAGACGTTAAAACGAGCTCAAATACATAGGTAGAGCAACGCTCTCTTTCTTTATTATTGCTAATGATTATGTACCGTAATCGTTAAACTAACGTCTTGCTTAAAATGCGAGCACGTCAGTTTACCACGCAAAGTCTGTCACGTTGTCTTAATTTTCTTGTTATAGCAAATTTTGAGAAAATTAATTGATAAATATTATTGAACTATTGTGCATTGGTCCTTTCAAGAGTAAAACGAATTAATTTAACTATTTAAGAAATCATAAAAATTATCGTAATTAAGAAGGGTAGTTTAAAGAAATTGTCAAAGTGATCACAAATTAAAGATAATAGTTTGTCAAGGATTGTGAAACGAAATAAAAATGACAAAAAAGAAAACAATATTTGATCATGTTTTATTTGATTAATCTATCATTTTCTCTCAAGTTAAAAATAATTTTTCTTTTTTTTTAGATAACTAATCTTTTGAAAATTTAATTTTTAAAGTTGTATTTTTGAGATAAGTGATATGTATTTGTATGATAATGTGACAGATTCACGCAATAAATAACTTTCACTGCTCTCTATTACACTTGATATTATTTTACTTGATTATTAATTAAAGTGATCTAGTTTAAGTAAATAGAATTTATTTCAAGAAGTATCGTCGTAAAATAATTAAAATCTGTAAATATATGATAGATTAGCATTTGTTCGAGAAAAATTATATACATAGCTTGAATAGAAATCTGTAGAAAAATAAACTGTATATATTTGAAGAAAACACATTTTGAGATTGTGACATGTTCTAACGTTGCTACATAACAACGATCAGAAACAGTTTCACAACAATGAAGTCGGCATACTGACAGTTCGCATTTTCTATAGTTGAGCGGAACTATTCTCTTTCCTCAAGTGCTATAAAACATTGATCACTGAGAAATATTCCACGTGTTGTGTAGATAGAAAGACTACGAACTATTAACCACAGCGGAACTTTATGGAATATTGTAACGCATTTCCGGCGTCTCTTCGTGATTATAAAAGAAAAACACAAGAAACTTCCAAATTTTTTTCTAAACGCAATTCTATAAGGCTCCAAACGACATAACCAATGCATATCAACGTATTCGCCAAATATTGGCCTATATTTATATGGATAATTGTGCATATCTCTCTCATGTAATATTGTATTTATTAATATTGGTGTATATTGAACACCTAAAGTCGCTTTAGTCTCTATTTCTAACAGATCTGGTAGATCAATATAAGTCATTTGCGCAATTTACTAGCTTTAATCTATAGAGAAGTGGTAGCCAACCCGCGGCATGTGTGCCATTAGTGACACGCGAAGACATTTTCAACGATACTGCTTAAAGAAGCACGTACAAAGAAAAATTTTAGAAATAAAAAATGACACATTAAAATAGCAAGCGTTCATAAAATTATTTTTTTTTTGCTGCATTTGTTTGTTTTTGTGCTAAAGGCACAAGATTGATATTTCATTGATGCGTTTTTGTCACAAAGATTTTTTTATGTAACAAAGAGTATTGATTGATTGTTGGATATTGTTTGAAAAATTCTAAACGATAGTCAATCAAATAACAAGAATAAAGTAAGGCTTTAACCGCTAAAACAGAATATATACATAATTTCTGATAAAATTTTGGTTTGTAATCATTTTCTTTAAAACGAATATGAAGCAGAACATAATGACAAAAATAAACTTTGTTAAACAGAAGAAATCTTTTTGCTTTTGATGCAAGAGAAAAATGTGTAAGATTTCTGTCTTTTTTTTTTTGTTTAATTCTGTAGTAGAGAGATACATACAGAAAAGATTTCGAACCTTCGCAATACGTCAAACAAAAAGATTGACCATCCCTGATTTAGAGAGTTTGCTGCAACGATATATGTGATTTATAATACGTTAATTCACAACGTATAGCATGTGGTTCATCGTTCGTTCGACGCATTTGATGTACAACGCTTTGATAGCAAGTTCGTGTGCGGCTCAACCCTCATACTACATATGGAAGACTCGATTATCGGTATCGCGTAAGCACGATCGATTTTTCGATGGACTCATTTAACGGGCGTGAACACGCGCGCTTTCTGATTTACGACTCTCTCGGATAATAAGCGACCGTGTTCGCTGAAATCATTACTTTTCATGTAGTGAAACTGCGAAAAAATCGCTAATTTTGAAATTATTTAATTGGGAATTTCTCTTTTTATTTAAGAATAATCGATTTAAAGGTCTTATTACAGAGTAATCATGATTGTGATTTATATGTTAAAGAATCTCTTAGACTAACGAGTATTAAAAGCGAAACCTCAAACTTTTACATTCAATTCATGAATAATATATATGCAATGGCTAGAATATGGTAAAAATGATTAAGTCATAAATTAGTGAAAGAAATTCATGGTGACATAAATGATTACGCATGTCTTATAAGTTAGCAGAACAAAGCTTTATCACGCATTGAATTTATAAATCTAGATTGCTTATTGGAATCTGAAGAAAACGAAATGTGATAATTCCGTGTAAAGTAAAACTTCATTTTTTCGTAGACACAATAATTATTATGTCAGGGAAATAATGTTAAATTTGTACGTGGCTTGTCAACGATTAGTTTCGTCGGTGCTGAAACTGAAGTGGAAATAACTTGTGATTAACTTAATAATAACCTTCTGCACGTAAAACGCGTCGTCGTATTCGCTAGTACGGACTGAAAAGCGAAACGACAAAGAATTCGTCCGAATTTTATGGCGCGGACCAGAACTGCGCGAACAACTTCTTCTCTCTCTCTCTGCCCACGCTGCCGGAACAAAATGGCACTCTTTTAATTTACGAATCGTTAACGTCGTCCGGGCCCAGCACTAAAGCCGACGAAAAGCCGCGACCATAGCGAGACAGAATGTTTAAGGCTGGTGTAAATTTCGCCGGTGTTAAAGAGGTGCCAAATTTTTTAAATCACCTGGTCGAGAGATCCGCTTTCACGGTAATGCAAGGACGTATCTGTATAGAACGTATCTTTCAGTAATTTCGCCTCGGCATCGATTTGCATCGCTGTGCAGAACTTGACAACGTGCACACGAGCCTTGAAGATACACCTCGGCGATTATTACACCGCCTGGAGAACAAAACTATACTTTTTTAAATTATTGCACGGATGAGAAAATCGGGTACATTACACATCTCAGTAAACAGCAGATTCATTATGTAGAGTGTTCCAAATCTCGAGCATTTCCTTCTTTTCAGGTTCCTCGATAAATTCGAGACACATTTCCTTAATGCAGATCTGATGAAATTTTTTATTTCGTTAATATTTATAGAAAATATGTATTTTCTATAATATTTTAATGAATAATTCTTAAATTTAATTTTGTTTTTACAGTTTTAAAATACACAAAATTAAATTTTTTAAAAATCCGAATTCAAATATTAGTAGTCAAATTTAAAATGTTGAGATGTTAATATATTGCATATATACCTACATACTTTTAAAAAAATGCATAGGACAAAAAATTATCTATTAATTTTGAGATTAGAAAAATGAACATAAAAGTGCAAAACATTTATTGCCCATAAATTTATATCAAGAAACGATAAAATGACCTATTATAGTAAGATTTAAATAAATGTGATGCTTTTTTCGGCCCCACAAATGTAATAAAATTTCTTTATTATATTGATTTTAGATTGTGACAGATATATTTGTTGCAAATAAGGAAATTTAGTATTTTCCAATATGATTTGTGATAATTTTAAAACCTTGAAAAAACAGAAGTTATTATCGAACATTTGTGTTTAAACGGAAAAAGATGAAAAACAAGTAATTAATGAATTGTTATGCCACGTTCGTAGTTCATATTTAAGCGAGGTTTTAAAGTGACAGAGTAATGACGGAAAACGTTTGACCAACATTGTTTTCAGTTATTTTACGTGAATTTTTGAGTGAAGAGATTCATGAGCTTTTTATTATTCGCTTGTTGTGCCGCTTGTGAGTCACTTTGGGACGCATGTCTGGTGGCCGTTTCAGAGGCCATAAGTACCCACATTACCAACGAATATTGCCGATAAATAATGCGTCCCACTTCCTCGTAAATTCGGATGTATGCACCGCCCGAGCTCTCCTCGGTCGAGCTCGGACCGTCTATTTCCACATTGTAACCCACCGAAGCGGTCCTGCGATAAAATTATCTGTCGCTGTTTCTGAACTGCCTTGATCCGTTTACTACACTTACTATAACTGTCCTCTACTGATTTCGCGTAGCCGCAAAAAAGTGTCCCGCGTTCATTATTGATTTTATCATAGAAATGCTGCAGATTAAGTTTAAATTTAATATTACCTATATACTTCATATTAAGATTTTTAATAATAATGAATATGATATATCGACGCTTAATTCTGTTAAAATTGAGCTACTTTTGCATCAAAATCTTAAAAATAAAATAATTGACATAGGAAGATTTTTATTCAGTATATTTTTTGACACTCTGAGAAGAACAACGATAACAACAATGATACAAAAGTAGCACGTTTATGGATATATAATCTATGTAGAATTAATGTACATATAGTTGAATAAACTATTTTATAATCATTGTGAAATATGTAATAATTTGTTCAACTATGTTACATTAATCCTCCATGTATGATCAAAGTTTTTTAGCAGAAATTTTATACTCTCTGAAAAATTTCTCTGAAATAAATAAGGGTGGAATTTTATCTCTTTTATTTCATTAAAAAATTATTTAGTAATAGAATAGAGATTTTGAAAAGTAATCTTGAATGTTTCCAAATTTTTTGAAAACTTAGAACAGGATAAAAAACTTTTTATTTTGAAATAATATTTTCAGAAAATATTTTTGTTTGTAAAAAGAAAATATATCCCCATTACCTATACATCCATATACTTTAATTCTTATATTTTGAAGTCACGCAATGACATAACTTCTCGTTCCAAAGTATTGATATGGCAATCAAGTGTGAATCATAACGAGTGGCCACACCTAAGTAGCGACGTGGAAACCGCGTAAAATCGAGTTGAATGTATTCAGTCGTCTAAATCGCGTTGTTTGAATGCTCGATGTTGCCGCCACACGAGGTTGTATGGCTCGTGACTCACAATGCTGCCGAGTTAATATTATAGAATCACTTTTCGCGCAGGCGAGTCAATAAGTGGCCATATCGCCAACGAATATCGACGATAAACGACGCGCCTACGGACCACTTCCTCGTAAAATCGAACTGTCGAGTCTACATCTATTTTCAGATTGCCAACGCGCCTCTGTGTCCAGCGGGTAAAACCTGTTCGACATTGCATTTCGTTTCACGCGCCATTCGATACACTCGATTCTGCCAGCTTATCGGCAATATGTCTCGTCAAAGCACCGTTTTTGATAATGGTTTGGTGAAGAGATTGCGAAGGAAAATGTGCGCTGCGTATCTGCCTTTGCGAAATTTGTATTATTTTGATTTAGTCAAGCATCTTTTTCTTACATTTTGCATCGAAAAAATCTCATCTACTTTATAATTTCAGAATAGAGTTTTTTTTTCTATAATATACATGAATTGTTCTTCAATATATATATATATATATATCTTTTCTTGTATCGTAGAAAACTTCTGAAGAGAGAACAATTTCTAAGTAAGTGAAAATAGACCAACCAGAAGACAGTAATTCAAAATTCTGGTTATCTCAATTATTAGAATTATAATAATACGTTGAACCAGAAAATATTCTGATTTGTTCATATTTTTAACCAGGATTTTAATTAATGCAATCAGATTTTTTTTTTAAATATTTATGCTACTTACTGAATTGAGCGTTTTAGATTATATTAGAACTATTAGGTTAATATTTTATTAGTTCATTCGCCTACTACATATGCTTCATTTTGTGAGGTATCTACGGCATTTAAAGCGAGTCTAGATAGCAAATACGATGGCTTTCTTAATAGCTGCACCCGCATTTATTATATTATATGCGCGTTTAATAGCCTCGTTTTTATTATGTCGTTTCCACATAAACTTATTACTATATAAGACATTATTTAAATTTTGATCCTTTAGTTTTGTTGATGAAAAAAATATTTCTGATTTTCTCTACAATAAAGTCATGTGTTATAGATACCATATATGAATTGTAGAAAATTACAGTCTTGGTTGTATAGATAAGTATAAAATGTTTTCATTTATTACATTTTATTGGAAAAAGTGATAATAAAACCAAGGAAAAACTAACAAAATATTAAAATTATTATAAAAATAAATATTATTTTCCAATGAAACTTTTTGGCTCTGTGCACGACATTCCATTAAGTATAAAAAAAATAATGACATTTACAGTAGCACTTTCCTTTGTTTTTTATATAAAAATAAAAAAAGTTTTGCATCTTTATACCAAAAAATAAAAAATGAAAAATGTGTTAAATTTGCGAATTTAACACGACGCTTTCCTCTGTAAAGTATCTACAAAGAAACAATTATATTACCACTTTTCGCAGTTTCGTATACTATTCCAATAACTATTTCACTAATAAATGCAATTTGAAAAAATTTCCATCTATTAATATCTAATTTTTAAATTTTCCTTAAATATAGACCGTTTACGTCGGTTTGTGGGGGTGTATTATATACATATTTGAAACTGTACTTTTTTAATGAAATGTGTGAATCTCTTGTAAGAGCACAAAAGAAGTTATATAAATATAGGCAATTAACGTGGACAATAATTTGTCACAGTAATATACTTTTTGCAGCAATTGCATCGGTTGAATACTTCCAGCGTTTTATTTGGTAGGTATATTCCGATGGAAGCCATTAATCTTTCATCAAGGCATAAGTTTCGCATCACGAATCATTGATCCTCGGCACGCTCGAATATGGTATCGCACAAATCAATCGTGTTTTATAAATAAAAATGCAGCATCCTGTCTTAAACACATGCCGTATGCTTCCGTTACCGTTACTGGTATCTCGATAAGTAACCGTCGCGTCGTGTCGACGTCAATTTACGCGGTCGACTGCGATCGACGGCGGTCGGGCTATCATAAGAAACGATTTTATCGGCTCTGTCGTCATTCGTCACTGCCCGTGCATCTTCCGTCGTGTATGCCGAGGAACGTTAACTTAAATGTTAACAGAACATCAATCGTGTGTCTGACAATTATTGCGCACCGTTAAAGAAGTTATTAATCCCGCGATGCGGGTCGTGTAACGTTTCCAGGCTTACGTTATTAGCAAATGCTAATCATAGTGGAACGGGTAGTCTTAAGTACTCGAGTAATTCGTACCATTTATGTTACACGCAATTTCAACATCTATTTTCTAACATGACTTTAAAATATTGCATTTATAATTTGGCAATTGGATTACGACGACAATTTTCATCGTTTTTATTATTTAATTCTCTATTTCTTCGCATCTCTCTTTAACTTTCGTCGAATTTATTTTAACGTTTAAGCATACATTCAATGAAAAAGCAGCACGGCTGTAGTGAGAAACATTAAATTACTTTGTACGAAGCGATGATGATCGTACTCTCTTTCTCTTTCTTCCTCCGCTACATATAATGTTTCGTCGTCCCTAGTGTTCTTAATTCGCGCTTCTCTCTTTCGTTCGACGTACGCTAATGACGGGTTGCGAGCATAAGCGTCGATCTATTTAAAGGGGAAATTAACTCAGTCTGAACTCTCGAGAGTGCTAATGAAAAACGTCGGTGTTCGTGTCAGTTGCGAAAATTACTGCGCGCTTTGTGCGTGACATGTTGCGCTCGCCAAGTACCTGCCGATCTGTATAATTAGCACTGCTGATATCATAATCTAAAAAATTTCCGTACACGAGTCGTTAATGCAATCAGTAATTCAGTAAATCACGCATTGCATACATAAAACATTGCCTTTTCATTTTTATAGTTTTTAACATTATCGAAGTTCTGTTTAGTAATGGATTAGCTATATATGATTTACTTAACTATAGGAAAAGTATATAGAACTTAACTGACAGGCAGCGCTTAAAACTATAAATTATAATGATTATGTATACTGATGGTTATATATTGCATAATTTTTTTTTTTTTTTTCAGAAAATAAGGAAGATTTTTATAAGCAAATTATTATTCAATGCACATTTTTTAATATCTAATTTTCAAGTTTTGTTTCTTTTTTTTTTAATTTTAATTTTGTTTATAGATATAATATAAATGCTGTTTGAGTATCGATTAAAATAGTATGGAACGGTTTCTCTTCAAATGAAGAATCAATATTGAAAAGATTAAACATGCGAATCGTACACCCGCATATATAAAAGAGACATGTAGAAAAAAAAACGAAAAAGCTCACAGGAGGTTCCTCGGCGAAAGAAAGAAGGCAAAACCGGTTTTATTGCTAAAACCGGAAAGATTTCTTCCGTACACTGTCACCCAAAACGGACAAATGGGACGAGGTAGTTTGGCCACCGGTTACAGGATAAAAGAAGAATTTACGAAAATTGTTATGCATTTGTAGGAGCAACAGTGTCACAGATAATTTATTTCGGAGTATTTTTATGAAAACAATGTATAATATTTTCTTTATCTCGTATATTTACATACATGCAGGTACGATGTTAATAAATATCATGTACAAAGATTTTTTATTAACAAAAAGATATTAGAAAAATTCAAGAAAATAGATATATTGATTTTTAATCGAGCTCATTACAAATACAGAGTTTTTCCAACGTATTTTGTGTGCTGAAACCGACTCCGTAAATGAAAATGTGCTATTATATTGGGTTTTCGAGGAAAATGAGACAAAACGTCTGAAAAAAAATTTCAAAAATATTAAAAAACGCATTTTTGAAAATTCGTAGTTGATGAACTCGATGTGCGATACATTTCAAAAAGAGCTCAAATTAATGTTTATACATTGTACTTTAATATAAAACTATCGAATTTTTTACAACCGGCATCAAACTTTTGACGCTTTATTTTTAAAGGTCAGTGTAAAATCGTACAGTGTCAAAAACGATTGCTCTATGCAGTTTTCGTATAACATTTGCGCATGCAGTTACATAAAGGTTTATATTTAGTAAACAATTTTACAGTACATGCAAGTTACATATTTTTTTCATAAAATTACAAAGTCAGTTTTTCGGAAAATCGTTGTGTTTAAAAAATTATTTAAACAAACAAAAACACATTTTTATTACATAAGAGCATTTTCAGTTCTCTGTGTTAAATTCACTATTGAAATTTTTACTATTTGCAAAAATATTTTACACTGAAACTGTATGGAGCAATCGTTTTACTCGACATTGTATAACCATATTATGGACTCATCTAAAAACAAAGCGCACATTTCTCGCACATCGAGTTTGTCAGTTGTGAATTTTTAAAAATATAAAAAATCGAGGTTTTTTGGTACGTTTTTATCCTAATTTTTCTCGAAAATCCTGACGTAATAAAACAGTTTCACTTACGGGTTTAGCGCATCAAAAATTATGGATAACTACTGTTCTTTTCAAACAGTACAAAAAAGATCATATTTTGTAGAATATTTTGTAGTTATATCTTTCAGAAAAGTTTTTTTCAATCAAGAAATGTTGCATTTAGTAGTATCGTATTGCATTTGCGTGAAAGGTCGCTTATATGACTTTTAGCAGCGTCACGCCATCGATCGAATGTGTTACATCGATAACCAAGCAATTAAGTCGCTAATAATATAATTTACAACATACACAGCGGATGAGTTATCGATCTCGCGATGCAAATTTTTTTCAGAGATGAGTTATTGTCCAAATAAAATTATCCAGTATGCCGATGAGAGATTTTCTTCCCTGATTATTACGGAGAAAGTCTATCACCTTTTACACCAACCAATTTAAATGTGCTTATTAATGATTGCGTTTATTCGATAACTCCTTGTTATAATTGAAGGGCTGAAAAAATACACAGTTTTTTTGCCCACGAAATTTAAGTGTGAATTATACAAAAAATTTATTATCCAATAAACAAAATAAGATAAACATTTAATTTGATTAATATCAGATTATAGATTAGGGCTTAAATACTTTATTATAATAGCGTTTAAAACAGCATATATTTTTCGTTAATTGTATCTGTATGCGCGATAATTAATTTAGTGTAAAGACAAAAAAGGCTCGAGAAAAGAAACGAAGAAATCTTAAGCACAGTATTGCTAAATGATGGTTTTTAAAAAATCTGTATCTCACACACACACATCAATTATTAATGTAGAATCTTTCGGGTGTATTAATCGTGATTAACGTTTGCCAGTTTGTGCGGTTAATAATAATTAATGTGCGGCTATGTTCGTGAATATTTCCGACAAAACGGTAACTACGTTACGTGGTTATTACTATCCGGATTATTAATCGATCAATTCCTTCGTATAAATTATTACTCCTTGGCTGTTGCATGTAATTTCTCTGCTTTACATGTATTTACATGTGTTTTACATGACCGAACAATCAAGGCGATCGAATTTTAATGATACTCTTGTGTGTGAATCATTTAATATTTTTTAACATTATAATAATATTTTAATTTTTGGAACTTAAAAACTTAAATTTTAAAATGTAAAATATTTGTTTAAACGTCTATCTGTTATTTATTGTTGATTTTTACAGTTTAGATAATGTTTACTGCGAATTGATCCTATCTTTTGACTTCGTAAATGCAAATATTATTTAATATTAATCGTCTGATATCGACAAATTGATTACTTTAATAGTATATTTTAAATGTTAAATGCAATTAATTTTTTTAAAATAAAAAATAAAATTGAAAAACAAATTCTATTTATTTGTATGAATACCGTCAGTTAAAACGAAAATAAGTTTTATTTTCCATGTAAGTACCGAATATATGTACCATATATTCAACATGCGACGATAATAACATATCTAGTAATTGGAAATAATATGAAAAACTAATAGAGATAGAAAGTATATCACGGATAGGAACTGTATGGAAGGATATTTAGTGTGCATTTATTTTATAATAATTTAATTATACTCTGGAAAAATAGTCTTAATTGTAATTCTAGTAGAAAATGAGCGCAAATCAAAATTTTCTAGTTAAATCTATTAGAATTCTAGTCGAACCAGATATCTCTCTCCAATTGATCAGAATTCTGGTCGATATGATCAGAATATAACTTGTCCATTTCAACCACAATTTTTTTCTCTGCATATATATTCTAACGAAGTGGTTGGCACGCGGTGCTCGGTATGTGAGGTTTTGTTGTATATAGCGACTATGCTATGTATGCAAGGTCGCTGCTGTGAGGCTGAAGCAGATAAACAGTTTAACAGTGAGACGAGTCGCTCCGTGTATCGTCTTATCTTTCAAGATACGATCGCGTCAAGTGTTAGAAAGGAACAATTCTCACGAATAATTCTCTATTGTATCAAATATTTCGTGACGGCAACGAACGGTACGGCATGTTATCTTTCAAAATGCTGAAACAGGTACTAAACGATAACGTAACCATCTCTCACGAATAACTTTCGATGATCAGTTCGCGCGATTAATTAACTAACATCAGCGATTTATTTTATATTGTATTAAAAATTTTGTATAACGCAACGAATAATGTTGTGTATGGCATTTGAGAGATCTGTTTTTGTCTCTTTGTCATGTATAGTCTTATTACATAAATGCAATAAGAATAGACTGCACATTCCAATGAAGTTGTCACTATCGCTAGAAAGAGTGAGATAGTTTGAAGCATCTCTTTCTCTTTCTCTCTCAAATATTCGAGTTGAAAAAAGATATTAGTTGCGTTCAGCGAAAAAACGGTTTGTATAGATATGTATATGTGTAGTGTACATAGTGCTCGAGATCTATATTGTTTTGTGATGTTGCAAAGACTGTTTATACGTGGTCGTTGTGTTTTCATTCCCGCGATGAGACTCACCGACAGAGTCAGGCAGCAGCGAAAGTGCGTCTTCGCGTTATTATCTTTCGAAACGCGATCGTGCGATTATTCTCTTGGAATATTTAGCCGCTACGCTTGTTCGCTACGAACATTATCGATTATTATACGAACATTAACGTCGGGTGTGCCGAGAAAAGTGCGAGCCGTATTCCGGTGATTAATGCGAGGGCGATCGTAACTGTCTTTTTGCGAGTGATTTGTGTGTGATTGCTTGAGCTAAAACAGATTAACATTGTTTAATCTTGAGATATACATGAGATATAAGAGCTACATATGAAATTCAATGAAACAATAATTTTCTTATTTGCAAAACATTCTAATTAACAGGTCAGTACGAGTGGATTGTGTGATATAATAATTACCGTGTATATTTTTCCAAGATTCTCGCTATTGTCGCATGAAAATATCGGGAATTATGTTTATTTTAGTAAAATTATTTGTAATGAATATGAAATTTCTCTGTGCCAAGAGATTTGAGAGTAAAATTTTGCCTGCAGGATAAAAAAGATCCATGTGTGCTTACGGAGAGTTAAGTAGGTTGTTCGCTTTGTAGTAATTGTTTAAATTCTTTGCTTCTTTCCTCTCCCCACTTTCTCTCTCTCTTTCTCTCTCTCTCTCGCATGCGTCTACTGTGCAGCGAGAGCGACGAGATCTCTAGGTGGCCGTGAAGCCTCTCGTCGCCCATTCGGGATATATTGCGCTGAGTCACGAGACCGTAACGAATCGTCGCCCGAGGCGGCCGCGCGCCAATGCTCGGATAATTGATAATCCAATTCCTTTGGATCGAGATCGAGATCGTTCGATTGCGGATTTTGTCCTGCATAGACCATGGGAGGGGACCTACACTGTGTTGAGGACCGCTCCTCGGAACGTACAGCCAGCGCCAGCCCGGCGTGATGTCTTGACGAGTGACTTCCCCCCTCTCGTGGACAGCAACTCTCCGTTCCTTTTATGGTGCATTTACTTAGAAGCGGCTAGAGCTGTATTTGGTATTAAGAATTTAAATTTGTGAGGAAAATGGCGAATGCGCAATCAACACTCGAATTGATCTAGGAATTCTTTTGTGAAAAATGCATCTTGTGAAACGGCCTCTGTGGACAAATTAATCATTTAAATTTGTCTTAAAGACAATTATGTATTTATTATTTCAATTTACGATGTTTCGAAATTAATTGTTAATATATCTTTTTTTCTCTATCTCCATGAAATATTTAATGAGTCGTGGAAGAGATTTATTAAATAATTTTTATAGAGAAACAATATTTCTCCTCTCTTCCAGCAACTGTATTTTGGTTTAGATTTTTGCTTAGTAAATCAATTGCAAATTTCTTAATGCACACATACATTCCGGATGTTGAGCAAGTCTTACGAAACAGTCCGTGAAACCGCTTGAACAGCCGGGCGTATTTGTTTAGAGATTGACACGATGACACTTGATGCCGTTAAATTTTTCGACTAAGCGCCGTGGTTGACACCTCGATAAACGCTACGCAAGCATCCTTACGCGCCGCAGGTGTTCCATCCGTGGTTAGGTTTATGAAGTCACTTCGGGTGCCTGAGTGCGCGCGCAGTAACCAAGCATGACAAATGGTTAGTGTACATTGGCTTGTGAGCAGGCTCTGCTCTAACGCTCGGCTGACTTATGCGTCTTGGAAATGTCTAACCTGCCGCTCCATTGTCAGGCCGGTAGCGCGCGGCCGCGTGTAATTTTCATTAGTTAATAACGTGTGTACACATCAATTCACGCCGACAATTTCATTCGGCTGCATGTGGCAGCGACGAGTCCACGCGGCGATTCATAAAGTTTCTAGGTCTCTGATTTCTGTTCTGGTACTATTTAATTTTACGTCATTTATTTCGAAACTAATCACAGAAATGGAACATTGAAATACATTTTAACACACATGGAAATTAAAAATAGCAAAATGTTATTAAACTCGAGAAATTACAATATTACTTACTACTGCTTCTTTCTAACAGTATGTGTTATGCATTTATCAAGTTGAAATTATCCGCGATTTAATTGTAAGATAATCTATTAAAACAATCTGAGATTTGTATGGAGTATAATTACCCAGAAAAACACCATCTAGATAGTCCATTTATATTAATCAATATTTATGATAGATGATCTGCATTTTCTATCATAAATTAGAATCAATTGTTATCCGTTTTATTTATCACCCGACTGTGAGTTTATTATCGGAGCTTCCTTGCCACTGAAGATGGCATCTCGCGTGCCTTCGCGCGAGTTTATTTTGTTTACGTCACGCGATAAAATCGCAAGATGCCGTTTTATCATTGCGGTGATTAATTACGAGACGGACCTGCGCTCTCGCCGCGGCGCGACGTCGCCAGCCGTGCAGCTGAGGCTGCATATGACGTTTTTAATTGCGAGGTCAGCAACGTGATGTAAATCGTCGCTTATTGTTTACCTCGTTCAGGATTCGGACTGATATTACTTTCTTCGTCTATTTTCTTTATATATTTTCTTTCCGCTCTACACACCCATATGGAACAGGATCGTCGTGTATGAGCGCCGTATCGCGCCTCTCGCGTTAATTATGATAACGGCCGTGATGAATATTGAAGTCGATTTATCTCTACGACACACGATGGATCCTGTTGAACGCGATACGGAGTCAGTTTCTTTTCCGATCTTTCTAGCAACTTTGGCTTAATCCGTCGTTATCCGAAAATTTGTGAACGTTCGTGATTTTTTCCAATTTTTTAAAATTTCATTAAGATCTTGTTCCTGCAATTGAGATAATTCGTATAACTCGTTTATATCCGCTTACGTAGAAACTTTTTGTCCGCGGTACTTGCCTTACTTGCGGTTTCTGGCAAAAGCCACTTTGACGAAATGAACTTGTGCAAGAGAGGAGTAGTCGTTCCTTGGAGAATCGCGAGACAAGGAGTAAACTCTCCCGTGTTTTTGTTTGCGATACATGCAGGGAGTTACAAGCTGCGGCACATACGCGGCTTTTTTCTCTATTTCACGATGTCGTTGAATTTCGTCATGCATCTTGTTATGGGACCTGTTTACGATCGTGAATGCAGATTAACGTGAAAATGAGCAAATCGTATGTTCATCGTAAAAAAATTTATTCGTGTTACTGACATTTTTACGATTTATCGTGACTGAACTGTCAACAGCAAGAAAATTAATTATTGTTGTTCCAAGGAAATAACAAAGATCGAATCGATTTACGCTTATATTATAACAAAACATCATTTATTTCTTTTTTTTTCGTCATATCGATTCTTTTTTATTTTTATTTAAACATATTTTTTATCGGCGAAAATCTTGCAAACTTATTACATTATTAAATTAGACAGTTGGGTAAAACAGTAATATTCGTGAGTATGAAAAATTATTTCATTCACTTTGCGTGTCGTGTCAGAACCTGTATTCTTAATCGCTACTGAAGAGATTCGGTAAACACTACCTCGATATATGCCAGAGAAAAAACAACGTCTTATTTAAACTTTGATCACGAATACGATAAATCACTTGAAACAAAATTATTATATTTGTACTTTATAATATTTTATATTTTTACTTTATAAAACATCGACTTATATTTGTGATTTTATACGGAAAGAACAGTTTTGTTGGAGTATCTAAAAATTAAATTACAAATACGGATTTGAAAATAATTTTGTTAGAGATTATCAAAATAATTATGACGTACGCATTTATGATCGGAAAATGTATGCTGCGTCAGAGATGTAACTTTGATCGACATGAAAATTGAATGGCACGTTGAAGGGTTAGGGCTGTTCACAATTTCGTCCGGTTGGATCGCAATAGAACGATAGATTACGGACACATCAGGGAGTATGCACGGTCTGGCGGACCGAGATATAGGTGGGCGTTCTGCCGGATATGGTTCGCCGGAAGTAGGGGGACCCTCGCCACCGACACGCTCCACGCTCCTCGACTCCGTCGTAGACGTCATTCACGATATGATTCGTAGTTACGTCGAATCGTTTCACGGTCGTATTGAAACCCAGAATCTCCGGAAAATTGCCGTCACCTTGTCGTCTATTACCTGTTCGCGCCGCCGCCGCCGTTGCGATGGCTCGCCTGCATAAGTTAGCCCCTTGTTATTTTGCTTCTTGTCGTTGTTTTTAATATCGACTTATCTTCTGAATTCTTTTGGACAGAGATATGAGAGCTATGTGCACAAATACAGTATTTTTTTAAGTATATCATTAATTTATTTTTTTAGTTCTAATCCATAATTTTACTGCATTTTATAATATTTAAAAATTATATACGTTGATACTATTTTCAAAATAAATATCTTTATCGTTATTTCTTTTGTATTAAAAATGTATTCATGTAACTTATTGATTACAAAATTTTTGTAGTTTGCATGCTTTAAATTTTAAATATTGTGTTACAATATTTAAAAATTATATTAATATTGTTTTCAAAATAAACAATACAAATATAATTTTAAATAAAAATGATGTCTCTGTTACTATTTTATATTAAAAATTGTTTTATATATGTAGTTTACTGATTGAACATGTTCGTCTTCTCCACTTTTTTAATTATCGAAAAAAATTGCAAGAAAGTAAAATAACGGATGGGGTAATATGATATACTTTCGTTATGTCAAGTATAACCTAGTTATGAGCACGATGGGCAAGGCCATGTCTCTTTGCATGTAACCAATGATTAAGATTCATTTATTTGGACCAAGGGGAGAAGACCGTTTAGCCGAAACGCCTTGCAAACCGAAATGATTTATTCGCTGCCCGCGTTTCTTAATGTCTTCCCTGGTGTTAAGAGACTTTCTTAAACGACATCATCTGAGCTCTTAAATCGGAGGCACCCGCCTCGATTGCTTCTTGATGAAGATTTATTGGAACTTTTGTCCTCGTTTCTCCCTTCTCTCTCCTGGGTAATCTAAAGCCTGAAATGTTACTCTTGAAAGAATTTCGCATACTCGCATTCTGTGGCGCAATAAAATCTCTTGAAAGGTCCTCTTTATAGTCAAAATCGACACGGTATTCTGCAATTTGGCTGCGTTCCGATTCTGTACGGGTCGTGTGTGTATGTGTGTGTACACGCGCGTGTCACATACGTGGTCCGTTGCAATCTTACACACACGTACATACATTGTAATGCGTGCATAAACTGCGCAGTGTGCAGCAACGGCAGGCACGCCCTTCTCCCATTTGGTAGAGGCACGATACGTCGCGTGGTTCGCCTACGTACCGAGCGTTGCCAATTCCGCGGACGGTCTACGGCGATATCCGATAACGGGTCGTTCGCCGCATGCGATAATTTGATTGGAAGAACTTTGTACAACGAACACATTAATTTTCGGAGCTGACATAACGTATCTCTTAATGCGCGCTCTTCTCCATCTCGTGAAAATGAAATATTCCTTTCTTATTCATAATAATTCTTAATTCACATTTTTTAAGAGAAAACATTTTTATATTTATGTTAAAATCGGTTCTTGTTAAAATTTTTGTTATATTTTAATATATTCGCGTGATAATTTTATTAATATAGTGTGATAGTTACTTGAATATTTTATATTAAATTGATCAATATTTCTTAGTGTTAAAAATTTACGAATAAGTAAACTAATAAAAATATATGTTAGCAAAGAAAGCAAAGTTCTAAAATAAATGAATAAAATATGTGTTAATTTAACATATTATAAATGTTAATTCCATTCAATGATATATATGCTTTCACAATTTGTCTACAATCTGTATCAGTGTTATATTTTTAATGTTAATTTTTTTATCTAATATTTGTGTTACTTTTTAGCATATTCACCTTTAAACAAAAATTTGAGTGAATTATTTGAAACAAATGTCTTAAATTAACACAAATTTTTTAATATTTAAGCTCGGAAAATTTTATTTTATTTATAACGATATTAAAAAATTGTGTCATTGCTGATAATTTGTTGAATATTATTTAATAATCTGAATGTTTAATATTTATATAAATGTGTACATTTTCAAATCATTATGCAAATTGTTATGTCACTATTTTTTGTATGCAAAAAATATAAGTTATATCTCGTACACGGGTTTTAATCGGGAAATAAAACGGTGCTGAGATTTTCGATAAGCTAATTCGATAAATCTTATGAGATCGTAAATCACGTCACGGTTCGAAAATATCGCAAAATTTTTTGCAACGGGCGACGTCGCAATATCAAAGCTTGTATCGCGTCGCGACGCACAACGATCGATTTCAGTGACGCGGACAATAGCGAGGTGCACGCGCTTACGCGATATCGCAGTGCATGTGGAAGGGGCGTACCTAGCGTAGCGTTATCGCTTTGAGGTCAACGCAATCGCTGATAGGCAACCGGCACGGCGGCGGCGAATTGTCGTTGCGCTAGCTGTTGCATTCAGAGAGACCTTAAAGACGACTCGTTTCTATATAACGAACATAAATGTGTCATGCTTATTCTATTTATAAAATTAGATTTTTAATTGACTTAAAAGTTAAATAAATCACGTGATAAATTGATGGAGCTTGCTGGAAGTGAGTTAAAATATTTGATGATCAAAATTGATGACAAGTAAAGGAATTTGATTTTTAAAGAATTTTCAGAAATATGCACGAATATTATTTCGTGGTTCATGATTGCGTTGTTTCCGATAAATTGAATCAGTACGCACTTTATAGAACTGAACAAAAATGTTTTTGGGCGTATAAATATTATTATGGACCAAGATTAGCTTTGACTGAAAATAGCATATTTTCTCTTGTTTCATTATCTCGCAAATTGTCGCTTTAAATATTATTGTACTTTGATGCAATACGATTTCTAGTTGCATTACTTTTGTTAGTATATAAATTTGTGGAATAAACCATTCATTTTGATATCATCGTGTACAGCGAATATAATACTGTATGTACAGTCTTGATTATTAACACAACTTGTTCGTTATTTATCCATTTAAGGTCTGTTAAGCATCGGCTATTTTTTCAAAGAAAAACAAACGCTGACTCTGTTTCTTCGTTTATACGCATGCATGATACAATCTGGTAGATACACTACACATACCTGCGATAGCCTTCACCTCGTTTTAACAGACGGTGTCTGCGACTGTAATTGTTACTAGTTTCGATGAGCTTAAAAGCCGATTGAAGTCATCTCGTAATCGTGGGACTACAAAGTTTTCTTATCGCAAGGATAATTATGAAATACCTATTCAATAACAATATCCATAATGCACGGATCATGTTGCAAATATAATTAGTTTTTATTCATGAAACTATGATAGAATAATATCTTTATAAAAAGAATGTACATGTATTGAGAGAGAAAAAAAGGGTTAAAGGGAAATTTATGCAAATTTATATTACGGAGCTTTCTTTTAAATCATTCTGCATTCAGCAGCTTGCTCTGTGCGAACTCTGTGTTTCCCATGGGATCGTTTCATGTCGCCCACGAATACAAAGTCGAAACTTTGTTTGGAGTAAACTCGACGCATTTCACACGCAGAGAATAACCGAGTCGAAATATCAGACACAATGTAGATTGTGGTTATGTATGATTGCGGTTTCCTATTGGTCTGTATGTTGGTTGCATCGTGACCGAAGCAAGATTTATCCAGCTCAAATACGTAAATTCCCGAATCATCGATCTTTCGAATCGTGTAATTACAGTCGTTTTAATGAAAGTAATCACGAAAAATGGTATATTTCCTTGCCCTTCTGTTTAAAAATCACGTTAAGATGCTATTTAATGTTTCAAATGTCAAGTAGTTTTTTAAGAAATGAAAAGCGTGTAACGGCAATTAAGATATTGGGATATTACGATAATTTAAATGTTTCTTTTAAATTATAATAATTATAATGATTTGAGGCTGAAACGAAATTAATAGACATAATAAGGCAGCCGTGAATCGTTGCATCTTTTTCGATGCACAGCGCTGGAACGTACAATCTTCCCGTCGTTTTATTTTTGCAGCGTAACACACATGTCCGGAAGCTCCACCTTACTCGCTATACACGCGGTTTATAACACGCGCAACCAACCGTCTGGATTCAATCTCGATCGTCGTGCGGTTGCAGGGGCGGTCGAATAATTACGATAATCGCCGGCTTTGCGCTCTTTCTCACGGAGAGAAGGATCCCGCGAAATGAAGCACGCGGGAGAACATCGAGCGAGAATTGAGAGAGGAAGGAAACGACGCCCGATGTCTTGGTGGGGTACGCGGAAAACGTGTCGTTTCTTCCTTCCCTCGGTTCCGTTCTATTCCTCTCCTTACTCCTTCTCTCCTCTACTCCTTCCTTCTCCCCTATTACCATCGAATCGACGATTACGCGCGGTCGCATAATTACAGCAATTACGAATCGCGGAGTTACGGACTGTCGGAATAAACACAAGCCGGCGCCATTAAGCGGACCCGCGGCGGTTCTCCACTCCGTGCGCCGCGCCGCGCCAGGGAACTGGACACGCTAGTAGTATCGGACGGTAGTAACCAGACGATCGAGGTGCGGTGTGTGTAAGTTAGGTGTATCAGCAGACGAGCTCTCTTTGTTCTTCGGCGAGTCCGTGGTAACGATTACATCGAATCGTTTCCATCCAAGGTCTCGAGAGCACATGTAGGCATGGGCGCCGCCCGGAATCTCTCTGGGGGACAGACGCTTTCGTTAGCAAGTTCTGATGCACTGGAACCATTTGATGCGTCAATCAATGTGTTGTAACGCATCTATTGTAGAGCTATTCATTTGATATTTTTGTTACCGCGTTTTCCATGAAGAATATATCATGAACGAAAATGTACGAAAATGCATAATTATATAAACAAATAATAGAGTATGTTGTTTCTTATAATTTGTGCATTTCTAATTATGATGTTAAGGGAATGATAGTGAAAGGATTGAGGTATAAAGAGAACTTTTTTTCAAGAATCTCTATAATAGAATTATCTTAGTTATTTTTATTACTTATTTTTTAAATCATTAATTTTGTTATTATACTTATTCATTATTTTTCAATAATATATATAATATTATATAGATATACGAATACAATATATATAACAAATAAATACGATTTAAATTGGGTATCGGTATTTTGCATAGAAATATTAATCTATATATAATCTGTAGAATGCAATAACAGCGACGTGTGTTTATTCTGCGCGAAAGAAAGGTCTGAGAGAAGGAAGGGAAAGAAGATAGAGAGAGAGAGAAAGAGAGAGAGGAACCAAGTTGAAGGTGAATGGCGGGCGTGGCGGGTAGCCAAGGTAGGGTGAGTGCATCCTGCTGCAACGATGCCTTGATCGCCGTCTTCCTTTCTTTCAAGCTATTTCACTTCGAAGGACGGTTTCTTCGAGTTATCTGAGGGGTTCCCAGTTGAATATTTCTCTTCGTAAAGACGTAAATTCTCATTTTTGAGCCGATTACTTGCATTACAATTATTATTGCATGTATTGAGTCAGAATAAAAGCTGTGTGTGTAACGCTAATTTATTTGTACTATGTCGACATGTTTTTTTTTTAATTTGGCACAATTGCACCATTTAATTTAGCAAAATTTAGTTTTAAGAAGCTTTCTTGAATTGTGCGATATGATTTTTAACGGAATTACGTGAGCGATCAAAGTTAAAATGGTCTTTTTATTTAATCCGCAATAACTTTACAATACAAAATTTTAGGAATAATTTTAAAAAACGATTTCGTAGGGAAAACTAAGCTTTTATGTTGGCAAGTCAAACATTTTTGTAGGTATGTATAATACAATATTTTTAAACTTGTAACAGATCTATAAAGTGCGGGAAGAAGATTTCCCAATTTAACCAGTTCGTAATTTTCTATATGTAAAAATTACTAAGTCACAGAGATTCAAAAGACATAATTTTTTGTCCATCATGTTTAAAAAGCTAGTCCACCAAAATTATTGCTAGATCTTCTAAATTTTTTAATACTTCAGCAAAATCATTTTTTTTTCGCGAACACATCAGAAGACAAAATTTTTTTTTAATTCGAATTTGTTATACAAAAATTGTGAAATTGTGAAATCTAGTTCGCACAACTTTCACAAAACAGTTTTTGTCATAAAAAATATTGCATTATAATCGGTGTGCCGACTGGTTCACTATGTTCGTAACTGTGTAATGAAAGTATTGCCATGTATAAACATTAAACTCTTTACACCGTTAAAAACTGTAGATCTCGTAATACGCAGTCATCTCATGTACGACGCGTGTTTTTTCTCAAAGAGAAACATTTCGTTGGCATCGGTTCGACGCACCGGGATTTAATCTTGCTATTTGTCCACGTCCGACGCGCGACACTCTTTTCTTTTCTCTCCTCCTCCGAATGGGAGCGTTATTCTACTTTTTGTAAACGGGAGATTTCTCCGTTCCTCTTTCGCCCGCAGCTATACGACCACCTTTCTACTCCCGATTATTTGTTCACGTCTATTTTTCGTGTTCCTCGCTTAACCCGTGCATCGCTTTCACGTACATACCTATACTAACATAAGTGTCTGTCTTTTTCCATCTGCATCGTCGCGTCGGTTAAGTCACAGGTTTGTCGTCTCGCGGTAACCGATTATGCCGCATCATTTCTATTTCTAAAATCGAAAAATCAAGGTCAACGCACCGGCTGCGAGACGTTGTCCACGTGTCGCCATTTGTGCCCCGCCCTTTTGACGCGACTAACGAGCTGAGACTCGCCATGAGCCATCATCTTTCCTCTATCGCCAGTAACGAGTACGAATATGCATATCATCCAATCTCTACGATTTTCTAACGTGCTCGTAATGCGAACAATTAAGTGCAGCTGTAGTTACAATTTGTACGAATCATGTTTGCTATTGCATTTCTTGGAATTTTAACACTTCTGCGGTAACTTTCGTAGTTCTCTGAGACATGAAGATCAATTCTTTGATGACTAATGAGGGGAATAAGAAAAAATTTTCTCGATCAGTTTTCATTTAATGTACTGTTAAATTTATAATATCAAATTATATTCAATTTGAGTTGTTTTTAATTATTTATGTAAGTCGCGGCTATTGCTTCTATTCAATATGTTGTTAGTTTAATAAAAACAACGGGGTTGAACAATTCAACTTAAGAAATTGTATTAAATTCGACTCAAATTTGATTTATTATTGATTAAGTTTATACATTAGTATGAACGTTATTTATTTTGAAATTATCATAGAAATGGATTAATTTACATATTGACGCATTTGAAAATTGAAAATAACAAAATATTTAACTTAAATGGTAGTGTAAAGGGAGTAAAAGTTGTGAATTATGAATGTCGTGTGGAAACCTATTCTTTGAGAAACGCGAGCATCAAGAAAATACTATTTTAATAATTAAATTTAAGTTGCGGGTTCAAGAATATATTTTCATAAATAAACAATTAACAGTAAACAATTATTTTCAAAGCAGCATTCCATTTGACAATCGCAACGCTTCTTGCTGAACTAGGAGAGAGAGGAAAGTACTCTTGCGAAATCATTTCAATTCTTGTGGTTTATCAAACGTTAAACAAGATGGAATGATGTTCATGAGAGTTGTGTGCCAACTAGAACGCACTCCAAGTCTTATTCAAACACCATTTATTTTCTGTGCACTAATATAACTTTTAAAAATCTGAACGCAAATTTCCCATCATTTGGTTTTCCACGTTTCTGTTTTCTTTTTTATACTTTCCGCACTCAGGCTTTATTTTTTAAAACTCCGCTACCTTATAAAGTCTTACGAGGCGAGCGTAAGAGGTGGTGCCGTTCTGAACGTTAACGAACCAGTCGGTTGCCCTGCAAGGTTCACGGTTCGAAGTTTCCGCCGATCCCTTTGCTATACGTTCGGAAAAATTGCTCGTGAGAGGTACTAATTTAATAATCTTCATTAACCGGCGTTCAGTCAGTTGAGAGAGGAGAAAAAGACATAGAAGAGAGGAAGGAGATGAAGGTGGTGGCATCGGAGGTGAAGGTTGGGGCTGGAAGGGAGGATTGGGAGAGGGAAGTACGACCATGGAAGGTTACCGTAGTGGCCGTGTCAAGTATCCAAGTGATGGGCAGTTCAGCATCAAAGCATGGAGGAAAGGGGAAAGATCGCGAAAGCGAGGAGAGAAGAAAATAGGGTGTAGCACGAAAGAGAAAGAAAGAAAGAGAGAGAGAGAGAGAGAGAGAGAGAGAGAGAGAGAGAGAGAGAGGAGAGGGGGGGGGGGAGAGAGAGAGAGAGAGCGAACTGTTTGCTCATTAGACCGGATAATTGCAGGTGGGTCTAGACTCACCTCGTCTCGAATCGCCTCGACCTCACCTTACCTCGAACTTTGCTCGTTGTCCTGTTCGTCGCTCCTTGCTTTGCTGTCCTGGATTTTTTATTCTGTTCTTCATTTATTATTGCTTTTTATGCGCCGCAATGTATTGCGCGAATAATTATACGTAATTATATTATTATCAATCAAATCATTTAAACAGAATCCATCAAATATTCACACAATTTTTATATACGAATGTAATTATATAAAAAAAAAAGTTATATATGCAGTCATTATAATGTTACAAACTTATCACAACTTAACAATCATTTATAAAAATGAATCTCGTATAATCAGAATTATTTTGTGCAATTATATAGTCATAAGTATCACTTTTCTCTCACAATCAGTAATATTACATCTTATCATCTTAATATTAAATTCAGATTTATATTCGTATAAATAGTAAGCAATCGAATATATTTAATAATTAATACGTTAAACAGGGCGAATAAGAGTCAAATTACAATTTTTAAAATCTAAATCTGATAATTTAAACTAATATTATATATATTGCGAAGAATATCACGTAATTTTTTTCGAATATATTTAGTATTTATTTTTTTCAGACCTGATTTTATTGAATCCATGTTAAAAATCTTTTTTAATTCAATTTAAATTAAAGAAAGAAAAGGTATTACAAAAGTTGAAACATATTCTACTTTATCATCTCGTATTTTTAAATTTTTATCTCACATTTAGATGATACAAAAAGTATTCTCGTTCTCGAGTGTGCCAGTTGATGCGGCTGCATGATCAGAAAGGCAGCCGTAATGCGCTTTGAGACTTTTTCTCACCGTGGTGCTGGTTCGAATTGTAGTTACACGACAATGGCCCACGGGATTGCGAGCACGACAGTTGCGAGGGAGTAGTTTCCGACTATTGTAGTCGAACATCGACAGTTCTCGATTCGCGATGTAACAGCTCTTTCTTAGCGGCTAAGCAGAGAAAGAGACAAAGAGACATCTGTGTGCGCCCGTAAATAGGAACGCGATGAGGACGAGCGAGGATAAGAGTTGCTGCCGTGCGCTCATAAGTAATATAACGTATAGGTGAAAAGTTAATTAAATCTAATAAGTTCCTAATAATATATAGACGAGCTCTCCGGATCGGCCCCACTGCTGAGACATTCATTGCTTGTCGTAAAAGCCATCCATAACCTCAACTGTTCTATGCACGATGAAGAGAATGTAACGAGGATGTAATATTTTGACACGCGATGATGATGTGCATATTACTGTTAAAGCTTGCTCTGTTTAATGATGAGATGACGCACTATGACGTTCGTAAAGATAAACGGTGTTGTTTCAAAGACGAAAAATTTAGAGAAAAAGGTTCTTTTATCACACACACGTATATATACTTACACATTATTATAAAATATGTATTTTATAAAATTATAAAATATATATGTTTTATAGTGATATATTAATTATCAAGTTATAAAATTAATTATAAGTAATAATTGACTTATTAATAATTCTAATTTATCAGTGATTTATTTATCCTCGTTTCTATCAATGTAGAGATTAATTTTAATCTCGCTTCAACTTGATCTTTATCTCTTTCTAGTTTTAAGAATGAAAAAAAAAGATTAAGTTCTCAAGAAGCGGATCTTAAAGAAAATTTTTTGTATAAGATTTAAGATTTCTAAAAGTTGCAATTATTGCATTATATACTTTTACTTTTGATGGAACGATAAACCAATTACATCGTTTTATTAATTTTGTTTAATGCAATTGTTTAAGAACTAACTATCGATATTGTTAATTGACGTTTAACAGGATATGAAAATTTAATTTGCAGCGTTTTGTCGTAGATGAAATCATAGTTTTATCTCATGTTGTAAATCATTACAGAAATCAATATACTGATTTGAATAAATAACAAAATACAGAAAAAGAATAGAACTTGATAAAAATTATAAAACAGTCTATTATTTTAGTATTTTTAATTGAGATAGATTTTTAGATAACTTTATTTATTTAAGAAAATTATAATTTATTTATGAAACTATAGAAAATATTTATAACAATATATATCTTAAGATAAGTATATTAAGTGATCATAAATATATGTCTATGTTCGTGCATGTGCTTTCCATACATTTTAATAATTTAATAAATTAATAATTCAATAAGCACGTCTCTTAAGAATATTTTGGAAAAAAATGTATTTTATTAGTTTGCAATAGATATGCAGGCGTCTAGACGATCATTATGCAGCTGATACTATACATGCACATGCATATTCAAACATCGCCGAGTACATTGCGATGGACACGTGACTCAGTTTCGACTCGTTAATAATAAGCTATCCTTATCTCGTGGAACTGTACGTTAAACGGTCTCATTGACATTCACTTTGGCCGCGTCGGCGAAACCGTTTAAATTCCGCATCGTGGAGGCCACCGCGCCGTAATCGATTACAGCCGCATTGCGGAGATGCACGCAATTGTTGCATGCCCGTTTACGCACATACGTTTCGCATACTCAAGCGTACGCTGCATACCCTCTGGGATTTTTTTGCTTTGTACATTTCGCTTATTTGAAACGCATGTGATATTTCCGTTCCGATTACTTCACTACCGTGCGTTTTATAATGTCTGTTCGGTGATTCGCGCGACATTAATATCATGTCTGACGAGCCGCATGTTTAAACGGTAATCAAACTTTTGTGCACGCACAATTAACTAATTTTTATGACGACGGACTAATTTATAGTTATGTAAGAAAATTACTTTTCCTAACAAACTGTAAAGGAATTCTCTTCTGTAGTCAATTTGGTCGCAAGTACTCAATTAAACGATTAAATTCCAAATCTCAGAAATGACTATTTTTAGCAAGCTTCCTGAATTAATGTACTTCCGTATCTTATCCTTCTTTAGCATTATGTAAATCATGATTCCAATTCACGAATGAGTTCTATCATAAAATGTTCGCGTGATCAATATTTCAGAATGGTTATCGGGCATTATAATGATCCAATTTGATAATTTTTATTTACTCTAAATATGAAACTATTTGATCAATTAGTCTATTCTTTATTGTCATGCTTTTATACTTATATATGTTCATGATTACAAAATTTGTCGAATCCGTTAAAAACGAAAAAGTCTCTCGATTTACTTCAAATTTGAAAGATTTTCGTTGCGATTTTTGATTATTATAAATAAAAATAAATTAGACAGATTAATAATAAAAAAACGAAATAAATGATTTATAGCACAACATATATGGATTATCTGTTTTTGCATTATGTTGCCGCGTATTTATATTCGCGCGCATAAACGTAGGAGAGAGTTCTGCTTTCGGGATGAAGATTATATCGATTAATAACCAGAGCGTACAGATGGTATTTAATTTACAATGGCTATCGAATTACCTTATGTATCCGAGTAAATTATCGCTTTCTCGTCGTCCTAGAAAATAGAATGGCCGTGAATACGAGCGTAGTAAGGATACGCGTTCAAGCCGCAAAAGGTTGTAAAAGATACCGCCCGCATTAACTTGCAGAACCATATTCTCGAGAATAATTAATATTAAAGCGACTACTATCGCTAACAGCTAAACCTGGAAACTACATTTCTAACGGGTATATAACGTTTCGGATTAATTCTTTGTTCGTCTTTATATCTTTGAACTGACATAAATACGCATACAAAATATAATATATATGTGCGTGTATACATTAGTTAAAATTTTAATTACTATTGTTTGTGAAAAAAACAGAATGCATGGAAATTAGATAGATACAGATCTGAAAATAGTTTTGTTGAACCTTAAAAATAATTATATGTATATGCAACTCAATAATTTTGTTCGACTGTTAAAATAATGATGTACGTAATACTTAATCATGATTGGCAATATTATAAAAAATTTTGACATTTTAGCGAAAACTGTAAATTATTTCGAAATGTATATGGCTATTAATTTTTCTGTTTCGATTCTATTTGAAGAATAGTGGTTCACTGAAGAACAGTTCTGCTGATAAAGTATTGAAAAATGTAGCCAAATTTGGAAATAATTTTATTACACTATCAAGATAATTATGTAAGATTCTCCAGCTAGTTTCTTGATTGTCAAAATTTTTTTGCAGTATTACTCATCATGTTTGAGTTTTTTCTATATAGTTATTTGGATGAATTTTCGTTACGCAGACGAAAGTTTGCGCAGTTAGTCTAGGACACCCGGTAGAGGTATCCTTGATGCGTACGCCAGTCACGAGATCCGGAAGCATTCGAAAATTAATGTGAGGTCCGAAAGAGCGAGTTCGCGGAACGGCTGCCGTGCTCAGGCTCTCGCCGCAGGTATTAGCATGGGAGATTAATTTATCGGTCTCCGTCGGGAATGTGGACTTAAACAAACGTACGTACGTACGTACGTATGTACGAGGGTTTCGAAATAAGCCCCGTGGCCCGGTTTGTCTGAGTCATATACACCGTAAACTAGGCGCGCTCTGGGCTCTGTCGATTGAATTATATACGCAAGCGTGCCTAGATCGGCTCGTGTCCGTGCATACAAACGCTGTGCTTGAATTGCTGGCCGTCCTGTAAAGTGACATACCCGTCGATCTGTGAGTATATGCGTTACGAACACGTTTAACCAAGGTTTATTTATTTTTGATGCAGCAATCACACAAAACGGGATTTATTATATGAAAAGGAATTTATCTTTGCATTCTCTCATCTATTTTTAATTACTGTTATTCGTTTAATGTGGGATTTCATTAATGAATGAGATACATAAAGATATCGGATATTACTGTTTTCTAATGAAATACGAGGTAATGATGTACGATATAATTTGCACGTACCTATATGTACTTTAATATATAAGCCAAGCCATTTAGAAGTTAGAAATGGGGAGGAAATAATTTGTTTTTACAGAAAAATGCCGCAAAGTGAAAAATAACATACATTATTAATAGACGATAAAGGAGGTTGGATAATTATGCTAATTATCGGCGCTATACATCGTTTATCGCGGATTGATCGTAACTCATAAATATAAAATCGTTTGAAGAGAGAGAGAGAGAGAGAGAGGGGGGGGGGGATAGGTGCCGTTTGTTACTTGCTTGAAAAAAATGTACTGCATGAAAACAGAATATCCTTCTTGCGGAATACAATTTGAAGTTCTTCGTAGCGGCAACTTTATAAAAGACTAATTAACATCAATCGCACATAATTTAGCCTTTTGATTAAGTAATTGGAATGATTAAAACAGTAATTCTACATACAGCTTCCTTGTATTTTTCTTCACAATCACGTTAAAGCGTTTGCTTTGCAGAAGACTTATTAACATGATTTGATCAATAATTCAATCAAATTTTAATGAATAAGGGAAGATGTTAAATATTATACATAATTCTGAATTATTTTTTGATATCGAAGTTTTATATGGTAAATTTATTCCTATGTAAAGAAAATTAATAACATGATAAAAGATATATGTTTTTATTAATTTGAGAACACATTTTGTAGATATAATGTAAAACATTTGGGAAATAAAATTAGGAAATAAGTTGAGGATTAAAATTTATCTTTTGTAAAATTACTTTTAATTGATAAGTTATACGGGATAAAATAAATAGTTTATATTTAATTTAATTATTTTTAAACAATATGAATCACATATTATATTTTTTATGCATAAAATACGTTTTCTACACATTTTCTTTAAATATTGAATTTATCGAGATTTTAGATGATAGTGTTTTCTGTAAGAAGTCTGTCTTTATAAATCATGATAATTCATCTGATAAATTGACTGTTAGTGAAAAATATTTGAGCGACATTTATCCATTCCGCAAGACGCGTCAATTAGCCTAACGATGATTAGGAACAGCCTTGGGTACAATAATTTCCACGCAAATTATAGTAAAATTGTTTTTGCCACGTGTTGTTCCCTCAAACAATTTTGTTCTGTTTATGCTCATTCATGCTGAACGTCGCACACGCCGCTAACTTTATTGCATCGCGGGTGCATCTACCATGTCTACGCGTGCTTTCCGCTCGATGCGGTTTCTTCTTCCGATTGATTGATCGTCGAGGATGGTCAATCGGTTTTTCTTCGTCCTTCTCTTGATCCGTCCTGAATCATGGCAACCGATGATTGTTTCGCGGAAAAAGTTGCGCCGCTTAGTTTCCATAATGATCGGCTCGGCTCGAACACGATCGGTCGATTAATATCGCATTTCTTGTCGTGTCGAAAGAGTACGCCGCATGATTTTCCTTGCAGTCTCCTTGGTTATGGATGATTTTGTGTCGCTTGGAAACCACGAGGTACGTTTCAATCGTAAATAATTACACTTGTTGATTTCATTTAGTAAGTCTATTACTGAGTTTCTTTAAACAGAAAAAGCTTTAATGAGTGAAATTAAGGAGCCAAACAATTGAATGTACGTTAATTAATCTCCTCAAAGATTTTCTCAGTATTAAATTTCGTTGAAATTAGGCTGATAGAAAAATATATGCCACAAATTATGATTAAAGTATATGTAAGCTCACTTAATAACATTTATTTGCTTGTAAAATTGATGAAAATCAATTTGGAACACGAAAGATGTGTGTAGTAAAGAATTTGAAGATCATTGTATGTACTAAAGGTTAATACTATTGTATATTTGCACAATTGACCTTTATAAATTGCCGAGAAAGCCACTTTTATAGCTGTGTATAAATCTTGATATTTTGCACCATGTGTATGCTACTTATATATATAGAAAAATTTTCAAGAAAAAAACTATTTTAGTAAAAAAATGCCGGCAGTCTAAAGGTTAATAGTACATACATAATGTATATATTAATTTTGGTAACGACCTGATAGCCACAGCGAGAATTCGGGCTTTAGTTCTGAGATTGGCGTGGCGTAACCGCACCCATGCACAACGAACCGTCGCGTTGCAAGTCGCGTACGCGTATAATACAATATCGTATGGCGCGTAATCGTGCATGAAACGCATAATACCGTGGCATGGCACGTGACACGATGCAGCGGCGTTACGGTTTAGCGCGACATTGCAATCATAATTAATCGGATACGCTAAAGTGATCGCAACCGATGCTTTACTGCCCTTTTGGGCTTTTAGCTCGCCGCGAAAAGTCGTGCTGTCGATTGCATCTGATAGTCGCTTCGATCCGACACGATGTACAGTCTTACTAAATTGCTTATTACCAAATATAAGACACAATTTAATTTGACTCTTTGTTATTAAGATATTAAACTGTGGTTTGAAAAAAATTTACAACGTAATATTTACACGAAAAAAATGATTTTATTAAAGCATTTTAAAATTTAGCTAGATATAGACCTGAAAATAATTTTGTTAAGCAATGAAAATAATTACCTAGGATGCTAAAAGCGATTGCTAGGACTAATTGTTGAAACATTTTGCAACATTATGCTTGACTATTCTATTATTTTAATGGTTGAATTAAATTATTTGTGTGTAGATCTAAATCTAGTTAAATTTTTAAATACTTTAGTAAAACTGTTTTTTTTTTTTTAAATATTATCTGTAGTAAAATTTTTCAAAAATTTTGGATAATCCTTATCCGATATACCAGACGCTATTTGACTTTCTCTTCAGCAAAATCGTTCTTTTCTTATAAATAAACTTTGAAGAAAGAAATATATCTTCTTTTGACGAAGAGACATAATAATTTATTTATCAATATTCGTTATTTTAAATATCGGATATAATAGCCATTGAAATAAAAATATCTGAAGGAATACAGAAATCGTGTGTCATATGACATCTACTTTAAGAGAAATACAATCTTGATCTGGACGCAACACATTTGTAGCACTGCGCTCACGGATTAACGGGCCATCGCACCACACCCGGAGTAAAAGTCAGCTACAATTTTGACTCGGTAAGAGCGCGGTCTGTCGGTCGGCCGCTGCGTAACGACCAATAACAATCAATTTGCATGGATATAAGGCCCGGCTGGGACGGACCTCTCGTGCAACACGCAAATAAAAACCATCGTTGAGAGAGTCACATCTCTGCTCACGTGAAGCTAACGAGCTTCTCGTATCAATTTTCGCGCGGATTTGACCCACATTCACTACGACGACAACGAAGAGATGACTTTCCGGGTTTTACGGATGACCGTGATGATGATCCGTTCAAGACTACGACCTTGAAATATTTGCCGGCTTAAAACGCCTTTAAAACCGGTATCTAAACACCGTTGTAAACGTGTCGGCTTCTATTTGAATAGCCAAGTGTTAGCACTGTCAGAATGTACTCTTGGAGTGTCGTCAGGACTACGAATGTCCTTACGAGAGAGAAATTTCCTCTGCTTGAGGGTTTAAGCTAGATTGCCGTTAGCGGTAATTTTCTTTACTCGAGAATTGCTTAGCAATAGCTTACCTTTTTTATAAATAATTGTGATTATTTATAATTAAATATAATACAAATTATAGTGGGGAAGAGGGGAGTTACACTGATAAAATTAATAATTCTATAAATTCTTGATCTTTAATTGATCAAAAAGTATTAGTTAACTACGTAGTTGGACAGTTCGGGTTTTGGTCCCTATTATTCTTGATACAAAATTTTGAAATAAAATGTAAATTTCAATATCAAAAACCACAGTAACTTATGCTTGATAAAGTTTGTTAAATTGGTCAAAAATTTAAATCGGTCATTAAATATTTGAAAAAAAGAAAGTAATCAGCTTGCAGCAATCTGACTTGGATGCCGTTATATCCATGTAATAAATTGGCTATTGAGGAAGGGTAAGAAAATTACACCTGTCATCATGCAACGACGCGATATCATCTATCTTCATATGCGTGCAACTTTCAAGTAGGAGAAAAATGCATGCTAATTTTGACATTGATTTTAATTTTCGCGTATTTGTCACTTTGGAAATCTATCAAGTTCCGCCAAGAAATTACAAAATTTAAGCTCTTCTGTCACGCGATGATTAAGATAAATTCGGCCAAATTGCAAGGTAGTAAAGTCAAGGATATAAGCAAGAAGCTGATTTATAACTTTTTTATTCAAATTTATTCTTACAATTTTTATTTTTATAAAATTAAATTTTTGTTTTGCTTAAAAAAAAGTCTTACGAAACATCTTTATTTGGAAGTTCTGCTATATTTCTTATATTACATCTTGTTATAATTGTTTTCTATTGTTGCTTTGTAGTACATGAATTTTTTAAATGCTAATGCGGAGTTAACGAAATGTATGACTTCTGTAAGGATATGTGTATAGAGTTTGAGATTCACTAATCAGTGATCTTTTCACATTAACGATAAGAGATCTGTGCGTACAAAGTACATTACGCATTTATTTCCACCCGTATCTTTCAATCGAGTACAACGCCCGTCTCGTTCGCTTCTTTAATCTTTAATAGAATTACGTCCTTGTGCATGCACGACTCGAATCGCTTCAAAAAATACAAAATTTTGTTCAACAGACATTTGTTCGACCTAATTTTTTAACATAAAAATCGTAGCTTTATAAATGATAAAAATATTATATTTGTAAACTTAATTAAAGCTTTATATACCAAGATGTTTTAATAGTTTTAATAATAAGTTTATTAAGACGCGGTAACTTTACTTTCGTCAATCTTGTTTCAAGTAAATTTTTTGACTAAAAAATAATAGATATTTTTCTTTTCTACTACATTTTACATTATTCTAAAAAATTGCTCTAATAAGAAAGTATAAACGATGCTACTGTAATGATCTCATGGATTTATTGGGACGTATATTTGCAGTTGATTTACATGGCCTTGTTCTGTATTCCTATCGTATCCATCGTGTATAAACGTAATAAATTCTTTTAAGCTTAATCTTCGACCGCTTGGAATACCTTATAACTTATAATAAACTTACGCTCAAAAGATTTAAAGTATTAATAAAACTTTTAATATTTTTTTTTCGGCGATACTTAAGATCAGATAATTCCTTTTCAGCTACAATACTTTCGGCAAAAGAGTATATTTCCTATATATATATAATATAATAATAAATTAGTTTTTATATTAACAGTTATATTGTACTTGATATGAGGCATCTTGTAATTTCAAGCGTGCTGAGATTAAATACTTGCATTTATGTTGATGCGGCGTAGATCAAGGAGATGTATATAAAAAATATTAATGGTCAAATCCTAAAAAATTCGACCCCGTTTGAAACATTCTCGCTTCGTCAAGTTGCTCGTAAAACTATAAGCGCTTAAATGTTCGGTACAGGTTGATCCAGATATTCGCCCCTCATAATTTCGTCCGAACTTTAACAGCAATTATTTGATCGGCGAGCATGCATTCTGGCTCGCGAAACTCGCTCGTGATAGGCTAATTAAGCGTGTCGAAGAGCGGCTAACGATCGTGCAAATTCATACGAGGCCGATTCGTATGCAAGGCGATATTTATCGTACAGCCGGATAGGAGGCGGCAACTGCGGCTGCCGGGTATTCCGAGTCGCACGTAAATCTCACGACTGGTATCTTTCTTCGTCGAGGAGGACTTAACCCGGCCGATACGAAGCCCGCCCTTCACCGAACAACTGCGAAATTCCTCTCGCGTGCAACCTTCGTCACGCTTCAGGGACGAGCATCTCGAAATCATTTTTGCCCGACGGTGTCCCACTTCGTAAAAATCTTGAGCTCTTACGAGTGCGGCGAAGAAAATGCAATTTATGATCTGATGTATTTGCTAACAAATACTTACACTTTTTTATGTCAAGAAAAGTATTAAAGTTGCATATTAATTTTTTTCGTGTTTTAATTATGAATTTTATATAATAAATTTATCAACTGATATTTGTTGCTTGTTTATTTAACGACACCTTTTATCTCCTTATGTGGAGCATAGGACGTCTATAGACCTCTTTTGTCCGAGGCCTATATTCGTTTCTCGAATCAGATAGTTTTTCTGATTTGTGGGTGATTAGTCCACAGAATCCTACCTCAGTTAGATATTAGAGACAAATATCTACTGATATACTACTGATGTATAGGACCTACAGTTTTTAACGCCGAATTCGAACGGCGCTGATGATCATAGATCTTTTGATCACCAGGTGGAGCCATTTTTTGGCTCATTAAACGCGAAAAATCATCGCGTTTGGGCGCACGTGGGATTGAACTCGGGTCTACAAATCGCGAGTCAATCGCACAGAGCGGTGAGCCACTCGACGCCACAGATGTTGCTTGTTTATACCGAATATTAATACCTTATTTTTGTTGTTTTTTATAATATAACAAGCGATTTAATTCTTATATTAATTTTTTTATTTTTACCATTAAAATAATTTTATTATAGAGGTACGTTTTAAGTAAAATTACTGTTTTAAAGTTAATGAAAGATAAGATATATTTATCTATAAATGATTCTTAATTTTTTTCCTTAATTTGCCAAAATCTCGTCATTCTCATAATATATTTTTATATACCTATATATAATATTCTTTCACTGAGAAATTCTTTCCTGGATATTAACAAAATTTCAAATTAGTTAAAATTACTTTTTAAATGTTTTGCGCATGTTCATATTTATCTTACTTTCTTCATTGAACTCGTTTTGTCAACAGAATACGTAGTTTATGTGGCAAAAGATCGAGTAAATTCGATGCAACATTGTCTTAATCCTTCTTGCTTTCCTCGGGTGGTCATAAATTTAAGTGCATGTTGCAGGCTGGTTTAAAACTTGTACTTGATCGTCCAACCAGTGGCGAATTTCGTTGTTTGTCCGGTACGAATTCATGTCCGGTATGTGTTACCGAGGGAAAAATCGTGCAACCCGGAGCTCTCAAAGATTTTATCTTATCTTTATGAATTTAAATTTGGTCGTTTTATATTTTGCTACGTAGCACATTTTTTACACAATATGTAGTCGACAGTAGAAAGGGAAACGAGAAGTGGTAAGGAGTTGTCGCTTATTTTCTCATAAAATCCTTAAAAAGCAATGTTTTTTGTTATATTGTTTTCATCTTTCTTTATTCTCTCTCTCTTATTTATCTTGGATGAGTATAAATTAATGCGTCGAGTTAAAAATTAGAATATACAGAGGCGATTTTCGTTATTTGTTTGATGCTTATTAGTGAACGTCCATTGTATAACGGAATGACGGATCAAGGCTACGCCACGCTGTTATTATGCCTAAATGCGAGGGATTATTGGTAATCATTATGATGAGCGGCGTAACGTAATGAACAAGGGAGGAAATTGTGCTGTATAGCATTTTCGTTTATATATCATTAAGTACGTTGTCGTGTCTATTTTCTAAATATTTACGTATTTACATTCTGCATTTATTACTTGAAAAATTTAATTTATTTAAAAAAAGATGTAGAAAATAACAAGAATTTAAATAATTAATTTTTTTAAATTGTATTTGCATACTTTCTCTTAGTTATAAAAATAATTTATTCAGTTTATTAATTAGTTTTCCTGAATAATCTTAAAAAAATAAATGTAAATTATCTACTTTCAATAATTATGAGATAAATATGCATATAACTTTATGTAGCAGATTTTAATTTTAAATTTTACTTTATCATTATAAATGTATCTATGAAATTAAATATTTTAATATATATTAAGTATTTTTTTTATTAAAAAAAAATGATGATTTTACATCTGAATTCTAAAATTGACTCATAAAAATTGTAGATTAAATTAAAATTAGTATATATGTATAAAATCGCAATCGACGGTAACAATCTTGTTACACTATTTCGCGGTAGAACACTGAATTATTGTCAGTAATTTACACCATGCTTTGCGAGGCTTCAATTAATTAACATGTTGCACTAATTGCGCGAACGCTTTCGTCGAGTGCCTTGCGTTTTCGGGATATCTGAAATCGTGTTGCCTGTGCACGTGCGAATTTCGGGGCAGCGCGCCATTTAATCGCGCGGCGTTATCGAGTTATGTGGCGATTTCGATCTACATACCGGGTTTATTTGGTGGTTTAAGAGCGCGGCGCTGTAATTAACGACGTCCCCGGGCTTGTCCCCCGGGAAATTTTATGGGCACGATCGGTGTAATTGATATAAACCCGACGCGAACCGCGCACGGTAAATCCACGACGTGGCGAGCAGTCGCGTTTATTCTGCCTGTATGCGCAGGGGAGGAAAGAGGGGCAAAAAAAAGAGGAGGGACCGAGAGTCACGCTTTTTATCGCGCCGAACGTCAGGTCGATTAATTTTTGTAATCTTGCGCTTTGAAATCTGGGCGCAGCCTTGATTTATTTCGGTCGAGATCGTATGCCCGCGCGTATCGTGTAAGCGCTCTCCGTCTCTTTCCTCCGTTCACGTTGCATCTCCCTTTCTTCTCCTCTTTCTCCTTCTCCACCCTCTCTCGCCCTCCTCCGTTCTCAGCCCTGTGCCGTGCCACACGGTGCGTATAAATATAAATCGTACATAATTGATTCAAAGACCGATGTGGGCGAATCTCCTCCGATCAGTAGAAAGCCGTTATTCATACGGTGACGGGCTCACAGGCTGCGAGCGACGCGACGACTAGTCGCGCGAGTAATGAAAGCATAAATACGGGGCTATTTGCAGAACGACGTGTGTGCGTACGTGTGTCGATACATTGCCCGGTAAGTGGCTTGTAAATGTATCGCCTATCGATTTTAGAAATCGGTTGTGAATCTGTCAACGCCGTAATTTGTACAAGCCCCCGGCAGCGCGCGTTGCTCAAAGATCGAAGATCATCAAGCAAATCAGTAATATATAAGAAAGGCCTTTATCGGGCAGATCAATAATTTGCGAATTATTTCGAGTTCGCAAAAGAGTGTGGCTTTCAAATATTAATTTTACAATTTTATTGTACGTTAATTATTTCAGAGCCATTTCTCTTACTCGTACTTATTATTTGTTCTGATAAAGTTTGCTCCGATAGGAGAAGCTATTTCTGTTTCTTTTTAACTTCTATTATTCCTGTTAATATTTTGTTGTTCATTATGTAATAAGGCGCCATTGCTAAAACCATTTGTAACTTGAGATATTTGAAATTATTTATCTCTCTGGGAATCAGAAGATGGCTCGCGGGTATTAATAAACTGCGTTCTTCTTTTTCTGCGTTTCGCTTCTGCACCGTCCCTTTCACCCTTCTCTGGGTGGGTACTCGAAGGTATCGCGCGGTTCAGTCGTGCCGTTTCCTTCGCTTTTATCCGGTGAGAAAGGCGAAGAGTCAACTCGACAGGCCGAGACTATCGCTCACTTCGGCCACGCCGCGGTAGCTGGCAGTTCTGGCAGTAAGTAATTAAGTGCAGGTACTTACGCACGTTTCCGCGGCGCGTCCGTATATGAATAATGTAAACTGTACGTATATATATACACACATATGTATTGCAGTATTTAAACACTCAGAAAAAAAGCATTTTTTATAATGTTGATAACGGTATAAGTTATAAGTATACAAGTTTTATATATAGAATTATTAATGTACGTTAAATAAATTATTTTATAGTCATATTGTAAAGGTGAATGTTTATGAGAACTAATAAGTTGAGCTTTAGTTGCAATAACTCTAAAATATTATAGTTTATTAAGAAACCGTTTACACATTAATTCTGCATACAAATAAAACTCGCAAGTATCATCTATATATTGTATTTGCCACGTTTTTCTTTGAATAATATATTTGTACACTGAGAGAAAAGTATTTGGGACTGTAATTGCATAGTAAATAATTATAGTTAGGAGCTCTCCACTTTTATGCTATAACTCATCATTGCTATAATGTTAATAATAATATATATTAGTTCTTTCAAACATGAAAAAATTGTACTACAAATTATAATAATTTCAAATTAATAATGTGTTTTTATTAAATACAATTTAGTAAATATAACTATTTTTTTAATTTGCTTAGTATTTATGTATGTGGCATTCATAAATACAAAAATATGTCAAAAATTTAAAGATTTTTAAGCATTGTATGTGATTATTATTAATAGCACAATTGATTATATTTGCATAGTTAGAACAACTATAAATATGTAATTGTTTTAAAAAATGATTATAAATTATAGTTAAATTATCATAATTGCATTTTTTTTCTCATTGTATTAGGCATTATGATGAGGAGTAGTTAATCTTACTTCACAGCCATGCGTATAAAGTGAAAACCAGAATATACTGGGATTAGAATGTATTGTGATCTAGGGATTCAATATATTGTAATCTATTTCAGTATACGGAAAGTGATTCTAAATAGAATAGTCTAGACTAATAGATCTGGCAACTGAAATGGATATGTTGGTTGAATGTATACGAATATAAGGAACATAAAATCTGTTGTTTATCACGCACGTATCCCAAGCAGTGAATTCTAGAATGATTTGCATTTAGCTTTGGGGAAAGTTTCCCCATGCATGCTTAAATAGATTAGAGTCCTTTTTGTGTATTTTCCACTATATGCGTAATTTATTTGAATAAGTAATTGTATGCAACGTGTTTCATATTATGCCACAGTGATAGTCACTGGTGTAATGAATTACGACTTGTCAAGAAGGAGGAGTGAAACTTATCAATTCCCAAGAAGTAATAATTCATAGTAAAAAAATTTAAATGGATTATGTTAAAAAGACGTATTTATCTAAAACAGGCATTTAAAATAATCTGTTATACGTCAAAAAGACAAAGACATAGTCAGAAAAACAAATCTTCAATTTTAATATCACGAAATTTATCACTGACAATGAGAAAAATGTCTGATTGGATTAATTGGAATTCTGGAGCCAATTGACTCTTTTTGGTTAAATTTACTAAATTCTAGTTGAAATAATCGGAATTTTGATTGATATAATCACAATTTTTTGATTCGTCTATTAGACATTTTTCTCAATAATATTTTACTCCAGAGAAAGATCGTGTGCAATGTCGACAATAATACATCTTCAAGCAGCTTTTTTTTATTAATTTCGAGATGACATTTTTCAGGATTGGGTAGATTTCTTTATTATTTCGACGATGTTTCGGGGCAATAAAAAAGCATATCACGCCGCGTATTTTTCGGGCCGTCTGATGTAAGATAACAAGGATCTTTTAATCTCAGGGTTTTTTGTCGGTCCATGCGCCAAATTCCTTAGTAGCCGGACTCTGTGAGTGCGAGTCTCACCTCGATGCGATCCATCATTTCGCTTTAACACGGTAAGCGAGCTCGCCTTGTAATGCCGACGGGCAGATTCAACGAGTCCGGTGCACGCGTGCAGCGAACTTTGCGGGCGGTTCGTTTCACACGATTGTGGGTTGTGCGAAAACCGTGTTTATATTCATTACGATGTTGCTGTCTTAAATGATAAATGTTATGCGGAACAGGATATTATATTTTCGAGAAATTTCCCAAGAAACCTAACGAGAGAGTCAATAATGTCAATCTTTTGTACTCTAATGAACCTTAAAGTCTAAAAATATTTCTGGTAGTCCTACATGGACAGACAGGTTTTAAATGTGCTGGATTTAAATGTGCTAACCTAATGTTATTAATGAATCGTACAACAGTTGCTAAGCCGCTCTTTGTGCTAACGCTGCTATCGTACTTAAACATTCTATATAATTGTTTTTATGGGAAAATAAAATTATTTTCAGATCGTATCTAATTAAATTTTTAGATACTTTACCCAAATCGTCCTTTCCGCACTGTTAGTATCAAAGGAATAGTAGTAATCTAATCTCTTGAGTTAATTAAACAAGATTTTATTTTTACTTCTATGTATGTCAATCTGCTGTTAATTTCAAAATATACAAAGTTAATAAATGATAAATTTGAGTAAAATTTAATTTATATATTCTTGAGTTAAATTGTTTAACTCCATTTTGAGTTAAACAAGAACCTATAAAGATAATGATTAAAAAGAACTCAAATTGAGTATAATTTGACATTATAAATTTAACTACAAAATTTTAGAGATATCACATTGTTTTCTAAGAAAATAAATTAGTAAACAATTATTTTATATATAGACAAGTCCAGGTTGCCACACAAATAATCTGTAGAGTGAAATATAATCGTAAGACATAGCAAGAATATAAGGATATTTCGAATAAGAGCGATAAGTCTCTTAAGCGCAATCCAAGCGCTATTAATCTTCCATACCAATTGTCAAGTTCAAATTTATCTTTCTAACAATACACGATGCTTTTCATAATATTACGACTTACAAGTCATATCTCATCGCGGAAATTTCACTGCGAAGGCAGGCGTGCAGGTAGACGCGCACCTGCCCTGACAGTTAGCACCGGCGGCCGTGCACACGCCGTCGCTCCATACAACCGACTCTCTAATTGCGTTCCCGAGTACTCCCGCGGCACGACTTCCCGAAGACGTAGCGTGTTGCTAACGCGTGTTTACCTGAGGCGGGCTGGAGGGATAGGAGACCACGTTATACCGCGCCGACAATAAGTGTAGCGCGTGCTCTGCTCCCGGCCGCTTCCGCGTCGCGCGCGCGCGGCGACGACGACGACGACGACGGCGACGACGACGACTCGTTTCGCTTTTCGATCGTCGACAAATATTTGACTCGTCAAACTTTGCGACTCGCTGACGCAACGGAAAAAATGTGAGAACGTACGCGCATGTTACCGTTACTTCTCACGGTTTGGTTAAGAAAAAAATGTTGGTTAAGAAACTTAACATTGAGAAAAAGAAGAAAAACGCTGCAAGTTCTTTCAAGCACGGTTTTTTTCGAAGGATATAGTGTATATCTTTTTTTTTCTTTTTAGGCAAAAAAACTTTTTTCTACTTGAATTTATATGGTAATATACTTAAGATAGCACTAGTTAATTGTGACTAAATAATAAATTTCTTCTAAATAATAAATTTAGAAGAATTACATTCTTAGAAAATTTAGAATAAGTTATATGTATTTTTAAAAATATTTTTAGGATTATATAATTGATTTGAGACGAGTATTTTCCAAGAAAGAAACTTTTGTTAATGTAAGATTTGTAGCTTAGGTATTTACAATTAGAAAGAAATGAAATTATTATGCAGATTTTCTCATGTCTCTCTCTCTCTCTTTCTTGGAAATTTCTGTATAGATAAATTACCACGTTGCATTTTTTTTTCGTCAGCCGCATGATTCTGCTCGTGGGAGACATTGTTACCGCGAGTAACGAGTGACATGTTTCATAACTGTACGTTATGCTAGTCGTCTAACTGCTTGTCCACCCGAGAGACCTTACCTAATGTCTGCGTATCTAATGTACCGACAACGTGAATACGTTCAGAAGAAATATCCACTTTGCCGCTTCGTCTCCTCTGCGGTCCGCCGAGGAATGAGCTTGGTACTCATGGGATAATAAGACCGTGCGAGCTTCATCTTGGACCGCGATTTCCATGACGAGCTATTACAGAACGTCCTTCGTGCGTCAGCGCGATGTCACCAGAATTTTCCGTTTGCTCAATGACTGTTACTAAATTCACTAAATTTACCAAAATTCACAGATCGCTTCTCGAAATAATATGATATTTTGAGATATTATTGCATTAATGTAACTGAGAATTAAAAATAACGAGCTTGTTTTACCATTAGTTACAATCAGTTCTAAATTTATGCATCATTTCCTCAAGTATATGTCTAAAAATTCGCAAAGTTCATAACGAAAAAGATCAAATAAGTTCAACCGGCACATGTTGCTTGAATACTTCGCGTTAATGCGAGATCCGGCCTCCGGGGCTAAGTCATGCTTTAACGTTTCAGAAACCAACCGCGGTAGGAAGCCGGGTATGGCGCAGACATAAAAACTGGTCGACAGAATTCCACGGTGGATCCGCGATTTATAATTAATTTAATTTTACCGTAAGAGTGCCGCGTCGTTTAACCTTTTTGCCGTGATTTCGTTAGGAATGATGAGGAACGGACGTATCGACTCTGCGGCTCCCAGACTTCGCGGGCCGACTCGGCCGGTCGATTTGCTCGGCTTTCATGACGCTCTCTTTCCGCTCTCGGCAGGGCAGGAGGAGGCGGAGTGGATCCTTATAAAACGATCCGACGGCCACGCCCGCTCATCAAGACTTCTTCTCGTCTTCCGAGCCTTTGTTTCCCCGTACTCCGTTAGTTACTCAAATTAGCCGCAGAAACGAGCTCGTTCCGGATCTGAGCAGCCTTCTCGTGGCGATCGCGTGTCTCGCATCCCAGCTCCCTCGACAACCTAATAACACTCGTAAAACGCCGTGCTAGTATATGACGAACGAGTCGATAGCTCTGCGAAATCTTACTTATTGTTAGCAGCTCCACGAGGAATGTATCGGTATGCTATAAGGAGATGCATGCTTGAAATATTTTATTATAAATAATTTATAGATGTACCGAAATAATTATATTGTGCGTTATAAGGTTTTTGTTGTTCAACACCTTAATGATGATTCTAATGTATTTTTAACTGCCAAAAAAGAATATAAGGTTACAAAAATTCTATCACCTACGGGTGATTGTGTGAAATTAACGACTTCATTTTTGAAAAAAAATCTCTACGAACAATTTATCCCCTTTTTCTTTACAAATTAAAGTATATCAAGAGTCACCATCAGGTGAAAAACGGAGACCTTTTATATTAATAAAATTTTACATAAACAAATTTAAAAGAAAAGAAAAGTATATTCTCTTCAATTATAAAAATCTATAAAAGAAACGTCTATCAATAAAAGAAAAGAAAAGAAAAGAAAAGTATATTCTCTTCAATTATAAAAATCTATAAAAGAAACGTCTATCAATTGTTGGAAAAAAATTGATAAATTTTTATAGATTATTAATATAAATAATATATAATATATAATTTAGACTAATAATGACGTAATACTTTTTGACTTTAGATAGACTTTAGATAACTCTGTATGATTATCTATAAAACTTGTGAAACGATTCAATTTTACATCTTATATTATTAAAATATTTATCGGTAGTAATATAAATTGATATTTTATGTGCCTTACTTGAATAACTAACTAACACTAATATATGTACGTGGTGAAGAAAGAGCCCTTTCTTTTTGCATACTTGTCAACACGCGAACACTATCTGTCGCTATAATCTCAGTGGCTGCGTGCAACAAAACAGCTCGCTCGTTAAATCGATCGTTAAGACGTATTAAACGCTTTACGATAAGATATAACGTCCCGCGCAACGTGTAATTGATCGCGGCGCATTATCTCCTAATAAATATTATTTATAGTCGCCAAAAGAGAGCGTCGATTCGCGCGCGCACGCGCAAGTTGTAGAATTCGCCTTCACCTCCGCGCGCGCCTCGTCTAACCTGTCGATGTGTGCATTGTGACGAGCGGCTATTCTAACAGTATAGTTAGCCGTCGCCTCTATTCCCGTCGTGCGGCTCTGCGGTGGTTTAGCCACGGTCGTTAGCTAGTCGATACAGCGTAATTCACTGCCGGGGTAACGCCCAGCTTGGCGGACATTCGTCAAGAACGGACATAACGCGCAATCCGATAATACGTCCCTTAATGATCGGTGAATGAATCGGTAATTATTCCCCTCCCTCTCTCTCCTGCTTCCCATCTGCCCTCATCTAGACGGACAGTCTGCATAATCACTACGGCTCCGGGGCCGTGACCGACACCTGGTGATATTTTTTACGATTATCGCCGTATCTCATTGTCCACCGTGATTATCGGTTGGCTCGACCTGACGCGTCCATCGCTAGCGATTTCTATACTACTAATTAACGGTGCGCACCGATGAAGAATTCAAATCCCGTGTTTAATCGCGAAAGCGACGGAGAGTGCTGTCGATACGTTTTACGTGAGGCGGCGTGTGGAAAGCTATACGCATGCATACACCGTTTAATTGCAAATGCAATTGTGTAATAAATGCCTCCTTCAGACTTGATTTTAATGGAATTGTTTTAAAAACATTTTTTTAATTCATCAATTTAAAGATATCATCGTTAGATGATATCGATAGATATAATTTCAATGTGGATGTCTTTAAATTTGATGTACATTACGACGTTCACTTTGATGGGGTTAATAATATGTATGTATTGAGAAAAATATCTATTAAATATAGTTAATTAAAAATGAACAAACCAGAAGATTCTGATCGTGTTAATTAGAATTCTGTTATATCAACTAGAATAGATTGAATAAAACAATGAATCTGATTTTCAAACAGAATTTCAATTAATGCAACTAAAATTTTTTTCTAGTATGTGTGATTTAATCTTTCATATAAAAATAACACATTACACTGCGTACACAAAATGGATTTATTCATTTAAACGTGTAGCACAGTGTTATTACGGAAAATTAAATTACATATACATGTATGAAGGCTTATTACTCACTTTGATATGCAGTGCACACATGCGGACGTGCATTCGTGTTTACGCTTGACGCACGGCTTTATCGTTGCCGTCTCTGTCGATATATAATATCGTCATCGCAATTTCATCTGAATTAGGAATGGATCGACGATTGAATGAGTAACGAAAATGATTGCCGAAGTATATAATTAATCTATTACCGAAGCTACAAAACGTGTGTGATCACGAAAGATACATAATCGTTAATTACTTCCCGGAACGCTTCTCAAGCTTTTTTATAGAGAGAAGTTAAAAGTCTTTAAAGATTTTAAGTTGCTTTTTTTATGCTGATGAGATCACGGGCGATTACATTGTTGAATTCTGTAGATTAGCGCGCAAAAAAATATATCTGTGCTAGGGGGCAGACTGGTTTTTTACACGCGCGTATTCGTGGTTGTTAGCTAGCTAGGAAATCACTGGAATTATACACACGGCGTGCCCTTTTCTTTTCTCTCGGCAAGGCAAATCTACCTCGGCGAGATCTGAGTGCTTTCGTCTGGCGCGATCAACGAGGCGCTTCGAAGTCCACCTTATTAAATTGGTCCATTAAATCGCGAATTTCCGACTTTTTCGCTCGCTCCCTTTCTTTCTCTTTTTCTCTCACATTTAAACTTTAGATTCGTCTCTTTGGCAAAAAAGTATTATTTTTTCCCATTTCTCCAAGCACTTTCAATTACACGGTTAAATTATTGTTATCGTGACATGTGAAAATTTCTTATACTATATTAATAATACTATACTATATTAATAATACTATATTACTATTAAAAATTATATCGAACTATATATGCATAAAGGGGCTAGCTTTTTAAATAAATCCAGGTTTGCATTGCATCGAGCAAATAGTGTACTCAGGCGATATTTCTCACACAATATATCTCACATTCTTGTACGACGATGTTTATGAAGGCGCCTAGAGCGAGGATTGTTAGTGGCTGAAGGGAAATTGGTGAAATTATGTACGCGGGGCCGAGAAGCTAACTTCTCTATCTCCTCTCGCGCAACGAGACTTCCTTGTATACCGGGCTCGGTGCATCCCACGAGAAATACGTGACAGTATGACAAGAGGCACGACACGGTGCTTATTAAACCTTCCCCCGATCTCACACGAAGTGGTTGACCAGCCCGCGGAATTTCCCTCCATGACCTTCCTTGACCGGCAAATGTTGTCGGGGGGCCGGGTGTTGCGTGTCGGACAGAAATACGGGACGCGGTTGCCGCGTCAGACAAAGGTCGTAAAATGCATCGACGATCGATCGAGGACATCGCTCCCTCGTGCATCACGTATACGTGTATGCGGCTTCGCGATAGTAGACGGAACGATTTCACCTGTCCGATTATAGATGTCGTCGCATCGCCGCGCGTCTCCCTTTTTTTTTCGTTGCACTTAACGTGACGTTGCACTTTACATGTGCCAATCCGGCTTTATCCTGACGATAATTGAAAGTTCGATTGAACGTGAACTCAACACTTGCGCGCTTGAGATCCGTGTGATGGTCTGCGTAATATATTAGATGGTACATTGAAAGAACGATTTTGGTGAAATATATAAAAATTTAAAAAAATACAGATCTGGAAAGAATTTTGTTGAGTCAACGAAATAATTATGTATTATACGACTCTCAAGCATGAATAATACTGTAAAATGTTTCGATACTAGTTTGAGCATTCTATGCAATTATTTTGATAATTATTATTGGCACAAAATTATTTTTGGATTCGCGTCCAGCTGATGAATTTTTAGATATTTTAGTAAAATCATTATTTCTGTGTACATAAAATTATTAAAATATCGACTTTTTAAAACTCGGAAATATCGATTCGCTCAGAGAAATGCGTGAATGTAGAAACTTATTTGAAAGAAACTTAGTTGTGTGAAACTTATTTCGCTACGGGAGAGTTAATTTACGGGTATTTTTCTCGAGCGTAGAGAGAATAATTTCTTCCTTGTTAAACTTCAGTATCTTAGGTGGACACCGCCGCACGTAGCTTAGGAGCCTATGGCTTCTCATACATCTTGTGATACTCGCTTCTGGTACTTGTACTCGGCAGCGGTACCAGTAGGAGCTCGGTTTGCAGTAACGTGTCGTACGTTTCTCGAAGTCGTTTCGCGGAAACTCCGACTAAACTCTCCTCGTGCGTTTCTCGCTCGCGTTGTTCACTTTGAGATTGTATATGCACGTCAGCATCGATAGTACTCTCACCCACAATTGTAGGGACTTTATATCCTTGCCCAAGTACTCAATGGCACGATGTCTGTCCGCTCTGTGTCATCATAAGAGCCTACTAACACAGTCGTCTCTGTCAATCTTGGATTCGAGACGTTTTATCGAACTTAAAGTCAAGATTAATCGTTTTGACCAAGATTGACCTCTCGTGACTTTCTATCTCCGAATCATACTTCTCTTCGATAATGAAGATAACGTGAAAGAAATCCAAAATACATTTTTTCGTAGCTATCTATATTTTTGCTAATTTTTTTTTTAGTATCTAGCACACTTGTACCCTTATTGCAAACAGCCAGCTACGTGTGTTGTCACGTACTCTTATCGAACAGATGTCGTATATTCTCCGCGGTGGCAGAATCCAGGTCCCTTATTACCGTGGGACTCGCCGAGCTCTGGCGAGAGCGGAAAGGGCCTGTTCGCTATGGTATTACTCGCCGTAGATCCTCGTACGTCCCCACCACGGCTCGTAGCTGCTTTATTAGTATCTGCTGAGCGAATCGTTCGCGTTAATCGTGCTCGCATTATGTTCCCCGAACACATCGAACATGCGCATGAAAATCTTTAACGTGCGAATTTATAAGATTGTTCTGTTATTCTTACAGATGATATTTGCGATATCCGTTTAAGATTCGTCAAATTTAGCTTCAATTTTGTTTTCTTCAAATGGATGTGAATAAGTATGAATGCAAATACGATAACTAAACTACAAAACAATTTAGCTATATTCTAAAAAAATATGGATGTGAATTTAACACTATGAGTGTTCAATAAAATTCTTTCCATGTTGATGTTGATATACATTCAACACTATAATGTAATTTTAAACCCATGGTGTCTACACTATGTTTGTGTTTATATCGACACTAACACGATGAGAAATATATTCAGCATTCGTGGTGTTAAACCCATACATTTTTTAGAGTGTATATAAAATGTCTTAATGACTTTAATAATAATTTTTCAAAATTTTTGAAATATTATTTAAATAGAAGTTTTGCCTATGAATATTTACTTCAATACTATTTCCTATTGAAATACGCTGAAGTTCTTTCTATATCAAATACGACTGCTCGTATTACCTGTTCGTTTCGATCCGATTTGGTAGACAAGCATTTTCAATCTGAGCCTTTGGAATAAGGGCATCATTAGCTTTTCACACTTGATCAAGCACGACTCGGACTATGATTGTTACGTTTTCGACTACTTGAATTTTAAATCGAATGCCATAGCATACGTATATCTTCTTGAAGCTATAAAAATGTTTCAGTTGTAATTCCAAGGCTATAATATTAACTAATTACAGTCAAAATTGCGGTCTTACATTTTAGAACACTCGAATATGATTGATTGATTTTTTATAGCCTCACAATTACGACTAAAATTTTTTTACTCGTAATATGGCTTTTGTTCTCGTGACTAATATCTTTCGATTCGCTTGTCATTTGTTAAATAGTATACGCGTTTGCATTATTCGCGAAGAGAATAGTTAATACGTATGTACATACGTACCTGTATCGATTACAACGCGCAGAAATTACGAACGTGGTAAATCGTGCTGCTAAACACATCAATTTTAGTACGCGTAAAACTTAAGGGCTGAGAATATCTAATGCCTGGTGCGTATATTGATCATCACGTACGTAGAATTACGCACGTGGCATCGCATACGCATTATTCACTGGGAAGATATTCAACATAACACACACGTTGATTATTGCACTTACGATAAAAATTGACGAGGAGCGTGGTGTTGCGAAAAAATGATTTTTGCGAACACACGCGAGGCACGTCGGTCTCGCTGAGAGAGCTTCGGAGTGATTATAATTTCTCCCGCATATTAAAGCCCGTACTTACGCGTACCGTTAGTTAGTAATGCCTCACGCGCGCTGCTAGGGTTTTCAGAATTTTTCTGGCGGAACATCGACGCTTAGATTACTGCAATCAGCTGTAACCTATCAGTGGCTTGCGCGCAAAAAAGTGACGTGACCGCGGTATTAAGTCGCATAATATCTTTTTCTCGTGCGAAAACATTCTGAGAAGCTGATAAGTAAGTCATTTAAGAACTTTTAAATATATAAATGTTTGCAAACGATCTTATTTTTTTGCAACCTTTTAGCAATTAGAAATCGAAGCATACTTTCTCAAAACGAATCTGCATAGTAATTGATGATTTATAAACTTTTTAATGATTGTTATTCTTCATTCTTCTTCTAATTCTAAAAATTAGAAAAAATAAAGAATAATTAAAATGTAACAAGATTCAAAAAGAATAGCGTACGTATCAATGATATTTTTGAGATAACAAGTAGAATTCTAAAAAAATTGTAAGTACTTTTAAACTACATATATTATCTTTTGTCTTTCAGGAATTGAGAATCAAAATTAAGCTTTGAAACTTCAAAATTTTTAATTTGTGAGAGGCTACAAAAAGTAATATTGCTTGCAATTATTTATGAATTTTATTTTTTGTTATCAAAACTGGCACTATTATATTAAATTTGTTCTATTAATAATTATTATTAAAAAAGATTTTTTAAAATTATTGATTTCTAGCTACACAGATTTGTGTTTTCGAGAAGTATCATTTGAATGCGATTTGATTGATACGAATCGCACGCATCCTCAACATCATAATCGTAACATCTATTATTGGTGATCGTTGAATTATCGGTAAATTGTTGTTTTCGCTATCGAGGCTGAGTGCTAGACGCTATTTGGATTGGAATAAATGCATAAGCAATCACTGACCAGGCACAGGCGCGGTCGAAGCATGATATCGAACCGGTTTGCAGCGGTTTGGCTAATTTCCCTGTGACACAGTCGCGCGAAAATCAATCTCCGACCACTCGACCGTTCCCAAATCGCGTTCCCTTTCCGCACGATTACGTGACACCGCAGTATTCATTCCGTCAGTCATGACTTCGTTCAACTTCGTGTTTAAATCGCTTCCTCTTTCTTTATGCGCGTTAACGTACATCTGGAATGATTTAATACTACGAGTACGAAAGTTTTGGAGTTTAATTTTGTATTAAATGATTTAATATAATGAAAAAATAAAGGATTCGGTTTTAGATAAAACTATGTGTAGATATACAAATAGAAAATTATTTATTGTTTTATACTTGATTATCAAAACGAATATTATTATAAAATATTATTTGATTTGTACTACTCGAAATTGTTTATCTCAGAAATTATTTAAATGTCGAATTTAAACTTAAGTGAAGCAAAGTAGAATATAGAATATATAAAAAAAATAGACACAGTCATCACAAAAAAAAAGGAATAATTTGTGATGGTCGATGGATGCGCACGTGTAGTATTCTTTTCGTATAAAGTCATCTTTGAACGTGACTCGTAAGTCGGCGACTCGTAAGGTTAATGCTAGAAGTGACGACTTGTGCCACTTTCACGCGACGATAGAAACTATCGATTCTTCGTCGTAAAATTAGTTGATTCATCTGAGTTTGTTATAGAAGTCCGTGGTCTGTAGTATCGGCTCCAAGTATTTATTAATGAATCTAGGTACGATTAATTTTCAGCTAAAGCCTTGCGATGTAAAAATATATAACACACTATTTTGAGATTGCTGTTGTATTGATTCCACTTTGTCCAAATTAAAAGTATGTATCAAAATTATCCTACCATGTATAATGATCAAATAATAATGATAATAATAATTTTGCTAAGATACAATGACAATAAAGAGACTACATAAAAAATAAACAATTTAAAGCTGCATCACAAAAGATGAGATGTCAGTAATGTGACGCTGTTTATAGACTTAAATATAAAACTAGAGCTAAAACATAAACTTAAATCAACAGAATAAAGTTTAATTCAATGTAATTAGAAATGTATACAAAAAGTATTAAGAGTATCTAGAACTTGCGAAATAATTAAAACGTACAGATATATAATAAAAGAGCAAAATAGTAGATAGCATAAAAAGTTTGCGGTATGCAATGCTCGATCTTGAAACAGTATCATATAGGATCGAAATCGCAGCAATTGAATCTGATCGTTTAGAGATCTATTGGTATACATCAATCAGATGCAATTACTGCTCCACCGTTATGCAATCGTTGGATTTGCTCAACGTAGTTTGCGTTAGTTACAATCACATATTTCATCATACAGCGACATTTTGTAGTGTAATTGAAGAAAGGCAGGGTTCACTATAACAATCCTATCTGCTATTTTAAGAAGTGGAGAAAATCAATTTTAAAAATGGGACAATCAATTCCAGGATTAATTGTTTCGAATGCTCGATTTTATAATAGATTAATGTTTTCGAGTTAAATTACTGTTGCGCTCGAATAGTTTTAAATTGATATCGTCGTAAGTCAGCGTGTCACGTAAAATCGTGCAGCGTAAACAAGCCCTTGTGCATAATTGTTCGAAAACGAGAGTATACTGCGAGCGATCCCGTCACCAGACGGAGTGGAGCGCGATCGTTACATGCCGGACTACACCTCGTAGAAGTCGGGGAAACGACTTGGTCGTGGTTTATGTCGGTGAAACGCGCCGATCTCCGTCGTTGATTTAAGTAAATTACATGCAAATGTACGAACTGCCGGTCGCCGCGCACCGGGAATAAGGTCGGCCATTAGGTGTGGCCTCTCTCATCGAGATAAATAACAATAATTGAGTTGCTAGTGGATTAACCCGACTGGACACGTATCAGAGCCGGAATGTTTGAAGAACGAACGGCTGGGTCGCTACGCGGAAACCCGTTTGCGGAAACGTCCGTCCCGCGGTACGATCTTTGATCAACGTCGTACGTTGAAGGTCGCGTGCCTCCTTCCTAAGAGAGGCGACTGCGGTAAAATTGTGATCGACTACGTTAAAATGAGGGGCGTAGTTGTCTTACAGTAAGAGTAAACGTCCGACGATGACATTGCTTCTTTTCTCAGCGCATACAAAAATACTATTACAAAAATTAAGAAATCGAAATCTGAAATTATAATTTTCTTCCAACACGAATTGTTGTTAAATTAGGATTATCATTTTTGGGCTTAATAGGGTTTTTCTTCTCTATTCGTTTATAAAAATAAAAGCTATAATTACTGATTGTGAGTTATTATTGAATTATTATTAAATTATTTTAAACACATATTTATGTGATAAAATATGTATATTAACACTGCTCGCTCTAGATTTAATATTTCTTTTTAATAAATGTCTTTATATCGTTTAGTGTTGGTCGTTATATACAAGTCAAGCTACTTGTTATTAGCCAGAATCAAGTTAGTATACGACACGGTGTTAACGACACGGACGTTAATTTGACTTATAAAATCCCTACTTTATCGCGCGTTTCTTCACTGTTTACGCACTGTTGTGGACTTTCGCTATTTCGTATGATACTCCATTCTCCAAGAACCGCGCAACTGGTATAGAGAACGGACGTACGCGCTAAGGTACGAAGGCGGACAGGCAGGCATGTCCTTGAACATCCGTGGAGCTGACTCGCGTTTGTGCTAATTGCAATGAGATGCACCATGGATGCGGCCGAGAAAAATGTGAGTAGAGAGGGAAATTATGATTATATCCGCGCCAATCCCGTTTCGACGAACACCGACGCCGTCGATTATGTGTCTTCACACCTCGACAATCGAGCAATCGTTATTTTTAATTAAGGGAGAAGAGGATCACCATGTGTTGGCATATCATTATAATATAATGCGCGAAACCCGTCTTCGAGGATATGTCGAGGATAGCTCGCCCAATACCTCGAATGGAGAATGTGTGTCGGGTGCACATTAATCGCGAACGGTGTTAATGGCGTTGTTCCTGATTATTCTTATATACGATCGACTGTTTTAATAAAAAAAACTGACTTCGATGCGACGATTTTTCTGCTTGTGGCTTTCCTTCAGAATTCAGCTTACGATTTTTATAACTGCTGCGTTAAACGCGACTGTAGGAAAAAAAATTTTGTATCATCATCGCCATGTTTTTATGGTATAGGTAACTCAATTCTTTGTTGCCTCTTCTATCAATTTCGTCGTTGATCATCATTATTTCAATGTCGAGAACAGATTTGCATATCGAAGTTTTCTAATCCGAGCAAGTAGAAGTGCTATCTGCGAAGCAGTGAATTAATCAATTCCAATGTTGTATACTCGCAATAATTCTCACCATTTAATCATAATATTAAATTAAAAATAATTCAAATTCAATCGGTATAATTTGAGTTGTATCCAATATTTGCGTGTAAGTAAATTGATCTGATATAAACATAAAATACTCGGAACATTATTATACGATAAGATAATTAGAATATTTAAAATAAAACGACAGCTTTATTGTATATTGTAATTAAAATAATATGTGGTAATAGTAATAAATGCTATTAATATCAGTACTAAAGCTATAGATTATATCAAATAGTTTGTTTATTGATAACAATAAGAGAAAGGTATACACATAAAGTTGAATACAGTCGAGAGAAAAGCCCTGCGTTTTCGAGCAATCGAGAAAATTAGTATGCAGCGATGCAGTGAGCCTCGACGTGATTCAATGTAGGATATTTCTAATTTAAAATCCGATTTCAAATCTCCAATTTCAATCACGCACCGTCACTGTATTATCTTCTCCTTATCCCAATATTTGATTGCCATTAGTTAATTGTTGCGAAATGTTTAATGGTTTCAGTCGATTTACAGTAGATCTTTCCGACATTACAAAATACTAGTTTACAAAATAAACTTCTCGAGAAGTTCAAAGCGGGAGAAGGACGATGACGAAGTAATAAAGCAATCCAGGCGATGCCTCTTCTGAATGCCGCTCCTCCTGCCTGATTAGGCCTTGTATTCTCATGAAAACCGACGGTCTAGCTTTATATCCTGCCGCCGCCGCGCCGTGTCTTTCGCCTATAATCCGACTATTGTCAAATATCGTGCGGCTGTGAGTTCCGCGAAGCCGATTAAGAAGTAAACGAAGGAGAAGCTGTCGGACGACTTTATCGTTTGGATTTCTCTCGTATTCTGTCGTCTACATAGTACATTTCCTCATTTCTCTTTGTACGTGTACATATGATGTAAGAAAACGCGGAAAAACTATTTAAAATCTCATCGCTTTATTTTTACAATAAATAATACAATTGCTGTCATAGAAAGAGAATTGAGGAACTTTTGCTGCGTTCTTACTTTCGCTCGTTATTTGTCTGAATCCCGAATTGCACTTTCATCGTATTTGTCTCGCAGCATTCTCACTTCACGTTGTGTGACTTTTTGCAAACATTAGTCGATTTACAACCGCTTTTTGTGGACTATAATTATCGTTCTAAGTCCACGGGGATTCACGTTGCGTTCCCGCCGCGCGATAATTATCGCGACATACAGTGTCCCTCATAGCCGTCATATAGAAGTTTCTGTAATAACCATGAAATTCGAAATATACCGAGTAACCAACATATTATGAATGACCATTTAATTTGTTTTTTTTTTATACTGCTTATTAAATAACACACCAGTCACTTATCTTCATTTTTTAATTATTATATAGGTTGCTGAAGAGATTGGGATAATTAAAATGTAATTTTATGTATCTGTTAATTAATTTTTATTAATAATGTTTATAAAAAGTAGATTTAATTATTCAGACTTTTTATGTTTGATTATACGATGATATTCTACGAATATGGTATACGGAATAAATAATTTCGCTGAAAAATAAAATTAAAATTTATTTAGATATATAAAAATAATGTATTGGATCATAAAATTGATTATGTACGAAACTCAAGCACAATCAATGTTGTAAACAATTTTGCTATGCTATTTATTAGCAATTAGTTTGAGCATCCTATATAGTTAATTTGATAGTTAAATAAAATTATATATTTTCAGATTCGTATCTATAACTGCGAATTTTTAGATATTTTAGTAAGATTGTTTTTCCAGATCGGAAAATTTTACATACGGTTATGTAATATGTGCGTGAAGTTAGCACCGCCATTTTGAAAAAAAATAAAATAAAGTTTGTGCTGAATTGTGCTAGATTTGTGCTACATTGTGCCGCAAGAATTAATGACATAACTCAAAAAACAAAGCGTTAAATTGAAAAAAAAGTTTTTTTTGCCAGCACCGCCATTTTGTTTTTTTCAATTTAACGCTCTGTTTTTTGAGTTATGTCATTAATTCTTGCGGCACAATGTAGCACAAATCTAGCACAATTCAGCACAAATTTTATTTTATTTTTTTTTCAAAATGGCGGTGCTAACTTCACGCACATCTATGTAATGATTTATTCAAAACAGTTTCCACAGCATGATTATTAATGCGAAAAGTAGATAAAGTCATTAAGGCAGGTGGTATATAAAGGAATAGTTGAAATGAGCCGAAACAACATAATCGTTCGTGTGCGTGAACTGCACGCGCTTCCTGGATGCGTTTTAATAATTACGCAGCGTGGCGCGCATGGTAGGAGGATGAAAAATATGGAGTTAACTAGGCGAGCGCGCGGCGCGGCGCATCATTTAAGCTCATCGTCGTGATTTACGGTGGGAAGAGGAGATCCTGCCTTAAACGAGAGCGCGTTTTTAAGATGCGCGAGACAATGGCTGTCTAGCGCTCGTGGGCGTACGCGGGTAAGCCGCGACCTCGATCGCGTAGCTCCAGTTTTTTGCGAGTCTACCGTTCCCATGCCGCGATGTCCAATATTGTAAAAATACCGTTACTACATCCTATAAATTACTTAAGGTTCCCACAGCTCGCGCCCCGCCGCTCTTGCTTCCTCTGCCTCGAGATAACCGGCAAAATTATCGAACTCCCTCGCGCAGAAAATCGACAATCTCGAATCTGCTCGCGATTTCTGCGCCTGCTGTTTGTGTCAAAAATAATGAGAGATTTGATGGAAAAGACATGTCTGAAATATTATATGATCAAGTTAAGATTATTTAAGCGTTTTATTGATTTCGAGAGTGTTAAAACATATTTTTGCACCTGTCACGTATTGAGTTCATGAAAATTGTAAAGATATTGTACTGTTCGATATTTAAGGAGTAATGGTAATCCAATTCATTTTGCTGTTTTCAATTTCCAAGCATATCACAATGTAAATGAATCCATTTCTGTTATTAGATTCAAAATAAACAATTTTATATTAACGTATGCGCTTAGTAAATAATAAACCAAGTTGAGTTAAAATGTAAAATAACTTGATTTGACTATAATTTTTAAAAGTACAGAAGTGTCTAAAACGCTACAAATCTTTTTCAAAAAAGGTAATAGGTACCATCACATTTGTATCGTTTTTCGAAAAATTTATTACGCATATTTAAAAGAATAAAATGATATTTCTATATTTCTTCGAACAAGCGGGAATTGACGGAAACATATTCGCGAATTTCTCAATTATCTTGATAGCATTTATGCTTACCTTGCTAGCATAAATTTTCCATTTACCTGTTATGCGCGTACATGCAAAGGTACACCTTGTAACATTCGGTGAATACGTCGAAGTTTTTTACATTCTGTAATAAAAACGTAAGAACGTATCGCTCGTGTATATCGACATTCTTTAAAGTCGAACTGGCCGTATTGTGTACTTACGTGCTGATAAGTATCGCGAATGAAACGAGTGTCTCGTACGAGAGCTTTTAAGGCGCGTGTGTCGCTTTAAGGTGCAGGAGTAATTTAAGTCTACCTCGCGAGAGGGACCGCTACCGAGAAGTACGCAGCATCCACGATCGATTCGTTCGCGTGATACGTGTCTTATGCAAATACACGGATATTCGGCGCGTTTATCTTAAGGCTTATGTTCGATAAAAAATAATGAGCGCATACAACTTGTACGTCAAATCGCGCGATTAACGATTTACGGTTTGAAGAAAGAGACAAATGGAGATTATTCGAGATGTAATTCTGGTTACAGGAAAGGTGTACGTTGTCGATGTATACATGAAGACTTATATAAGTTGTTTTTAAAAGGTGGAGACTTGCAATATATTTATATTCTTTGGTAAATTATGGACGCATTTTATTTGAGAAGGATCTGAATTTATTAAAAAATGCTTGTGCGTATATTTTCATATTATAGACATTAAAAATACATATTAATAAATAATTATCATGTCAAAAGCTAAGATCAGCTTCGCTTATTATTTCATCTTTTAAAATGAGCTTGTAATGTTTCCTGCTTTAATACGCGTTACTGTATAATAACTAAATGTCGAAATATACATAACACTAAAACATAATGGTGCCGTACCGTTCAACATAGATATCGTGAAATTTAAAATCTCATTAAAGAGCAACTTCTCCTACAAAGATGATTTGCATAGTCATTTAGGAACTTAGTGAATTCGCGAATTCAAACTTGATACACTATAGACACTCATATGTAATTTATACGACAAATTTTTGCATGCAATAGTTGAAAAAATGGATATGTCATATTAAAAAGAAATTTAAAGAGCAATAGGCATTAAAAGTAATAGTAAGAATATAAGATTAAACTTAGAAACAAGATAACGCAAGCTATAAAAGTCATGAGTTTTTATTTACATCTCTTACTTATATAAATAGAAAAAGAGCAATTTCCTTCATTAAGTATGATGTCGCATCAGCACGTCGTCTACAAATACAATAAATCTCATGTGTGCTTTATTCTACTAAAAATTATCGGGGCTTGTACCTAATTTAACAAGACGAGAACATTTCATTTTCTTCCGATAGTAATTTCGAGAGCAAGTTGACTGCGACTTAGAGACGATGTAAGGATGTTGGAAACGCAACGGTGACGCACGTGTCCCTTTAACTATGTTCCGCGGAGTTTGGATCCGCGGAACGCAGAACACGCCGCGGCGGTCGTCGTTGCGGAGAAGAAAAAAAGAGTGATGTGGCTTTGGGGGAGGGAAGAGAGGAAGGTGGGCCGCCGCATCAGTTAGGGCGAGTAATCTGATCGGCTGGAACATTTGTATGGAATGTCGAGCAAGTGAGCGTCGCGCACGGCGCGTTCCACGACTCGGCTCATCGGTTAGGTGTACACCGAGCACCGATCCGCTTCATTAACGCTGCGACGATCCGAAGATAAGGAGTACAGGTCGGGGTGGAGTCGGTTGAACTGAGAGACGCACTTCGTGCTTACGAAATTCTGGGAGAGAATGGGAGAATTTTTATGAACAGGCGAATGTGTGTGTGTGTGTGTGAAATAGATTATTTTGGGATATCAAGTTTTTGGGTTCATATGATTATCATTATTACTATAAAATTAACTTCGGAGCTGACTCAATTATAAATCTCTATGCAAAAAATGTCTAATAAACTTTTTAATTTATTATTAGAATATACTTAGTATTGATTTTTTCATATGAGTTGTGTCATTTTGACTTTGGAAATTAATTAATGATTTTTAATTAAATACGTCTTATAAATCCAGCGTAACTGTATTACCGATTTTTCATCAGTTTCGTAGAGTTAAATTTACGTAGGTATATAAGAGATAATTTCATTTGTGAATGATATGCTGAGTCACAAAGTTAAACATATATTATTATGATAATTTGTTTCCAATGTTGAAATCTTATAACAGCTGATTTTGCAATTATGAATCAATAATCATTGTAAGGAAATTTATGTTGAATGCACACTCCCAGCGTTCATTTTCTTTTTCTCTTCTTGAAATATTGTGTACATTTTAATTTAAAAATAATTTAAAAATTGATGCATAAATAAAAATGGAGAAAAGAATGCAGTTACTGTAGAAATTTATAAAATAAGCTCGAAATTTATCACTTGAATTTATTACAAGATGAAACTTTCTTATCATCGATATTAATATTTATGCCCTATGTCTCGTCCGGATGGATATAACTATGTAGTCGTGCTCCTGCACGCACATTCGCAACAGCTTTCAAAGAATAGCGCCAAAAGGAAAAAGCGCTGCCTCGTGAGCGTCATGTACTAGCGCCCGTTAGCGCTCCCGCGCATCGGCAGCGCG
>NW_017275174.1:1933888-2024192 GCF_001594065.2 Cyphomyrmex costatus
TTACCTACTGCTGTTTAACGGTCTCTCGGGATATTTTATTATGTCGCTTGACAGTTTCTGTGATAAATCAATATACTTTTATCGCTAGTCGATTATTAATAGGGTATTACACTCGGCAAGACAACGATAGTTAATGCGCGAAAGACCATGTAATTTCACGCATCAAGGACGAAAGGAAGACAGAACAAGCGATAACCTGTCCTTTGCTTAAGTAGAGAACCAAACTTGTCGTTGTAAGTTAACCGCTCGGTCCTCTTCGACATTCTGAGTACCACGGAAGGTAGGCACGCCTACATGTAACGCAGGTTTTTTATCGCAGTTCTCGTATTCGGCCATCGCGGACGACTCGTTTTCATTTCGGAACGAGCCGAATATCTACATGCTGGCGATATTAATACTGCGTTCGCTCCGATTTTACATATCGAAAGCAGAGTTTTACACATTTTATGGCTTGCGATCCACGTGGTCCTCGTAAATATCGATACTTGCAATAAGCAATTCTTGTTGAGAAAAATGTGTAAATTTGTTATGTTTGTAATAAAATGTATACGAATAAATATTCTACATAGAAAGCACGATATTTGCTTAATTATCTAAAAATTTATCTAGATATTATACAAATCTGAAAATTTGGCATTCTACCAGTTTGCATATTCTACACACACATAATTAATGTACATAATTATTAAAGTATAATTAATAAGAGTATAAAGTATTTAGATATCATCTTATAGTTATTTTGATGACCTAAACAAAATTATTTTTTAGATCTGTATCTACCTAAGTTTTTAGATACTTTAGCGAACTTGTTCTTTCCATGTATATATTGGCGACAAGTTTCGTTGACGTAGGGTAATGTTTTTTTCCGAATGATCACGTATGTAAGACATATATTGGGATAACTATTTCTGAATAGGTTACATAAAGCGAATTTTTTTTAAACTTAAAAAAATAGAAAGATGAAAAAATAAAAACTTGAAAAATAAAAAGATCGCAGATATAAATGCAACTCAACAAGAGATAACGATGAAAAAAGATTGAAAAATGATGCAGGAACTCATGAGTATTCTACATACAAGTAATCTACATATGACGTCACATGACACGCCTTCTCATGTATGATTCATAAAAATTTCTTCTTAAAACTTTTTCGGTTATGTAATTAAACTATGTATTCTTGTCGTTCTTTTGGCCGAATTAAATATTCCTGGCTAATACCGATATCGAAAAGAAAATGCATGATGCATTTTCAAGTGACGCTTGCTATTTATATAGAAAAACCTAGAAATCTGGAATTTTTAAGGAATTTCTTTTTTATTAGTGAAAATTAAGGATTTTTGTGACATATATATTTTATCGATTTTTAAGAAAATATTGCAAAATTTATTTTTAAATTCTGTTTTTTTTTCTGAAAATATCATTTCTGTAACCATCTTTTTAAGGATGGATATAATAGTTTCGTGGAATTTTTCTGTTTTCTCTCTCTATTAATTCATAATATGTATATATTTTTGTTTGCGTCATTTTATGCATTCAAATTTATTTCGAAGTTATATAAAAAGTTTCTTCAATTTCACCCGAAATTTTGAATTAAAAAAGTTGGTAAATCCAGAAATCTCAGAGAGAGAGAGAGAGAGAGAGAGAGAGAGAGAGAAAGAGAGTTTTTTTACAAGATTTTCGCACACGTATTCTCTTCGTATATATTTATCATAATTCACTTATTTTCTACGAACATTAATGAGTCATTATCGAAATAGCATTTTCGATGATAAGAAATACCGTGTAGCATTTCAAGTAAATTTCGCAGGGCGGCGCGCTTGGGAGTGACGTATATCCTTAAACGGTTCGGAGTTGTATATATCCTGCATTTACGCGACATCGGAATTCGCACTTTTTTCGAGTTACCTAGACACACATTTGCGGTTAATAAGAGCAATCGCGTGCGAGTCGCGCCTTTGCCATCGTTACCGTCGCCGACACTGTCACGTATTTACGTGCAAATATAAAGATATATATGTCGGTGTATATAACAGCGGGCGCGTACATGGTCGAGCTTGCATCGCGCCGTCCAGCACCTCATCACAAATTGCCTGGCACGCTTTTTCTCCACCCAGGGCCCCGAAGGATCGCGCTCCAACAGCTCCTAAACACACCGCGTGCAAATAAGAAATCGTGATTACAGAAAGACCTGCTTGGATCTTACATCGCAGAAACTGGGTTCCTTTTAACAATTCGTCCGAATTATTTCTCGATTTTTCTCGTATTTATTTTGTATTTTTTTTGTGATACGTTAATTGGAAAAATTTATTTTAGAAAAACGATATATTAAAATTTTAATTCAAAGTATTTAGCATATAGATTCTTCAATATCCAATCGTTCGGTTTTGACACGTTTCAATAAATAATTTGAATATTTTTCAAGAATCTGTTGAAAAAATGTGAGCTACCGGTTAAACGTTGTATCAATCTAATCCGTAGATTTCTTATAGGTTTTATTGGCTTGAAATAAATTTTTCTTTAAAAAGAATTTTTCTTTGAAAGTGTAGTGAAGGAGATCCAATGTGAGTTTACGATAACACCTTCGTTTTCTATGTGCTCATATGAATTTCTTTGTACTCCTGCATGTCATTCCGCCCGTGTCGGCAACTTTGGCTCTTTTTGTGACGATTGATTTATGGTTGTAATGGGATCATTTATTTCCTTGTGTGGCACGGTCTTCAGTAACCAACATACGTGTATCCCTTTAGCATACTTCAGCCTGCTTTCTTTTACAGTCGTGCAAAAGAACGAGAGTCTGGTGGCGTTCTAAGTTGCAACGAAATACTACTTTTTCACGAGGTGACATAAGTTTTTTGAATGGAAAACGTTATAGTATTAAAATTTGAATGGTTATCTAATTCTCAAAGTTTCAAACTATATATCACCGTATCATAAATATTTATAACGAATATCAAGTTGTCCGCAATATTTTATTTTGTATATCGATAAATCAAGATTAAAAACTTTTTTTTATTACGACACACCTTTTTACCATATAGTATAAATTTATAATCGCTTAATGTGGTTGATGACATGCTTCCTTTTGAGTCTGTAGTTATTCGTAAAAAAATGTGAAAGGGGGTTAATCATCTTATTCACGATTTCTCCCGCGCTCATATGTCTAATCGGTTAATACCATTGTTGTTTACAAAATTACATATAATAATCTACATAGGAGCATTAATTCGTTTAACTGCACGATCTTCTATCGATGTACAATTACATAGTCTGGAAATTAATAATATATGATTTATAACATCCGGTGCATAACAAAGTATCTTTTATTACAGTTTTCGGATTTTCTTATGTCATGTACATTGTTTCCGGTGTTTTATATTGGTTTATATCTCTTTCAAGCATTTTTTTTATTTACCGATTGAAAGAGACTCGTAGAAAAGATTGAATATTGGAAATCTTTTTGGATCGTGGAATAATTTCATCTGTCTGCATTCATCTATCGTCTCAGATTATTCAGATAATGTATTTATTTGTTTATCGACCACTTAATACGTTCATATTATTCTACTTTCTAAATTTCTTGGAGTGAAATCTTATTCCATAAGAGTTGAGATACTGTCATTATATTGAAAGAGAATGAAAAATTCGCATTCTTGAATAAGAATGGCAGATTTTCACTTTTTTGAAGTGAGATTCATTTTAAAGGAAAGTAGTCTCACTCTTTTTCTGAAGTAAATCTTGAAAAATCTGTCATTCTTATTCAAGAGTGCATATTTTTCACTCTTTTTTTAATAGTGGCAATATTTTAACTGTCTTGGAGTGAGAGTTCACTTCGAGAAATTTGGAGAGTATTGCTGGTCTTATGTAAGATAAGTTTACAATTATTATAGGTAAATTAAAAAATATCATATTTTATGTATTACTTTTCTTATGGCTGAATATTGCATTTGATTTATTTTCGAGCTGTGTAATATTGATGTTAACTTTTCGCATGAATTTTACATTACATAACACTCGACTTCAACGCAATGGACTCGTAAGAAATTTATGAAATTAGAAGGGATATGACAGACATTTGTTTATTTTCATCGTCTTATTCGAACGACTTTTTATATCGCGTACAATGCGCGTGCAAACGTGCATAGATTTTTCAAGCATACGAGATTGACGTTAATTGATCACACTTTACGTAAGGTACACATACTCGGTTTTAGCGCAAACATTTGTAAAAGTTTAAAAAACTAAAAGCTCGCCGCGTTATAGAATATATTACAGATTATTTGTATGTTTTCACAGCTTTATTTGGATAATCGCGTGCAATTACGCCTGCTAGCACAAATCTATTTTTCAGCCACGCTTCAGAATCGACGTTAATTTATCGCAAGGCTTACGTAAGATGCACTCGGTTGCACAGCGTACGCGGCGCGGAATCGTAATTTGCGTATTAAGAAGGAAAGTACGAGAGCGTGCTCGCCTTATTATTCCTTATCTCGAGTCGTACCTGTCTCTTTCTCCCCTCTCTATAATCATACACGTTACGCGCTCTGACACGCGTGTATTAAAGCGTGCGCAGCACCCGAGGCGGATACCCTTCGCGCCGACGATTATGCAATCCATTGCAATTAACAGCATTAGCTGGTCGCCTTAGATCTAATCGGAGCCGCGTCGCTCGCATCGCGGTAATTATCGTGGTCGATGCTTAATATTTCACATGATAATGGCGACCGATGGCAACCCCAGCTGGTCGGTCGCGAACTTCATTCAACCCTCCAGTTCCCCGCGTCCTTTTTTGTCGTTTTACATTACGTGCGTTATGCTCTCGTCGTTACGGGTACTGTTTTGCTCGGGAAAAGTCTTACGACGATACAACGTTTCTGAATAATTTCGCGTACGACGGGAAATTTGCGCTTCACGAAGGGGCTGCAGTTGTGCGTCACGTATAGACCGTGCACGCAAATGCGATCTGATTCGAAGGTAAGGGTGGTTCTTATCGATTAGCTAGGAATTAATTTTCCTCCATTAGTCTTATATCTCTTTCTGTTAATGTAAATTAACTTTAATCTCATTTTAATTTACTTATTATCTTTTTATAATGTTTTGAACTAGCAAAAAGTAAATTGGAGCGAGGTTAAAATTAATTCACATTGATAGAAATGGACATTAGTAGAAAATACAAATATAGAAAAGCTTCTATTTTCCCATGTGCCCTTTTTATTTTACATTCTCTGATATATTTCTTATGTCCATTTCTATACACCAATTATGTAGGTAGAATTAATTTTACTTTTGTTTTAATTTACTCACTGCCTTTTTATAATATTTTGAACTAGAAGAAGATAAAAAGTAAGTTAAAGATTGGTTAAAACAAATTTACATTGGTAGAAATAGACACTATAATGGAAAATGCAAATATATTCTTTTTCTTTTTGTGATACATTTTTTAGAGAGATACATGCATACATCTATTTATTTATGTATTTTTGATATCATTGACTGAATATATCGATTCTTAATGTTTACAATCCATGTTTTGAAATGGTAGTTTATTCTCTAAAAACAGCACATATACGTATATATTATATGATAGATAAAGTGCGCGTTTTTGCTCGCTTCACGAACTATCATCGCGTTCTATGATTTTCTGACTTTTCATTTCCTCTCTAAGACGTTAAAAAGAATCCAATATGTAAGGCTCGTCACGATGAGGATTCGAACGTCACGGATCATTTCGACAACAGGCGGCTCTTGAAACGATCCGTGACGTCGGATTTTTTTCCCGGCGAGCCGTCACTTCCCCCAGGTCGGCCACGCGTGACGACACTCACCACCGCGACTGGGCGTCATTACTGGCTTAGGCTCTCTCTTCTTACGACATTTATTGCCGAGCTTGGATACGTACTTCAAGACCCATTCGACCCGTCGCGTCGGGTGCGATAGCGACTACGGGGCCGTAACTCCGGCCGCAGTTTCCGCGGTGGCACGTCGTCGTGCTCAACGAGCCTTCACTATATAGGCTTCCTCGGAAGACGGACTCTCTCAGGACGGTCATTGTCAACAGTCGCGATGCGGAGGCTCATTTAACGTCGGCGGACAATCGTTTTTGCCACCTTCGCTGGCGGTAGGCGACCACACGGCTCCGGTAGGGGTTTATGCTAACGCGTTAATAGTGATTGACTTTTTGTGTCGCGGCACGTTGCCGGCTGTTCGTTCGTTCTTTCGCTTGTCGCGACCGGCTGGCTGAAGCTGTAATTCCGGCCGCTTTATTGGCGCGGCGATCTTCGGGACCAAACGGCGCTTTATCGCCGATTAATGGTACGCAACGGGCACGTACCGTATATGCACGCCGCGCATTATGGCGATAAACGGGACGCCTCGACGCGGCCGTTAAGACGCCTCGCTCTCGTGCGATGCCGTTAACGTTATTTATTCCGTCGCCCTGAGTATGTTATCTCACTTGGACCGATTTATTTACTGACACACGTTTACCACGGTTTATCCGGTATGCACATTTTGTGCACTTTCGCCGCAGCGATATCTTGTCAACGTTGTTTTGTGCAGAGGTACATAATAGAGTCAGTCACGTTCTTCTTTGTTCTCGTTTTGTTGTCAGCGTGATAAAATATTTCTCTCTTTAGGCTTATAACGCGCTTTCCTTCGGTACTATTCTTTATTCGTGTCTCTTGTGAGTATTTTGTATATACACTGTATACAAAATCTCTATTATTGTAAGCGCTACGTGCATTTAATCGTCTGGGATCAAAATTTGTAACATACATAGTTACTGACAAGGGGAACTCCAGAAATGGTATTCTTGGATTTAGATACCAATTTTTTTTTGGTAACTCTGCAGGTCAGAAATGAAATTCTGTGTTCGGAAAATTTTCTACATAGGCCTTAGTTTTCGAGTTTTTAAATTTTGAAAATTGACCGCGCTTTGAGAGAGCGGCATAGATGAGCCGTTCCATTAACATGCTTCGCAAGCAGTATGATTGATTCAGGTGGTTAGGTGTTTGCGTTGGAAATCGAAGGATGCTATTTCTGAGATTCTCCTTGCGAGTCTGTAAGACTCGTTTAATTTATATTAATTAAAAGGCATTAATTAATTTCAAGCAACCAAGATGATATTCGAGATAAAGTTCAAAATATTAAAATAAATGAATATTACTTTGATAATTTCATGCATCTTATGAACAGTTACTAAACAGTGTTATGTATTAACTCTGTTTAATAACTATATTAATACTTTTCAGAGTTAATGTAATATTATTTATATTATATAAACTCTGCTTAGTAACTGAGAAGCAAAATTACTTGGAATTCTAATCAAGATGTGACGAGCTTTAATTGTAGTTACTGTACAAAAGATGCGCAAAATACTAAATTTTCTATAAGTTTTAAGTAAGATGGATCTATTTATGAACAAAATTTTTTTACTAGTTGTTATAATTCGATTTTACAGGTGCAGTACTTTTTCGAATAAAATCAATTTTTACGTTTCTAAACTAATTTAATTTCAATTTTTTAAAAATGTAACATTTTCAAAAAGTCTGATTACAGCGTTATAAAGTACTTTTGAAACTTTTGTTGGACCATTTTTCATTTTTTCCACTGTTTTCGAGTTTGCTTAGAAATCTAAAAATTATTTTATTTAAAAAGATACTGCATCTCTAGAACGAATTATAGTAATTTAAAAATATGTTTCCCATGATTAGATCCCTCTATTCTAAATTTTCAGATTTTTTTCTATTTTACACTTGTGGAACTTCCTTGTTAACTAATACTTTCTACGAAATTAAGGGTTAAAAAGATGCGAGCGACATGCAAGTGCACATGTTGCTACCAAATCGATCATAACGATGTCAACGGAACTTGGCGAGAACTCGGTGCGAACGACACGAATGCACATCCGCTAACTCCCGAGTCGAAGGTGTACGGTGTTACCGTTAACGAGTACCGACATGGTCGGTGAAGTTGTCACGTCCTCGATGTCCTGTGCGCTCCTTTTCCGCGACAGTCCGCCCGCTTTCCTCACCCTCCGCGTTTTCTATGCCCTTGCTCTTCTCTCGCTCTCTCAATATCTGCTTATGTTCGCGCGTTCGAGCGTATATACTCTTTTCTCTATAGGAAGGACGACCTTCCGCGGACATTGAATTGCCACCTGAAGTCCAAACCCGCCTGTCGACGCGTCCGAGTGCATTTATATCTGCGCGGTATGTGCGCGCACGTCCTATCGACGAATATAACGATGGCTGTTGCTGTCCCGTTCACTCGTCCCCGAGAACGAACAGATCTGCATTCCTCATCCTCGCGTATCGGAAATCCCACGGTGCATGGGATATGCTGCAGTAGGATCGCGCAGATTTAATGAGGCCTCTTCGCAAAAAAAAAATATCGATTCTGGTAGGAAGGTAGCACCAGAAATTGCAACCTAGAATGATTTTTAAAAGATAGTGTATTAAAACAATAAATAAATGTTAATTTAAATCATACATATTGAAAATGTAAGACCACATGAGAAACATCACATAAATTATTATATATTTTTCTTCTCATCGCTTCCTTTTGTATTCCAGTTTTTGTAAAATATTTGGAAAAGTTAAAAGCATTTAAGCTATGAATTTCTAAATAATTCTGAAGAATGTAAATGTAATTATAATGATATTATAAAATAACACAATTTAAAATGTAGACTAAAGTTATTGGATTTGATAATAGTTTACAGGCAAAAAAGAGAGACTTACTTTTTAGTTTGATAATATAATCATTTAACATAACGATAAGAACGATGCAGAACATAGTCTATCGTGTGCACCAAGGGTTATTAATTAATACTATTATTCATAAATAATAGCATTATTTTTTTATAAAATAAATAAAAATATCAGCTGTTATACAATGCGATAATTGTACCATACTTTTCCACTTTTATTTTCTTTTATTTTATATATATAGCTTCTTAGTCACGGGGTTAAAGATCGCTGTAACGACGAGAGTACTGATCATTCGAAGCATCTTAAAGTTTGCTCTCGGGGGCGATTAGTCGTGACACGGTCCGTGAGAGACACTCAAGATAAGTCAAGCCACGACAAGTTTCCGCAACAAGCTTCGGTACCGGAAGCGGGATTCCTTTGCGATACTAAGCGGGAACAAGCGGAGTAGTCGGTGGAGGGTGCGTTGTCCATGGACAGGTAACAACGGTGGTTAGCTATTGTGACTAGAGCCCGATAAAAATCATAAAAATGACGCGTAACAAATGCCGCGTGCGCATACATTAGCCTGTATTAATATCCCTGCTTGGATTTATTAATGCCCATATTATATTCATGCGTCGCTACGAGTCGCTTAGCAGAGCATGGCTTGCCCTTCGCTCCGATGATATATTCGGTGTCTCGGTTGCTCTATTGTTCAGAAAAGCCGACCAACGAGGATTCGCTCCGCTGTTCTTTCGACCAATCTGTTAAATGCCTTAATAATAATTGCGTGTTTAGTATAATGTTGTCAATACAACTTTTGGCATATGTACTTTTGATGTGTGCTTGTCAGTTAATTAAGATTTTATTGATGAGACATATATTTTTATTGATTGGTTTTACGTGATATTAATGAATCAGTAGAACCAATATTGGTCTCACATATTATTACAGCATTAAAATTTTTATTGTTAGTTTCATAATATCCACTTGTACTCAATTTCAGTTAATTTTAAGTAGATAGATAGAGAGAGAGATTTTTTTAACTCAAGAGATTATGTTACCATTGCTCCTTTAATCTAACAGCGAAGTATGTGGATAAATTTATGGATCGATAATGCTTCGTGAAAATGTAGCGACACCCGATACTCGTCTCAGTATTTCCTCCCGGCGCGGCGTTCTTCGATAAATCGATTTAGAATCACTGACAGTCGCGGTCGGATAGGTACCATACGACGACATTACCACCGGCACGTCGCGCTACGTGTGCGGTTGTAATTGCGGCGAGTAACGCTGCAAATGCATACATAATGCGCTACCGAGCTGTCGCGGAGTATCATTACCGCTGCGAATCGGATGATTTATGCCGCGCCACGGGTACTCGCAGCATATACGCGCTTTGCATCATCTTCGCTCCCGGCTCACTTGCTCGTTCGTAGGTGACTTAATTGTTTCATCGGGACGTTTGCATGCCGCGACGATAAGTTCTTTGGAAGCGGAACGATGTATGGAGCGGGAAGTTTGGGTCGGGTGCACCGGTGTCGGGATTAACTAACTTTAGATGAGCGATGTGGTGTCTCTTTTCTTAGATTATACGCTCTTAATCTTCTCTGAACAACCTTTCTCTAAAGAAGATTAAGGAAATTAGAAAGTCCATACACAATAAAAAATATTTTATATTTGTGTAAAAACCGCCGTTTGTTAATTTTTGCGCTGAACTTGTAATATACTTGAATACTAATTTAACATAATGTGATTGTGTTATTCCAATATTTTGTGTTAATTTGATATTCAACGTTTCTTAGTGTTAAAATAACACAATTTATAAATGAACAAATAACACATAAAAATAATGCCGTATTAAAAATTCTGAGATAAAATATACGTGTTTTTAATATATTATAATTGTTAATTTTACTGAAGAAATATGCTTTTTTACATTTTATTTCCAAAGTGTTCAAGCATCATATTTTGTTCAAGTATTATATTTTTATATTAATTTTATAATATTTGTTACATTTTTTAACATATTTATTTTTAATTAATGTAAAAGTTCAGGTGGTCCGTTTGGAACATATGAAATGTGTTAAAATTGATATGAACTTTTTAACTGCTGTCTGTTCTTATTATTAATATACACACAAAGAATTAGTACTTTGAAAATATTAGAATTTTTTCGACGCACGGATATCTTTCGTGAATGCTGCGATTCCTTCTTTAAAGATGCAGTAGTCAAGATCGTAATAGTGAGCGACGATAAAATCACAGAATAATTGCATCGATAGAGAATGATATATATCGGTTCGCCGAACATGCGTTGCATTACCATTACAATGCTTTACAATGCTGTATCGGTGAATATCTCAGATGGGGTGCGTAGGCACATCAATGTGCGAGTCTTAGAAACTACTGTTGTCTTTTCTAAAAATATCGCTATTTATTGACTATACATTACTAGCATATAATTGTTTAATAGCGATGTATTTTAGCATTTGAAATTTTTACTATTGTATATATAACTATTAATTTTATTCATTTAATATAGGAATCTTTTAGTTTGTATATAAATATGTTATAAAATTGTCATTTAGAACGAAAGTCATGAAAAAAAAATTCTATAAGATTTCGTCAATATTTCGTCGTAATCTATGCACAAAGGCTATTATTTGCTGCACTATCATTTGTTATTTTAACATATGTTAATACTAAAACTGTCATTTTAGATCTGTTAACCATTTTAATTTTTTTTTTTTGTTATTGGAGATACAGAATATTGAAAATATGTTAATACATTACAAATAATTCCAAAATAACTGTCCACTGACCAAAATAAGAATAAGAAATTATTGACACCTTTGGCAGGTATTTAATGAGATACTGTCTGCGATTCTTTAGTGTTAAAATAAAATTGGGGGGAGGGGGAACTTGATGTTCTCGATAGTTTATCATTTGATACTCTGTTGGTCCTTACAGCGACTGCGATCGCCTCCGCATGCGGAGGGGCGTTGCGGCTTGCAAGAGCGTTGTCGTGACGACACCTAGCATGGCCACCTATCCATGCATTATGCATCTAATGTTAGTTACATGAGGTATACGGAGGCGCTAGACTCATCTTCCCAGAGTTGTGCCCTGAGAGTTTATAAGGTCGGACACCGACATGTCTACCTGTCGTCAAAGCTTAGGTCGTCCTTTTGCCACCTCACGTGCGAGGCGGTTTTAATGCCGAGGTTGAAGGATTGTCGGCAACATAACGCGTGACACTTTGACAGGATCGTTTTTATTTCTCCATCGTGGCCTTGAATTTTAGACTTGTTCGTTTAGAAAATCGATATTTTAGTATCTTGAAAGTGGCGTTTCTTGTTAGTGAAAAAAGTTCAAAGCGAAGATTTTTCCTTTCCTTTGTTCTTCTTTACCTCATTTGTAATCTTTATAGCTACAGACTTGAAGATAGATTTATATTTGATAGATAGGTTATTCTTTATATTAATGTCAATTCGTAAAATAGAATAGTCACGATTACATTTGTACAGTTTCGTACATTTAGTTCTTATGTTACTTTGATGTAATCATATATGTTCGAAGTAATTGGATGTTTTGTAAAAACAATGTTACAATTATTTTGTGGATAAATCTTTTACTCTAAGTGAGAGTATAAAACCATCTTAGCACCGCGAGGCATTTCGCAATCATTGCCTAACTCGACATAATATGCTCGCTTTGCAATAAGAGTGAAAGAATTCTGAAGTCATCCGGGTGTGTCTTCGCGGCAATGCAGCGCGGCCTGAATGCGCAGTGCGTTTGCTAGGTTCGGTTTTTGTTCGAACTCGTACGAGTTGTTCAAGTATTACGTGGAATTCCGTCTATCGCACACAGCACGAGTGAAAAGACAGGTAATTCTCACCAAGTACTGAATGCTCGCTTTGCAGAATTATGTTACTCCCAATGATTTGCTGACAATAATTACGTGGCAACAAAATAAATTCGTTAGTGTCGCTTCTTATGGTACTAAATCTACTTTTTGATTTAATCTCTTTAATTTTCACATACCTTTGCTAATGTTTTAGTGCGCTATAATGTCACATTTTATATATATTTGAACAAAAAACATGGTACATGTGTTTTCTATCTAGAAAAATTTTGAAAAATTTGGAATTTTCCATTTCTTTTTTATTCTTGAATATATCATTTTCTCGAGTCTCAAGAAAATTTCTAGAATTTTACTTTTAAATTTTGTTTTTTTTTTAACATTGTTTCTTTGATAATTTTTAAGAATATAGTCTTCGGGGGATCCCTGTTTCATACTAATTTATAGTATTAACACATGTTTGGTTTACGCATTATTTACACTCCAATTTATTTCGAAATTGTATTAAAAATTTTTCTAATTTTACCTGAAATTTTGAATCAAAATATTTAAAAAATTTAAGAATTTTGAAGAAATTTTGTACAACTTGTAAATTAAAGATTTTAATAAATTTCGTGAAAAAATATTATTTAATTTATACGTATTTTTCTGAATATCAATTCTAGAGATCAACGAAGGATATTTGTTTAACATTTTTCTTAAATTTATATTTGATTGAAATTCGTTTATTTAGCGGGATAAGTAGTCGATCAAGTCGAATTCTTATCGAAACCATCATTATCACTCGAGTGATAATGCGTGGCAAAGAAGTGGCGGTACGCTAAATTTAGTACGCGTAGCGGTATCCGAGAATGGAAATCTCTCTAACTGACGTTCTCACTTTAATCACCGCTGAGGGAGTCTACGAGATTAATTACCGGTATCTCTTATTCGAGCGCAGGTTGATTAGATTCGACCCAAAAGACCACGTGGCGAAACACGCCGCACCCTGCCGCGCTGCGCGTTACAACTTCGCCCCGGAGATCTGCGGAAAAGAGAGAGGAAAGTCATTTGCATATTAATCTGTATAATTAACTGGCGCTAACTAATCGCGCGCGTTTAATTAGTGTTCTACGCGTGAGCTTGTACGATAAAGTGCAATAATGATGCCTGACGGGAATACCTTTATCGCGCTTTCGAATTTTCCTCTACTGGGGCTCCGTCGTTCCCTCGACGATCACTATATATCTGTGTCTTATCTTGGAAACTCGAAAGAAGAACACGAGAATAAATTTGATTAGTTAACGAAAGTTCAACTAAGTTTTTATTTCTTTTTCGATCGTTTATCAAATGAACTTTAAGGTCTGCTTTTATACCTAACTAATGTACACTTTTTGTACATGAAGTGAAGTAGGTGTACGTTTGGAATTTGCGAGAAGGAAAGTTGTAGTGAGACCACTGTAGTAATAAGAAAATAAACTAGTTAACTTTACGTTAATTAATGGGTTTTATGGTCGCTCGATACTTCCGAGAATATCTTGCATAGCGTGAATGTTATCGATCGCTTTGTAGTGCTTTCTACACAGCATCGTTAGAAATTGAAGGCGCATATCGCTTCTTTTGTTGTCCTGCACTTACTTTACTTTCACCGCTATTATGTTCCGAATATGAGTCCAAACTGCTGGTCGACTCGTGCGAAGTGACGGCGTTCCCGTCGTTGCATAAAGGTGCCGTTGATGTTGTACCACGCGGATCCCGACGTCTGTACCCTTCGGCGCGGCGGCTACGCGAGAGGCCAGAAATATTGTTACTATCTGGTTACGCAAATCGCGCGAGAGTTTGCTGCGAGAGAAGAACACAACGAGTAAGAAAATACATTTATACGACACGAACGGAGCATAGAGTGCAGGAGAGAATAGACTAATAAAGATTGAACGGAGGCGATGTTAATAAAGGCCGTTGGTTCCGGATGTTGCCGATGGTATTTCTACGACGTATCGTATCGTTGAGGCACCACGGCGCTACCGCGTCGCATTCGATCGTAGATCAAGCACTATGCGAATAATACGGTACGTTTATGAGATACATTCGCATTTTCTTTATTACAACATTAGTAACAGTATGTTAAAAGTTTCTTTTATAGCCTTTTCAGCATAATTTGTAGTTAACTGCCAGGTTTACTAAAGTTGCTAAGTTAAAGTATTGACTAAATTTCCTAGTTTGTTTCAAATTTTATGGTTATCTTTAAACAAGATATTTTAATTAAAATGTATTCCATTCACAGAAAAGGCTTCGAATATTTTCGAAGACAAAGTAAAACAATACGAAAGAGCGTCTTTCTCAACGCGCTTAAAAATATGTTATTATATTTCGAATATAATTTTTTTGTTATGTACTATTAGATATCAAAAAAGTCATATTAATTCAGTCTTTTAAGTTAAATTATATTTTGTTATTTTTTAATTCCATGTGTGTTAAGATATATCAATTAATTTCTGTGATTAGTTTTAAAATAAACAGCGTCCATATTAATGTACGCGAGCGCATTCAATAAACTAAATTCGAGTAAAATTTAATATATTTTCTTAAATTATATTGTTTAATTTGATTGTTTTAGTTAAATCGACGATATATTAAGTAGAAGCAGATCTGTAGAAATGATTAAAGATAACTTAATTTTAACATCTATAATTCGTTATGTGAATTTAATTATGTAGGTAAAATTATTTTTGACGCGCGCTTGAAACGAATCTTCGGTGACTTTTCTCAGTTAGATCGTAAGATGTATCGACGATGACCGTAGATTGCGCAACGTAACTTAACCGAGAAAATGTGTACGTGTATTGCTGCAGTACGGTACAAATACGATACATGATCGCGCGAAGGTGCAGGAAAATTTTAAAGGTCGCGTCCACGCCTCCTCGACTTCTCGCTCGTTTCTCGGCGCCGACCTCTGCGAGGATCATAACTAACCAACCTGTCGGTGCGCTGTCGTTGTTTATGAAACTTGGCTCGAAGTTGCGCCTTGCCGATAGACATCGATTGGCGCATCGCGACGGTGTGTGCATCTGGTGGCAGCCTTGTGAATATTTATCGCGCGCGCTGCTCGCGCGACAGGACGCTGTCGGTCTGCGTCGAAAGCCCCCGGTGAACCGGCGAAAGTATATTTTCCGATCAGAATTTACGTTACAGGGACTGTTGTGCGTCCCGCATGAAATAGTGCATTACAATGCAGTTCTCAGTGAGGAGAAAAAGAGAAAGAGGATATATGTTTTATAGCATAAAACACACGGTTCGGTAAAGCGTTTGAAAGCTTTGTTGTGCAGAGTATTGCCAGTAGTAAAATTCTACACAATTGATACGATAACACTTTATTCTATATAAAGAAGGCTCTATTTGCTGACGATTTTTAATAAGCAGATTTATTAAATCTGCAATAACAAATAAGTTTCTTTCTCATCACATGCACTGTTACATTTTTAATGTCAATTTATACTAAATTAGAATTATTTATAATAATTTTATAAGTCGTTATTGCTCCTACTATGTTAATTAAACAATAGAGTTAAACAATTTAAAAATTCAAGAAGTAAATTTGACTTTTCAGTTTATTATTTATTAAGTATAGATACGTGTTGATATGTTTACTTTGAAACTAAGAAATTCAATGACAGAAATGGATTAATTTACATTTTGACACATTTTAAAATTAAAATCTATAAAATGTTATTTAACTCAAGAGATTGGATTACTATTGCTTCTTTGATATTTATTTGTGTGATTGTGAGTGTATTTATAATTTAACAGTTTAATTTTCTTATTAATTAATTAATTGTAATTTAAAAATCTCAGAAGTTATCGGATTAGAAATGATCGGTAAGGAATGACCTGATGAGCTGTTTAAAATCTTAGCAGAGGTGTATTAAGGAAGAACGTGATGTGAAAATGAACGAACTTGACGATTCGTGCTGCATATCGATGACACAGCGGCACTTGCTTGATATCAGTGCTCAAAGTAATGCGAAAATGATTACAGGAAATAGTCACAAAACAATTACTCTAATATTGTAACGAAATTAGCTTAAAATCTCCGATTTACTTACTTGATTCTGCTTCGGTTAAATTATGCTATCTAAATTTCGACTAGCAGTATATGCTCGAAATAATCTGACTGGACATTTCGTGTCTTCTTGTTTCACGCGTTTCTGAATTTTCCCAAGTTTCTTGCGTTTCTCGCATACCGCTAATAGCAAGTCTCGTGAGAAATTCCTTAACGTACCTAAAGATACCCCCGGCACGTCTGACGCCCCATCAAGTCGCCCGGAGACGTCATACGATTAAATCGCGCCGTAACTGCATTCTTTGTCGCGCGTTATTGTGCATCATGGTCGCGCCAGACGCGCGCATTAAACCAGGACGTGTATTTAAAAGCGCACGAAATGGCAACGGCTATCATTGTGCGTAATTACATACGGAGACATCGACGGATTCCAGTAATTCCGGCATTTGATTTCTTCGCATACCACGCGAAATGGTAATCATATTTGTTGAGGTGTGGCTGATTCGAACGATTGAAAATTAATATCTCTGTCTGTAATGCAATTACATACGTATAATGGTGATGAAAAAGACAATTTACATGCAATACATTGTGAAGATGTATCGCACCAATCGAGAATTCGTTCAACCGGAACAATACCGCGATTGACTTCTATTATAAGCTTGCTTACCGTAAGCAGTGCTTGCTAAGTGTACTCGAGTCTGCAGTTTGATTCTCTAAACTTTCATTGTAAAGTGTGTGTGCAAGTGCAAGGGTATTAATGATCAAAATATATATTTCCCAAATGAATACAAAGTTGGTTTTTCATTTTACAAGTAGTAACAATTTAAGAGAAGATTTCTTATTTCGTTGCGCGAAAAAGTGTTCGCGATGAAAATACTAATTTATTCCCGCGAAACGTACGTTGTTCTACGATCACAAAAATTGCGGAATCGCCTGCCTGTGGGTTTTGTTCGCCGGTTCATTGATAATGTTAATACAACGCATTATCTGTGATGAGAGAAATGCCGTTCGCGTAATCGAACGCAAAGATAATGACGTGGAAAATTCGAGATAAATGACTACGAGCTACGGCCTCTTGTCTGCATTATAGGTCCGCGCGTCGTAGAAGATTGAAGATTGGCGATCACGCGACGTGGTGCGGCGTGGAAATTTACATGACACGGGAATTTGCATGAGGCGTAAACATTGTCAAGTCATTTTTGCAATTTTTGTAGATAATTGCAAAGACACGGTCAGAGCGAAGGTACAAAGAAGAGAAAATTCAGTATACTCCATATATATACCACAAAATAAATCTTTATTTTACCAAATTGCTATTTCTCACACAAGTCCAAAAATATGACGCTCGTTTCATTTAGGCTCATTTTTACCGCGCACTGTAGATTAATTTTAATCTCGATTTAATTTACTGTTTCTCTAATTCTTACAACTAGAAAAGATTAAAGTTAATCTACATTGGCAGGAATGGACACTAATATTTCTTTTTGTATAAAAAGAAGCTCGAAATATGAAAAAACTTATCTTTCGATTATTTTTCGCGTAAAATCAGTTCAATTACAGAACGAATTACGATACGACGACGTTCAATATCAAAGGCTAATCGAGGCTGTGGGAACGGTACAGGCGGGGCGATTACGGATCCCTGCACGTCCGTACGATTTTTCTTCGCGTATCATTGCGTAAGAGCCATAAAGTCATACGGAAGACGGCGCTAGCTCGCACCGATTTCATCGGTCGTCGTATTTCAGTCAGCTTTAAAACAGTCGTAAAACAGCGTCGCATTGCCGCGCCGCGCCGCGCCACGCTCGAATGCCGCACGCCTATATGCGCGGTGCGATGCGTGCCCTTTCGCAATTAACATACCCGTTTGTCATCTTTCGGCCATCGCGCGATCCCGGCGAGTGCACGTCATCAGTCTCCTCGATTGTATCAATTTGTCATGCGTCGGCAAGAATAATTAGAGTTCCCTTTGATACTCCCCTCCGCTTGATCTAATGATCCGTATTAATGGCGCCCGCACGCGCACGACATTTTTCACGGCGTAAATTTGTCCGTCGAAGATCGCTGAGATTGCGTGATGCTCTTCTTGCGTAATGCCTTTTTATGTATATACATTCATCTTGCCAAGTATTTCAAATTGATACGGTAATTTTTTCCGTTTCTAATCATCATTACACGGATTAAAGAATGGATTTTCCGAAATATTTAACAATTTAGCTACATACAGATCTGAAAATAATTTTGTCGGGCTATATCAAAATAATTATGTAGAACGCTCAAACTAATTGCTAGAATGTTGAAACTTTTTGCAGCATTGCTCATCATGCTCGAGTTTCCTTTGTAATTATGTTGATGGTTCAATAAAATTATTTTTATAGATCTATATATTTAGCTAATTGTTTAGATACTTCAGCAAAGTTATTCTTATTCATGCAAACGAGATAAGATAATAAAAATACAAGAATTGATTTATATGTATATAAGAAACGGTACTTTTTACTCACTAAGCTTATATTTCTACTACTGTGACATAATTTCTAAATGCAGATGCTCTTTTACTAGGAGGATCATCTTTGCAATTCTAGCAATTCAATTATCATGACAATCGTGATTATTTTGCATCGATTATATATGAATTACAAATTACTCACATTAAAGACACGGATATAATTAATTGCCAATATTAGGAAAACAAATTCTTACAATCGAATATACAACCGTAGAAATTCTCAATAATGTAACGTACGTTATGTAACATTCTTTGCGCGAGATTTATGCCGATGCAGATATACAGATCTTTATCTTCGATCTTCCTATCGTCCACTCAAGGAAGATTTAACGTCGCTACGAGAGACAAGTCACTCGGGTACAACAGTCCTGTTTCTCGCAGCGTTGCGTACGCTGTGTCTCTTGCGAACGCGGTCCCGCTTTGGCATACGCGGTTACAGCGAGTAATTAAATTGATTGAACGCTCGCGGCTCTTCTCTCCTCTGATTCGCCGCAGAATTACATAGGACTGTGCGCAGAGTGAGTATGCGGGTTGGAGACACAAAAGGCTGGTCAGCGTACTGCTCGCCATCACCGATGCTGATGAGTCCCCTTCGTTATCCGGTGACCCGTAAATCTCCGGAACCGCATCTCTGACCGCGCGGTTTTCCGCCTTTTCAAACCTCACCGCTGCACTGTTCCGCTCTCGATCACTCTGTTCCCACTATACTCCTGTCCTCTTCCAGCCGTCGATGGACACGCGGCGGCCGGGCTAGCTCACAATAGAGAATATCGTTTTATTGCCCGATCCTGGAATTGCGCTCCTCTCTCACCACGCTCGTAAAATCAGGGAAGGACGATTGCGCTTGCTCGTAACAGAGAGAACTGATTACGGGCTGAGTTTAACGTATTGAAAGCGCAAACGCGGAGTCGGCGATTGCCGCTGTAAGCGACGTCACCAAGCAAGCCGACTTCACCGAGAACTTGTTTTCTCCGACGCGGTTTCAGGACTCTTACAACGTTTGCGTAGAATTTATTACTAAATCCATTGTTGAATAAATATTAAATATTAATTTTACTTGGAGTTGTATAATTGATAAAGCTCTGCTATTGATAAATTTACACAAGAATTTTGTACATAAATAACATCTTTTTTATGATGTCAATAATATTATAAGTACATAATATATATATATATCTACTTAAAATAATTAAAGGTATTAATTTAATTAATATAAAATATTGATTTATAAAAATTAATTATCGATAATGTGATATAATTTGTAACAAAATTGTTTCCTGCAATGCATGTATGAAATTCCACGTAAACAATAATTTGCAGTTATAAACGATATCGAGTTTTGACGTGAGAATCTCGGTAAAAATGCACATTTTTTTAATGCGAATTCAATATTAACGGTAATAACGTCTGTGCTTTCTCTCTCTCTCTCTCGTGCATTTTCTAGAGGAAAAGTTTGTCGGAAGGTTTAAAAGAAAGATCGAAATGGTTATTAAAAAAAAACAAAAAGAAAAATCATCATTTCTTCCACCTTCTTCCCAGGAAAGCGAGATCTTAGGTCGCCTTGATATTTTCAAACGACGTTCGCGAGATTATTTTTACGGAGGCAGCATATGGTAGCTTTCAATAAGTTTTATGTTAGAAACGCGGAAACTTTAACTGAATTTGGCTCTATCTCTTTTTCTTTCTCTTTCTTTCCTTCCCCATTCTCTTCTATCTCTTCGTGAACTTCCCCCGGAAGCGGACGAACGACGGGGCCATGCTAATTAACCTTTTCCGGACGAGTCACGAGTCGTAACGCATAGTACTCGCCGTGACGCCTGCAATTATCCCGCATCCAGATACGATAGCTGCATACGATAGAATACGTATTATCATTCTGATTTATTGAATGATGAAACGAAATTCTAATATATGGATATTGACGCGCGAGATATGCATGCATTCGTAACGTCGCATATGAGACTTACGCCGCGCATAATGTCCAGATATACATATATTATTTCATAGAGAAAATTCATGCCTGTAGAATCTGTTATTTATCAAAGCATCTAAAGAATGAATTATGATTCTGAAGATGCGTGAAAGCTTTGAATGATGATTATTAGACCGTTAGTTTCTTGACGAAAACTCGAAGGCGTTTTGCTTAAAGGCTACAATGTCAAAACTTTTGCGACGAACCATCATATTGTGTAAGTGATTTGCATCTTTCGTAGCTCGTTTTTTATCACATTATTTTTATTGTATTTTATGAAGTGTTTCTTTAGGTGAAACATAACCTACACACACAAATCGTCAGGGAATGTTAAATTCTTAATAAAATTGTATATTATTTATCAGATACACTGAGAAAAAAATTTTGTTATTTGTAACTGTAATTACATGTCATGACCATAATTATAATTATGTAATGTAATTATACTAGTCACATGAGTACCACAAACTTTTTTGCAGTATGATTATTATTAGTCTTAAAAATAATGACTATAAAAATAAAAAAAGTCCTAGTCATAATTATTTTACTGTGCAATTACATAGTCACACTTTTTTTCTTACTTGTCTGTTAGGCCCAGTTCCACCAGTATAACATTAATTTTAGCCTTTGTTCAATTTACTCTTATCTTTTTCTAATTCTGAGAATTGGAGAAAAATAAGCACTAACATATACCAAGATTAAAGTTAATCTTACATTGATGGATCGGGGGACCGAATCTTGTGCCCGGTTCCATCGATGTAAATTTAATCGAGATTAAAGTTAATCTACATTAATGGAAATGAGTATTAGTGGTACGCATCATATTCTAGAGGAGTACAATTTAAATCCCTACAACTCAGAATTTAGAATCGTGGCTCGACGTCGCGTCGTTAAACTGTCGTATACCTCAAACCGTGAAAATGGGCGTACAATTTCTTAACAAGATACCGGTCTCATTAGAACTTTGTTAGAGCCGTTTGAAGAGAGACGGGAATGGTACTGAGAAAGAAGCGGGCTTTATTTTCCGCTGGCGCGACATAGCGGTCACGGGGAAACGCTGGATCGTGCACGCGCGACTGCATCGTCGCAATATATTTGCTGCGAGTCCCATCGGTCGGCGACGGTTAAGGCCAGGGTAATTGCATTGTACGCGCTTGTCCTTTCAAACGCCAATCACCGGCGACAAAACGTTCGTCGTGCCGTCGCGCCGCGGCGAATCGCGCTCGTAGCTGGACGGCGCCGCGCCGGTCGTCCGCTTTTAAAGCTCTCGATCTGCCGGCGTGGCGGCGCGCGATTCCTCGCGTTACCTTCTCGACTTATGTCTATCTTTCTTCGAAAATTCGAATGTTAAAATAAATCAAGACTTTAGGAATCCATTTTTGAGTGAAGGAATTTTTACCGAAGTTTCTTAGAGATAGAATTTTGAGCTCTATTACTAAATTTCCTATTTTAAACAATTCGTAAAAAGTGAATTATTGCACACGAAGAATCAAGACAAATTGGAAACTTATTTTTAGTGAAGGAATTTGTGCTGAATTTTTTTCTTGGATATACATTTTGTATTTTATAATAACAGAAATTTTTAAATGACAGTTGTAGCACGTTTAGAACTGAAAGAATGTCTGCTATTTTCTCTGAAAAATTTTCACATTCTATAATAATCAACAAAAATGTTGAAGTAATATCTAAAAGTTCGAGTCATAGCCGTCGAGAGAAGCGACGATAAAATTTTCAGTGTGTTTTTCCTCGCCTTTCTTTGTCTCAGATCGTTTGTCTGAGTAATAGAGTTTCCCTTGATGTATAATCGTCTTCGCAATCGATATCGCTCGGTTACGATAGGCAGAGAGAAAGAGACGGCACACGACCATAAGAAATTCACGTGGGCGGCGAGTAAGTCGCATGCAGGTTATTTAAGTACTTAGATCGACGCGGTTATTGTCCAAGGTGCTAATAGATCTAATAGATAGACTGGCTTCCTCTTCCTAACGTTAATAAATCATTCAGAGACTTCCACCTGGCTGCCTGCTGCTTGCTGCCTTTTCCGAGATGAAGCACTGACTCATTCAAATTGCAATCTAACGCAAATCGCAGAGGTTTATCAGGATATCGAACTCTTTTTTTTAAATACTGAACTCTTTTATTTGATTGATTAATTATCTTTAAATAATTACAAGAAATTAGTTGCATCATCAGCGATGAAATATTTAGTTCACATTTGTACTTTGTTTTCTAATTACTGTTACCGAAAAAAACTGCAACACGTTATGAATGTAAAAATTCATTTCTTAATGATTTGATTCTTTCGAAAATAAATTAAATGTATTGATCGCCGTCCGTCTTGCAGAAATGTTCGAATTGGTCCGGCGCTTTCACCATTGGTTGATGCGGTTGGGCCAGTTCCGTGTGAAATAAATAATTCATTTTTCAAATAGAAGCACGGGGCATCGCGCTAGCATTGAATAGTTGTAGGTTCGTTTAACTTCCTCCTTTCGACGCGTAGAGAAAGTCATTGTTGTTTGTGGATTCAACGAAGTCGAAGTAAACGTCTCGCGGCTTTCAGACGGTATACCGTGGCGCCTTTGTCAGGCTAAGAGACATTGTTGCACCGGAGCGGTGGGTGTGCATCGCTTTATGTGGCCATATAATGGCGAAAACTCCATCGTGTGCCGCTTGGCACTAAAAGACGTAGGTACAAGCCCCGTCCGGGCCCATAATTACGCTGAGCAAAAATTAAGTTCAAGATCAACTGTGAATGGTCATAAAGTCTAAATGGAGGCGACGGACTCGCGAATTTTCAAGCGAGTATATTGCGCGGATCCTTGTTTTTTAACCCTTGTCATAATAAATATTTTAAACCATGCAGTTTAACCTTTCATTAAGGACAGCATGGACATTATAATAATTAGTTTCAAATTGAACTTTTCTTCTTGGAAATAATTTTAGTTGAAACTTTAAGTGGTGTATTGCGTTTTGTATATTTTTTTACTATTCGTTGTTAAGTAACACTGTTCGATATAAATTTTTTTTTTCGTCGAAGTGCTATATATAGTAGATAAGTCCAAGATTTTTTCACGCTGAGCACGTCGTTGTTAAATTGTTACGTAGTCATCAAGATTTTTAGTAAATTTGGATGAAATAAACTAAAATTGCCCTAATTATTATTAAAAATTCTACCAATAATATCGTTTTCAGTACGAAAAAATCTTTGATATATTTACTAAACTATTGCAAAAAGAATTTAGCTTAAAGTGTAATCATAGCATCTGCATACAAATTATGATACAATTATATTTCCATTATTCTTATAATTTATAAAAGCATTAAGAAACCGGGTTTACGCGAATAATACTCGTGCACAAATGTCAAAAAAAATATGTATAGGTTCGCCATAAATCGTGCGTTATATACATCGAGTTCATCTTAGATCGGCTGGGGGTTAACATTTATTACGCGACGCATTGCAAACGTCGTAATTATCGCGCTCGCTCGCGATCCCGACGATATACCATCCGGTTGTTTGCCATAATCGCGAGAGTGTGCGCCCATTAACGCTTCCAACAGCCGGCTATTTAAATTCTACGCGGACGAAGCGCGCAAATGCGCTTTATACCCTTGGCGCAATCACGCGCGCGACTCCGAAGCCGTTAAAATAAACGTAACGAGCATTTCGACCTTTCCTAGTCGTCTAGCGCGCGCATCTCATACTTGGATATAAAAGCGGGCCGCCCGATGATCCGGTATATCATAGCGCTTAAACGTCTGGAAGAGCCGTGTCGAATTCGTCCGCGTGTGCGTTTCCTCGTAAACGGGGTGTCACAATTCGCCTGTAGCCTCGTCTGATGCGATCTCGTCGACCCGCCTTCCCTTGTAATTATTCGACGTCTCTCGCGCGGCCGCAACAGGCGGAAAACGCCGCGCGATCGTAAAGATTTTATCCGCGTACGTGATTCTCTCCGCCTCCTTCCACCTAGCGATTGCTCCACCCCGCAGAGCGGAGAAAATTATCCCGCCGGCTGGGAAATGCCGACAGGCGATTTTACGGCCGATCGAACGCCGGTTAATTTCGAGATTTTTAAACGCGCCACTTCTGATTCTCTGCAGTGAATTGGGATGCGGCACTTGCACGATTGGACCACCCGATTGGGATACGGGATGGAATGCACTTCTGTATCAGTAAATTTAATTTCTTATCACAATACAATCGTAGCTTGTCTGAAAAAATAATCACCATTCACGCACAAGTCTTCAGAAAATTATAAAAATGTTTATTTGATTATATATATATATATATATATATATATATATATACGAGTATGTATTAATATAATTCTTTTAAACGTTGCTATTTAAACTTTGATGCTTTTTGACACGAAAGGAATGATTTTGCTGAGAAAGATATAAAATTATTTTCAGATCTAATTGTAAGCACATCTAACAAAGTTTTAGATCTTTCAGCAAAATCGTTTTTCATTATTTATTCGATTTTTAAGACAAAGTGAATCTTGGTGATACGTGTTATTTTATCTGAAGGATGTACTAATTTTGCACATATAATAAACAAAACTATAAATATTCATGCAAAATTTATTTGGATCCGTTAATTTGTTTATTGACTTAAAATTGCAGTAAAATATGATTACCTTGCCAAAACATTCTTACGATTTTTACTTTCAGTTGCGTGTTTATCCGATAATTGAATGTCTTTACATTTTATCACTACTCGTTAATTCAATCGCACCGGGGAACATTGTAAACGATCGACATTTCCGGAGAAATCAAAAGGAGAAAGCCCATCGGTGACTTCGACGAAATGCATTACGGCAAGGGCGATGCGACGAGATCGAGTTGCTATCGGTTCGTATTTAATGCGTGATCGATCGATTGGTACCGCAATTTACTTCGACGTTATTTCGGACACGTTTCGTCAGCGCGATCGAAGGAAATGGTGTGCCTATCGGCGTTCATATGTATCGATTTACACTCATCATGTTTTGCATGATTCGGTCCTTACTCTTTTAGATTGCCATGCAATAAAAATATATTTGTATTACAATAATGAAAAGTACACTCTTTGATTAAAAAAAGATATGCAGATCTAGACGTTAGCATATTTCTCAATAACGATACTACGCTTTCCATGTATAAGACTTTTTTTGTAGATTTTATCAAGAAGAATCTAAATAGTGTCGTATTTGTGATATTTTGCTATTTACTGAGAGAGATAATAACCTTTCTATTTAAATCTATTAATTACTAACTTTTTTATCAGTGTTTATGTATAAGAAAAATGTATGCTTGGATTAATTAGAATTCTGGTTGAAAATGGACACGAATCTTCTAGTTAAATCTACTAGAGTTTGAATTGAGGTGACTGGAATTCTAGTTGATGTAATCACAGAATCTTCTGGTTCGTCAATTCTCAACCATTTGTCACTGTGTACATTCGTGTTAATTGAAAAGAAAGATCGCATTATAACGGAAGGCATTTTTATGTCGGGGAAAATTCCGACGCACGCGAGTTCCACAATTCCGCGAACACGTGCCGTGTTGCTCTCGCCTATTTTGCACAACTGTACTCTCCTGCCTAATTCTGCGTACGTAACAGCATGTGCATTTGCTCGCGCGTACGTGCGGTCGTCTAGGCGTCGTTTTCGACGTTTAGTTTCGCGAACGTGTGTGGCTCTTTCTCCATCCATCGGAAGGCCCAGCGCGCGCGCGCGTTGAAACTTTCACCGTTGCATTATTGGTAAGAAAAGCGTGGCGCGTCGCGGGGAAAATTGTGGTCTCTCGTATTCGACAGGTTTATGCGTTTGCCTTTTATAATGCACGCGGCGATCCTCGTTTCCGCGCCTTCTCGCGTCCGCGAAAGAACGGTGACTGTCCCTCTTTGTCCCGGCTATACTTTTTTTCATCGTTAAATCGCATTCGCTGTAACGAGGAGCACATAATCGCTCGGCAAGACTCTAATTAGTGTCGCAGTTATACGTAGATGGTTCGCGATTATTCTTCTCGTATACGAGAAGAACCGGGCTATCTCTCAATTTCCTGGTGCCATTCGTGACCCGGGTACCGGAGTGCTGCGGATGATACACCGCCGAACGAAGACGTCGCCGGGACGTCTACCGACTCTCCCATCGTGAAAATTAACGAGCCCATCAAACGCTCGTCGTTTGATTCTTGCCCGGAATTTAAATCGCAGGGAAAAGAAACTGCGCTTAAAGTGAGAGCTCAGTGTGCTCGGCACTGACGTGTCACGCGGTCACTTGAAACTCCGCGAGATCATAAAAGAGAGAAATTGCGCGAATTATTCTTCGAATCGATTCCGTGAATCATTTTCAACATTTGGATTCTTCGGCGTTTCCGAAACGTTTCAGCATCTTCAATGGCGTCGCCATTTATTAAATTCGAATTGGGTAGAAAAAGTGCGCGACGCGCGCGTTACGAGAGAGGCGTAAAGAGCGCAGCCACTGTTATTTTAATGAATGCAATTATCCGGCCACAGTCCGCAGGCCACAGTTATTTTAACGAATGCAATTATCCGGCAGATTCTGGGGCCTGGCCGATTATAACTATACGAAACGATCGGCCGCGCCCGCACAGTCGGGGGCAGCGCTGGCGGTTTCTCGGCCCCCGTCTCTCCCAGCGTGATCGTATCGCGGGTCTACTATTAGTCCGATGATATATGTCATCATTATGTGCGCCTTATTGCGTTAACCGTATCCTCATGATTTATACGGTAGGTCCTGACTCACTTCCGTCCCTCTCCCGATTTTTTTTTTTCTCCCTTCACCTGTGAATCGCCTCGCAGCCGTTCCGTTTGATATAACGCGCCATTGCGATATCACAATATTTGCAACATCGTTCTGAAGAACCCATAATTGGGCTCTTTTTAATCCTGGCAATCTCGAACGCCTATGGGCGATCTGTACCTACACGTAATCGTAAATTAATGATAATGAAATATTATCGTGCGTCACGGTTTTTTTTTGTCTTCGATGACTGTGTTTCTGAGCATTATATATGTCGAAAACTTATACTTATGACATAAGGATCATATTTTCACAATTTATTTAGACTCTGAAAATAAATTCACTAAATTCTAAATACCTATTTCTTTTTAATGTAAACATTTTATGACAGTAAATAAATATTTACTCAAAAATATGATGATTAAATCAAATATCGCTTTTTGTGTTAAATATGTATATATGTTTAGTAAAAATATTACATGATATTTTTAATAAATATATTTACTTAAAACTATTCAAGCAACTATTTATTAAAATTTAGTACCTTTTTTTCAGTGTATTACTTTCTCATAATTCTTTTTATAGGACACAACAATTTATTATGGAGATTGCATGGCTTTATACTAAGTTTTTGTGTTAAAATAAAAAATTTATGTTTATTAAAAAAAGTTTTCAAAGCACACAGTAAATTTTTAGAAGAAACAGTCTTTTTCTGAATTTTACAAGGCAGTAATAACTGTAGAAATGTTAACTTCCGGCTAATTTTATTTTGTCAACACGTGAAACGTTTGAAAGGATGAAAATTGAGAAATAAGAATCCAGCGACTAGTCACGCGCGCGCGCGCGCGACTACCGACGTGGATACTGAACTTGCCCGCTATATGGAGAACGTGCAGGCGAATAGCGGTAGCGTTTGTCTAGTAACATCGAGGATATTGGTATAATATGTAGATCTAAAACGTGTACGCGGGTCGCTAGTAATGCCCTCGTAAATCACCAAGGCTCCATTGTTTCTCTTTATTGAATGACTCGGCGCACGGTAGCCCCCTTCGCATTTCACATTTCTGTTTTGATATTACCCGGATATAAATCTCTTAGTTGCTCCAACCACCCCGCTGGGAAACTTCTTGTATCAATACTTATAAATCGCGACTCAGCGCTCCGTTTGCCGCCTCACCGTTTGGAAACAGGTGCGAGGCGCGCCCAACGTTTAAGTGGCGTGCCATTCATTTTCATGTTTTACATAATTTATACAGCGCGATTTAATTCTTGTGCTCCACCGCTTTTTTGCCCGCTTTCTTTTTCTCATCAATTTTTCTTTGTCTCCCGTTTTAGTCAATCATATTTTTATACTGTGATTTTATACATTATATTTACTCTTAAAGAAATATCTCAGCACCAGTCATTCTTTACCGATTTGTATATGGAAAGAATTAACAGTTTTGCTGAAGTAAATTTTAGCTAGATAAATCTGAAAATAATTTTGTTAAATTTTCAGAATAATTATATAGGACGCTCAAACTGGTTATTAGTGTCAAAATTTTTTACAGCATTATTCATCATGTTTGAGATTCCTACAGAATTATTTGTGATGGTTTAATAAAATTATTTCTAAATCTGTATCCAGCTAAATTTTTAAATATTTTAACAAAATCGTTCTTTCGTATACAGAAAATTTTAGCTATTCTTTTAGTTACACGACTTAAAACTATCAATTTAATTTAATATTATATTACATATAGAAACTAAGTAAAAATGTTTATAATTTATTTTTATTGTTTTACATTTTTACAGTTTGGATTTAACTATATTTATTTATTAGAGGAAGGATTGCTTTCCATAAGAAAATTGAATGACAATTATATTGCACACTTATTACTTATCCATAGTGTAGGAACTTTTAGGAAAGATATAGGAGGAAGTAACATCATCTCATAAATACTGTCTAATGTACGAGGGATAATTAAACGACGATTATTAATGCTCCGTATTCAACTTTATGTACTCGAGTGTGAAGAAACGATATCTGCCTTGAAACGGCGCTTATAAGTCATAACTGTTAATTTCGCAACGCCTGAGACATATTTTAATGCGATTTTAATGTAATTACGTGTTTACACTCGGCGAAACGAATAGAAGTAATTTGGTGCACAATCGGACTCGCGACCAACTTTCTAACCACGTCGCAATATAATTGCTTGGTGAGCGCGGTTGTAATTAATGTTTCACCAAATGCCCCGGTGGAAAAATTACGATTGTCACACCGGACATATATAACTCCGCGATTTCGCAATGGTTTCATGTGTAATAAGTAAGTAAAGTACGAATACATCACACAGAAAGGATGGTTTACTGACACAGGTATCTAAAAATTTATCGAGATAATAAATCTGAAAATAATTTTGTTGGATCATCAATATAATTATGTAGAATGTTCAGACAATCTTGTTATATTTTATATATTATACAAGATGGTTTGACAAAATTATTTTCAGATCTGTATCTAGCTAAATTTTTAAATACTTCAGCAAAACCATCCATTCAGTGTAAGTTATACTAGTATACTCCAGTCATGCTATAACACTATCATATATATACATATGTATATATTAAAAAGTTATATTAGATCAATGAAAAAATGATGAAAGAGATTCATTACGCAATCTGACTGTTACGTGAAATGCTAAATGTTCACTAAATTAATACAATTTATCTTTGTAGCGAAACGTATAATTAACTTTTTTACAATGTGAGATTGATCGACTAATATAGTCGGATTCGCCTTTTGAAGCAAATTACAATCATAGCAAATACCGACGTGGTGCTGTAAACGCGATTGAATGCTGTTAATGTGATACGAACGCAGTTAATATGATACGAACTTATAAATAATCCACCAATATGTCTAGTAGATAATCTAACGTTACGTAAAACCCTCTTTAGCCGAGCTACCGAGCCGTCAATAGAGAAGGGATGCAAACCAACTCGCTTACAGGTGCGTAAGTCTGCACTCTTGATGATTTCACGTGTGTTATTTCAAGAGCCTTTCCTCTCATCCGATTCGTGCGAAAACCGTAATCGAGCAGATGGGAAAGGTGGAGAGATATCTCTCTTCTTACCGCGTTACAAATCACTTTCATAGTTCCACTTTTATGACCGAAAGTTATAATTTATGGTGCGCTCAATTGCGTAACTCACACACCGCGCACGAAAGGGATTAAGCTCGACATTAGAAACGCTCATACCAGAATATTCGAGCTTTCAAAGCTCTAATCTATCATATTATATCAGTGATCTGAAGACGACGTGGGAATGGGCGATAACACGCAATGTGCGTATATGCAGTGCGTGGCTCTCATCGAAATGTAACGAATTCGATTGAGTGCGTTTAGTGCGCACTGGTGCATATTAAAACCGTCATGCAAAAATTGACATAAATATGTGTGCTTAATATAAATATAAAAATCTATTAAACCGTGAAATTCTCAATATATTTTATTGTGCTATTAAGTAAAATGTGTATTTTATAACTCGAATATATTACTCTTTTACACAAAAATATTTTACTTTTACACAAACTAAATTATATGAGTAAAGTGTGCAATGACTTTAATATGCACCAGTGCTTACTAGTGCGTCCAACCGAATTCGCTATTGCACTGTATGTCAGTTGATGATATAATTTAAAAAATAATTTACATGCAAAGAATTAGCCTCTTCTGACTCTGTGCACTTTGTATGTAAATCAAATTTGAAGACATTATCTGTTTAAATTATTTAATTTTATTGGTACGATCTGAGATCAAATGTACGTACATAATAATGCATGTGTTGACAAAATAGTCAAAATTTTGGGGAAAAAATTAATTGTTTGGAATGAATTACTCGTTAAAATATCTTGAATTGAATTTTAAGAAAATTTAACATGGTTTTAATAAAATCAGGTCTGAAAGATCAAATGAAACATTTGTCTTTCCCGTCTCTTCGATGACTCTTAAGTGCAGTTTAATTTGTACGTAATTGTCGATCTGGTATATTAATGGTGTTTGCGTTTGAATAAATGGTGTCGTTTTCGTCTTATTAAAATGTCTTAATTGCCTCACGTTTGAAAAACTCCTGTTTGTCCAACAATCCTATCTATCGCACTGTATTAGAAAAAGATAGATTGTTGCGATTTATTTCAAATTGTTAATACATTCCATTAATAAGAACTTTTTTTATCGTTGCGAAATGAGGAATTCTGCAAAAGTACAAAATAAATTGCGTGCTTTATCGTGGCGAATATTTTAGGGTCGATTTTAATGGCGTGGGCGATATAGATTCGTGCCATGAAATCATAAATACTTCCAGAAGGTTTGTACCTTTTGATATAAATAAAACCATCATTTATTCCAAGGATTGGTCGTATAAATTGAATTCTCAATTGCGATAAATTGAATCCTACGCAATAGTTGGTTTGCTGTATATGAGTATGAATTGTTTGATAACATTCTAGCGACTAATTTGAAGGTTGCAAATTGAGCCACTTTTTTAAAGACTGGCTCAATTTTCATTCTTCACAAAATAAGATTCTGCTCCAAAGAATCTACAAAGTATGAAATATACATTATAAATGTACGAGTACATATAGAACTTGTACAGTTATCACCTTTATAGATGCACTGTCTTTTCCTTCGAGTATGTAATGAAAAATAAAAAAAGCAAACAATATTTACATTCTGCGAACCTCTCATTTAAATTCAAATGACGTGTAGCTAATCTTATTTAAGCTGCAATCATTCTCCCAGATTTATGTAAGGTATGAGTATAATTTAGAGTAATGTGTCTTTTCTAATAAGATTTTCAAGATTAGGTTTATATCATCAGTAAGATATACGGCTTAGGCGTAACGTTTCCATCGTTACCTGTCTCAAATAAAGTACATCGCAGAAACGTGCTAGGCCCCTGAGAATACATTTAGCTCGTATCCCTTTTTGGATGCAGAACTGCGGAACTAGCTTCGCGATGTTTCACATTTCTATCAGCGAGCTTATATACGTGGCGCCCACGCAAGTCCAAATAACGACATTGTAATACGAGCGACGCTATGTATAAGTGGCATGTCGAATCTCGTATTAAATTATATACTGTGGGTCATCGTACCGGGTCGAGAGAGACGTGAACCGCACGTTCTCGTTATCATCGCGGAAGCGCAAATCGTCGTCGTTTTCCCCGCGAACTTTCGTTCTCGACGAATCTGGATCAGTGCCGTTTTTTTTTTGTGCATTCAGTGCGCGTTTCAATACGTTCGGCGTGTACAAAGGCGCGGCCGATTTCAATTTCCGCGATGCAATCTCGCGGTATTACGGAAAATAGGAGAAATCCGGCGAAAGTAATACGGGGTTTGTCGCGACGTGCGCCCGTTGTAATAATGTAATATGTAATAATAAGAGGACGATAATGACGCTTCACGCGTTTTGTGGGTGCGCTTTGCGGTGGCCGTGCGATATAACGTATCCATACGCAATCCATTTTCGCTCCTTTAGCTACGCCTCTAAATCACATAGCTCTTCTAACTTTACGACGAAGAAACGAGTTAATTTGTCCCGTGCAAGAACGGAGTCTCGTAAATTTAGCATGGTTGCGCACTGGATTATCAATAAGAAATGTAATCTGCACATTGTAGTAATAATAATAATACTTTTATGAGGCAAAGTTAAAAATGGATGAAAGATTATTTCTTGAAATTGCACTATTAAATTTATAATGTCACATTATACACAATTTGAGTTATTTTTAATAATTTTTATAAATCATCACTGCTCTTACTTAATATGTTATTAATTTATTTAAAACAATCAAGTTAAAAATTTCAATTTAAGAGAATGTATTAAATTTTTGACTCAAAATTTAATTTATTATTTATTAAATGCTTAATGTTTTTTCTTTGAAATTGAGCAATTCAATAATAGAAATGGATTGACTTATTTTGAATACATATGAAGTTAAAAATAATAAAATATTATTTAACTCAAAAGGGATTACTACTTCTTTAATAGTTCACAGTGTAGGGATATTTTTTTAAGTGGAAGATATAAAAAAATGTTAAGAACGTATTTATTCTCGAAAAATCAACATATATTTTGATCTTAACTGAGAAAATATAAAAGAAATATAAAAGACTCGTGGATCGCGTCATGAAAAAGCAGCCAATTAACGTGCCAGGCATTGCGCAAGCCAAAGTCGAAGACGTAAAAAAACTGCGCGAATAACGCGATCGCGGTGTTCCCACCGTCGATCACCCGCTCGAATCTGAATCTCGTGATTGTTTCATTGTCGCATTGAACGCGGGTGGTCTCGCCTTTCGCGAGAGCGAGCGGTGCGGCCGAGGGCACATAATGCATCGTCGCCTTCGCTCGTCGCGGGTGTCGTCGCAGTTTGTCGTACATACGGTTGAGATGGCAAGAAACGATGGCGCAATTATTCCTCGCCGCTGCCTCTCTCTCTCTCTCTCTCGCTCTCTCTTCCCTGCCATGCTTTTTCCTCGGCTCGTGTATGTCACGAGCCGGGCCGTAATTGTTTTAACGTTTTAATAACCGCGCGCCGCGCCGGGTCGCCGAAAGACGCCCGTCTCGTCGCCTTCACGTAAATACAGTGAAACACCGTGCCAGATTGTGTCAACCGTCATTGCGCCAGATACTATCGCAACTCGTATGTACTCGGTATGTACAAACAAAGTAACATTCTACGCTTTGAATTAATTTCATCGTGTTATTTCAACCGGTTTCATTCCGTAACTATATTCCATTTTTTTTTCTGTCACAACAGTTATTTAATCGACGTTATAATTCAGTACTTTTAAAATTGGTTAATTAATTTTTAATATATTTGTTATATTTTTGACTATTATATTTTTTATTGCCCTTATAATTTAGCGCATTTTAAAACCTGTGCCAAATTTATTTTTAATACACATACCTATACGTGGGAGAATATACGTATTGTTCCAAGTTATTCTAAAACATTTTTTTTTTAATAAAAATTATATATTTTATTATTACAATGACTTTATTATAGGTATATTCTTTAGTTTTATTTTTATGAATATTACTAACTCGTTACTTTAATTACAGTCATTTATATTATGACATTTTCCATTAATTATGGTATTTTAATTCCATAGGTTATAAAAAATATATAACGACACTAGTCAGCTCTCTTTATATTAATGTTAAATGGTATATTCTGAAGATACAAGAGGTATTTTATTACGCATTTATTGTGAGAAATGGTTGTTAATTTGACAATTGATTTATATCCTGCAATACATTTACCGTTAATAAGTATCGTGTCGTCGCACCTGGTGTACAGCTTCCATTCAAGGAAGTCGAAATTGAAGGCAAGACGGACGTGAGAATATTAACGGGTCTTGATCATCATGATATTCGATGGTGGATGTAATTGCAATGTGAGTCGATTTGTGGTCCGATTGACGAGCGAAAGCGTGTGTAAATTTGCGGTTGCTATACTTCATTCATACGGAACACGTTGAAATAAAACCTGTGCCCACATTCGCTGTCTTGTATATCGTATCATTCTCATTTAAAGTTACACATATGGTAATCTTCGGTGGCATGATTACGTGATCTGTGATTATTACTCGCCATGTAGTGCGTTCAAAAGGAGATCAACAAGCACGTCTGGATCCTTTCGATTTTAACTCTTAGTACACACGATGATTTTCCGGTTTTCTTTACTGCACACATGAGGGGTCATTCGTCACCCGGATTAAGTTTTATCACTTTAATAAATATGCCAAAAATTATTAAGTAATCTTTATATACTTTAATATATCTTTAGGAAGTATTTGTAAGGTTGTGTATTTAACAAATTGTACAGAAATTGGAACTAATTACTAGATACTCCTAGTTTTTCGGAGAAAAAAAATACGCAAGACACGAACAACCCAATCTTGCATTTTAAGGGTAAAGATCCGTGAAGATCCTTCGTTTAATTCTCGAGATAATAAAATAAATTTTTAATTTTTATGCATTTTCAAGATGATTTTCTTTTTCATTGCTTATTATATTCTAATAATAAAGATCTGTTATTTTTGATGAAATATTAAATAAATTACAATATGGTCTTTCCATGACGTAGTGTTTAAAACCATTCACGACCTATGTGGCGACTATTCTGCTTTCACCCTCTTCGAGCCCTTTCTATCTCGCTCTCCTTCTCGCCAACTTTCTGCAAAGAGCAATTTCGTTTCCAGGCGGCCATTACGATTGCTATAATAGCGCTCATCAGACTTCACCGCCTATCACCTTTACCTTCATCTTGTCTAATTACAGGTCACGTTTATTGTTTCAGGAGGAGAGCGAGCTCTCGAGCAAGCGGTGGGCCAGTGCGCCCCGCCGCCCGGACAGTCCCTGCGTCCTGGGGGCACCGACGTCTAGGGAGGTAAGTCAAAGTCATTTTTACCCTGAATTCAGTTTTGATGTTCTCGAAATTAACGTCGAAACTAGATATACTCATCTTTTGGAGAACATATCGGTAGATGCCATTTGTTCTGTTTAATGTTGCATCGTATAATATTTATGCATTTATATCTCCTGTATTTTGTTAATTCTCTCATTTTCTTTCTAGCGTAGTTATTTTTTAAAATCATTTATTTTACAACAATTACATACTTTAATATGGATATATAATATTTATTACAAGATTATCAATTAATACTCGTGTAGTCACAAAAATTACATGAATATATAGTTATACAGACAATAATCTTGCTAAAGTATTTAAAAATTTAATTAATACAGATGTGAAAATAATTTTGTTGGACTATCAATATAATCATAATATTCCGAAAAGACTTCTGGTTATAAATGAACGAACCAGAAAATTCTAATTTATCCATTTTCAATCAGAATTTCAATTAATCATCCAGACTTTTTTCGGTGTAGGAGCTGAATTATAATGAGCATACTGTAAAAGATTTTGACATTCCAACAACTGCAACTTAAGTGTCCTATATATTATATAACAGTTTTGTATGTGTGTGTGTGTATGTGATATAATTGTTTCGACAGTTTAATGAATTAATTTTCAGATTTGTATCTAGTCAAATTTTTAAATATTTTAACGTTAACTTTTTTTCCGTGCATGTTGATTTTTTTATATAGGCAATGCTAAACCTGATTGATCGAAACTTTAGATTCGAAACAACTTGTCGACGATTAATTAAGAATTTCTTCTCGATACGTCATGCCGTATGGCGGATACGTCCGATAACAGAGACACTCGCGTACAGTTACCCGCAAGGTACGTCATCCTCGCGCGATCAGGTGTCGTTGCTCTTAACGGACATTAAAATTTCCGCGCGATTATTCATGCCGATAAAATCTCGCCTCGGTCGGACGGTGCACGTATAACAACGACCGTTTCGTCGCTTCAAGCTCTTTGTGAAACACCTCGCGGAAATCGTCGCGTCGTGGACGCCGGTCGTACGACTTATTCGCGAATACATGGCGCCACCCACAGGTTCTCTATGATGGGTGTGACTTTGTGTTGGCATTTGCGATGCACATTAAGCTACACGAGAGAACAGGAACGTATGTCGCCGTTGCCTCTCGCGAGTACAGATACTCGTTTCCCTTCACGCTATAACGACAATTGGCGACTCGCAAACGTGCGAATCTCGGCGGCAAAAGAGAATTCTGCGATTTGAATTGGCTACCGGTTTTTCTGAAATATCTGTATCGATAATTTATTAGGAGAAAATTTATTGTTTACGAATTATGTTTATTATACTGATTGTATGATTTATGACAATGGATTTTTTAAATACGTAACAACTCAGATACGCAAAAATGAGAAGTTTAAAACGTTTTAGAGACGTCTAAAAACATCTCAAAAACATCCGAAAGATCTATATATTTATTTTTTATCAGAAATTATAGAATGAAAAATTTTACAGTATTTCAAAATTCACATATATGAAAAATTCTAGAAATAGATAGACTTTCTTATAGCATTACAGCTTTATGAGATGGTTTTCTTTCCTTCAATTTACAATTTGACTAAGAGAGAACATTTGACTAATTGACTTTATATCTTATAATTATTGTTTTAAATTGTTATATTTATATTAATATTTGTATATTATTGAGACTAAAGAGGACTACAGTAAGAGTCGAAACGTTTCGCTTTAAATTTTAAATTGTGAAATTATTATAATAATTTCAAAAGTTTGTCAACTGTTTACACCGTGTGCTTGTTTATAAGATCGAAATTCAATATCTTAATTTTGTCGTTTTTAAAAAGTAACAAGCGTTATCTTAGTATTTATATTTTTCTTAGCATTTGAGAAAAAGGTTCTAATTTATATAAAAAAATGTTGTGAGACAATTTTTTGAAGCACTTAATAAACGCTCAGTAACTTCAAAAGCAAGTTTTAGATCAATATTTCCTGACTTATTCTGCGTACTATATACCTGTTTGTAAATTTATGTCTAATTATACGGATATTAGTGGCCACACGGCGATCTAGTTTTGACTCTATCCTCAACTACCGCAAGCGCTAGTATAGTTCGTCGTTAGGGCAACGTAGGTATGTACGCGCCGTCGCGTCGTCGTGCTATGAAGCAATACACCAGTCGTGGTAATAAAACGCTCTCTCGCTCGTGTCCGTGACATGAAATATCGTGGATCCTTTCACGAAACGAAAATAGAGAATCGTCGGCACGCTCTGAGGAACGTATTCAAGATCTTCCAATCGCGTTTTGCGCGATCCGGCTGTTACGATGGTTATGAGACACGGTAATGCATCGTTGAAGGACATGGTCGACGAACGTCATTCGTCGCATCAAGTTATAAATTTCAAGTCAATTGTTATGGATGTCTCAGAGTTGTGCAAATGGTTACAGTTAATTATAATTATTCATATAGAAAAATATGTATTGTAAATAAAAATTACTTGTTTCAAATATTTTAAAACTTCAACTACGAATTTGTCATAAAATCATGAAGTATTCCGAAAATCCTGGTAAGAATACTTTAATTGTAATATGAAATTGAACCGGTGAGAATAAATCTAATTAAAAGAATTCTGTTTTTTTTTTTGGTCAGTTTTATAATATTCTTCAAAAGAAAAAGAATTTTTGTTTCGTATATAATAATGAGTTTTACTAAAATTCGCAATAAGTCTATTTCAAAAACTAATATCAAAAGGAAATATTTTTTATTCCAGATAAGCTTGAAAGAAAAAAGTAAATTGAGAGAATAATTACATTTTTTTTTAGCAACAAAATGATATTTTTCTGTGTGTACAGTTAATTTAAATTACATAAACCCGTATACATGAATTTATTGTTACGATTTAAAAAGTTATAAATATATTTTCGAATTTACGTGTAATATATGATATTAGATCAAGTATTTTCTTGTGTTCTAATAAAAAATAAAGAATTATCGATTAATATAACGAAAGACGAAAGGAGAGAAAATTTTAATCCCGCGCTTATATATAGGCTGCACAAATGTCCGAAGCCGATCTCGCGACGCGTACCATCTGTTACGACAGTATTTCCGGTGTCGATGCGCCTCGCGGCTGGCACGTGTCAAATCACGCGAGAGCAACGTGAAATCACAATTTGACTTGCAAGTTTTTGTAAGTCCGGTCGCGAATTGGTCACGGAATCTTGTACTTTAGAAAGCATTTATTCGATACGCAATTACTCGTTAACGATAATGTCAACACGTCACTTCGTACCGCATAATTTTGCGCACAGGGCGCAATAAAAAGAAAAGCCGTTGTTTCGCGTTTACCTTTATTCGCCTGAGAATGTCGAATTGGCCGGATCCACGTTCGCGTATGTCTTCTTATAGAGAGAATCGCGCGATCGGCTGCTGCGTGGTCGATGCATCTCTCTCGCAGCGATGGGGGGACAGGACATTAGCGCTGGCTGGGTGCATCGGGTACGGTTCAATTCCGTTACGCGGACGTAAGCCGCCGCAGGCTTCCCACGCCAATTAAACATGACTCATTAACGGGCAGGGGAACAGTCGGTAGCCCAGGATCGATGCTTGGTCGAAGAGACGGCGGATACAGCCGGGGAGCCCTTCGTATAACTCTCTGTCGCGGCAGTGCAATCGGAACTAATCTCTCAACCGTCCTCCTCTCCATTGGCGACGCGATATTACTACGCGGATAAGCCGCTAATCGTGCCAGAACGGCGCGCCGCAACGAAATATTTATAGTCGCGAGCTTACACGCGATCATTCCACGAATCCCTTCGTATCCCCGCGGAATGCGAGCGCTATTCTGACATCTAAATTTTAATCCACTCTTCGCTTTTCACTGGGATCTAGCTTGCATCGCAATGGATAACACAAGTGCTGTTTAACTCTCCGGAGCTGACAATAGGTGTGTTTTAAATCTTCTTTAATTATATTATAGAGAAGAAGAATCTTTATTACGTTCGGCGTTACAAGTTAAGAAGGAGACATAGTTCACAATTTTTATATATTCACATATTTTTAATATTCTATATCGTATATTCAATACAAAAAAGAAAGGAAGTAAAATTAAATGGAGCCAAAATGGCATTATCGGCGGTTCTAGTGTTAATTATCATAAATCAGTAGATCTTATAGATCTTGACGTTAGTTCCGGAAGGGTAATATTAACGTGACTGAACATGATTAAGAAAAACGATTCCGTTATGTCTGTGTCGATTTCGTACGAAAGCGAAACTATTTTAGCATCAAGGCTATAAGATTTCTCTTTTTAATTAATATATTATTTTGTTTAACACATTCTCATTTTTTATTAATCCGCCTTTCGGAATTTCAATCAATGTGATTTTTATGGAAATGTCGAGTGCTTAGAATTACATCGAGAAAGAGAGAGAGAGCAAATTTAATATTTGTTAGTGACTTGGCTATAAAATTAAACGGCATGAAATGCCATGAATCGTAAATAAATTATACTACCAAGAGTACGATAAGGCGGATGTTTTAAAGCGATGCGTACGCTGTGGCTGTTTAACCGTCAATGGTGAATGAAACGTCTATTTAATCGATGAATAAAAGCGCATGGTTTTTCCGTGAAATCGATAGTCATCGCCGTAGGGCATTCTCGCTTGCTTTGGCTATTCGCTGTCAACTGCAACAAAGTAACGGGACGCGCACTACTAACAATGCCTTTACTGCTATTCTCCTCTGGCATGCGCGCGGGTTAGCATTAAGACCTGCTTCATGCGAACAGATTTTTATCAGATAGCGCAATGCAAAACGGGCACAATAGATCTTAAATTATTTTTGATCGGGCGATATACGTTGATTAATGCGGCCGCCAGTAATCGCGAATTGTTTGTCACAGACTGACACGCGCGGTTGTATCTCCGCCGCGCGAAGTAAAAGTATTTATTCAGACTAAACAGTAATAGGCGTCAGTAAATGCAATAAGCGTTTATATTATGCTGCAGAATAGAATATAGAATTATATATCTATGTATAGAGCTTTACAGATTCTCGAGATCTTGCGATCAAATCAAAATCTCGGGGTTTCTGTTTTATATTTTATTTTAATTATTTAGAAAGATCGGATATTTTATGAGTATATTGAAATTATAAGATATTATAAGATAAATATTTTTGTCAAACGTAATTAAATTTTCTTTATGTGATATCTGCTGGATATATATTACTCTTATATTAAAATATACTTAGTATTAATTCCTTTTTTGTATGAATATGTCATTTTGATTTCTTGAAATTAATTAGCGCCTTTAATTAACTAAATGGATTTTACAGATCCAGCGTCAGTAACTGTATTAAATATCTCGGTGTCATTTCCGGAGACTGCGTTTAATTAAATAAATCTGTCGTTTAAAAACATTAAATATTTAAAGCTTCTTATTTCGGGAATTGTTACGCTGTGATTATGAAAATTATGTTAAAAACTGACAGAAAAATCGACAGATCGCAAAGTTTGTATTATGCTTGCATAACAGGATGGAAATAGTTGTCTAAAATCTGTGATTACTTAAAGAGAAGATTACGTTAAGTAAGCATGATGTTTATGGCGACTAGACACGCCGTGTATTTCAGCGTCACCCTCGCCTCGTTTCTCTCCAGCACTTACCGCGGGAGAAAATTCCGCGACCTGTGAAACGGGCCTAACGGACCTGATATTCTTCCCACAGCAATCTCAGCGGCGCGATGTTCCGCGAGAACTTGGAGAAAAGACGCGAGAAGACTCCGACGGTGTGTCGGTCGATCGGCCTCGACGAGGGTGGAGGAGGACTCGGGGAGGGAGGAGGGGTAAATTATTGCCCGTGCATTCGGCGATCGCTTCCGATAGTCGTGGATTCCTTCGTGAGCCTCGTGCTCGTCGCCTGCCTTTGGCAGCCGTGGAATCTTCTGTCGTTCCGCCGCGACTCTCCTCGCTTCTTTCCTTCGTCGTCGTCGTCGTCGTCGTCGTCGGCGGCGGCGGCGGCGGTAGCGGCGATGTAGAAGAGACCGCGGGGGTGCCCGTTAAAGGCAAACCTGAAAGGCGAACCTTCGGCAAAGAGCTCCAGACTGACGGCGCAGCGAGATCAGACCTGATCCGGAGAAGTCTTCTCGCGGGATAATAGCGTGGATAGCCGCGAAAGTTACGAGTCGTTGGACGGCTAATGTTGGCGTCTATCACTCAGAACGGCGCTAATGGCATCGGCGAGCCTCCTAATGGTGAGGCCTCGTGGTCCCGGCCAGGTCCGATCTCCGACGCTTCTCTGTTTCTCAGTAACAGAAGTTATCCGATTTCGCGTTTCACGGAGAGCTTTATTTACGGACGATTGACGTCATTTACGATAACGATTCTTGATAATTGGATAGAAAATCAATATTCATTGAAAAAGTTAATTCTCTTTCTACCATAATATAATTGTGTGCATTTTAATTATAAATGAAACTCGATGATGAGAATTTATAAATCAATCTGCGTTTTTCCAAAAATTATAAAAGACATCTTAAAAATTCGGTTAGTTTTTGCTAAATAAAGTACGCTAGCAACGTTATCATTTTATTTGCCACGAACCATTAGGCTTATTTGAAACTGATTATCCGTAATAATAGTTTTCGTATTTTATGGAAATTCGAAACGCCACCTGCTCCTTGCAACGTGCGCGCGAGATAATCGAAGTTACGGACTTTACGTTGCGTTTGACCTACTTGCAACGTTGTTGCATCGATGAATCTCGTGGCCCGTTGAAATGATGAAACTAGGACGCTCGGAAGTAGGATTAGCCACAGTCATCGTCTCATCGTTGTCGTCGCCATCGTCGTCATCCGTCGACGACGGCGACGGTTCGCGTGCCGGGTCTGGGATTTATGACACCTCGTGCCGGCTGGCAACCGTGCGATTTCTCATTGTTAGAAACCCGGAATCTATGCACCCACATTATCTGTCCGATTTCTAATTTCCGATTTCACATGGCCAGGCCAGGCGATGTGGGTAACTAGGCAAATAGCGACCCACACGGGGACTCATGGGGACTCATCGTCGCGCTTATCGATTACCTGTCGACTATTCTCGGTTATTGTACATTTCTTGGGGATTTGAAGCGATCTATGACTTTGTTTCTCGTCGATGATCCTCGTAGGCGAGAAGAAACGGCTGCGGAAAAGAGAGCCACATTTGAGGCCGAACGTGGGCAGATCCGAAGTCCGACTCTCTCGATGGACATCGTTGAGACGCTTTCAGACGTCGTGCCAGGGTCTTTCTTCCTCCTGATGAAAGAGAATATCGTCATCGGACGTTCCTACGAGCATGTCTTCTAGCGTAGCAACGCGTTTCCAATTCATTAGAGATATTTCGAGCGGCGTGGTGCAAAGAGACGCGGAAAGGTACGGCGTTGCATTTGAATAGTGGTGCAACAGAAACTATACTAGGTAACTTTCATCTAGGCTGCTTCGAATTAGAAAATCCTCGACTACGTGGAGCGAATGTGAAACGGGAGAGCGAGACAAAATTTGTGACGAGAGAAAAGTGACATTAGATTCGAGGAATGTCGCAAATGTAAAAGTTTATTGAACAATACGGTTCTACTCAATACTCATTTCTGTTTTTGTGTTTTGTTAAAGTGTCAAACGCTGTGAAGGTTGAAAAACTTCAAACGGAAATTTATTATTTTACTGTTTGCTGAAAAATTCCTATACTTTAGAAAAAAAAGTATAGTGGTAACAATTGTCAACTAAACTATACTATAGTAACTAAAAGTGACACTATACGATTTACATATACTGTATAATAGAATTAATGTACATAATTGATATAATTATTTTATAATTGCACTACAACTATAAAATAACAATACATAACAAATGTATACGACTGTCATTTTTATGATTGCTACCACTATTATACATATTGACAATTGACAATTTTTCAATTTCCTTCAATTCTGTACGGTAAATCGGGAAACAATTGACACGAGGCAGGAATTCACAAGGGAATTCGTGTCTCTCCTACGAAGGAGAGACAAAAACGTTTTGTCGCGAGAGATGGGCTGGGCACGAGCCTGGCGTTTCGTACATAGTGGACACTCCCGGATCTCTTTCTCTCCGTCTCTCCTTTATCCGTAGAAAGGTGTCGTCACCGCCGCGCCGGCCGCGTGCTCTTCTCCGAATTGCGTAACTCCGTGCGGTACACACACGTGTGTGTGTAATCACGTGCGTGTGAGCGCCTTTTACGTGGCGCGCACAGGCGGAGTACCGCGCCTTCGTCACGAAGAACGAATAAACGGATGGACAGAGCGCGCGCGGTGCGGCGCGGCGTGGCGCGGCGCGGCGCGTTCTAAATCGACGGACTTGGTCGGTGCATTACGTCGGTGCATAACCGTCAGTGTAACCCGTGCATCTGCCGGCCGGCCATTCAAGCCTTTGTCTCCCGCTAACGTGGGCGTTACGAAATATCTATTGTCGGTACGTGCATCCACGCTCGAGGGGGGAAGGCGTGTGCATCGTGCGCGCATATGCACGCTCGTGCGGTGGACCGATCTTGCGGCTTCGCGTCGCCGTCATAACGGGAACGACGGCACGGTGCGTGCGAAACGTTATGCATAAAACTGCATTGCGCAATTTGCTCCGCGCTGTGCGCCTCACAAATCGACCCGTTCGATCCGATTGCCTATTCTGCCCGAGCGGACAGACAGCTCGGCAACTCTTTAAACTGGTCGCTTAGTCGCGCTTGACAGTCTCTGATGAACGCGAAATTCCCCTAAGGGAACTGGGTCTTCGTAATGAATGTGCGTGCACATGTAATAATTAATTCTTTAATTTCTTTAACTCTCTGTGTCTGCATTCTGGATTTTTTTTTTAAACAAACGAAATTCACTCGAATTTCACCCTCATTTTTGCTCAAATTTCAATTTTAATTAAATAAAGATGTTGACACTTGAATTAGAAAACTGTTAAACTATTTGGCAATGTAATATAGAGATGTCGAAAAATAACCCTGAATTTGTTTACATCTATAATAATAAAAAAAATTGGGCTGAACGAAAAAGAGCGAGATTGCAAATGGAGAGAGTAAAAATATGTTTGCAGACGGAGGGTTAACATTCTTACAAAGTTAATGTGACTTCTTAAAACGCGATTACATTCTTTATTATTAAAAGTAAACTATGATTGCTTCTGTCTGCCAATTTAGACAGAAACACGAAATGAATGGAAATAAAGAGCGAAAGAGAAAGTATAACAAAATTTATTATGCGAGATCACAATCTTTCCTTTAGCGTTTTGAACAAATTTTATTACACGTAGTTTAACGTCGTCACTTTTTCGTGTGGATGGATTTGTACGTGATACTACACGCGGTATGTAGCTCTCGGAAGAGATGTATGAGGATCCAGCGTGGCCGCGCGATGTTAGATCGTTCGCGGATCAAAGGGGAGTGCACTTAACCAGCTGCATTATTTGCAGCCTAAGGATGACTGCAATGATAAATGCGTGCGTGGAGAAAGAAGACCGGGTAGAAATCTTTTGACGCGCTGCGCTTTAGCATCGTATACGTACGTGGCGCACTGGAATGTATCAGAATACATGAATACCTATTTAAGCGAAACGTTGATTGTAAAGAATACGCAGTGCAAACGGGATTTTAATGTACGGTAGCAGCCATACGTCTTTTCAATTTGCATCGGGAATGCGTTTCGTGCTATTGCTAATTCGTCATCCATTACACAGTTTTACTGCGGTTTCGAAAGCATATCTCATAAAGTTCCGATAAAGATCTTGAATAATTTCTTTATAAATTCAGCATGTTTTCACGGCGGCGTCAAAAATATTAATCTTGTTATCACAACGTAAATTTTAATGTATTACAATAAATTTTACATTTTGAGTATAGCTAACAATTTTTTGGTTAATCAATTTATGCGTATCTTCAATATCACAATTTTATATACGTTTCAAGATTTATTTTAAAAAATTTATTGATGTAATCTATTTATTAATTTAATCAATGTATCTTCGAAAATTTAATTCAATTTATTAATCTAATCTGTTGATCTAATCGAAATATTATTTTTAATAATTTTTTTAAGAGGAACGTTAAGGTAGTTGAATTTTTGTGTAAGAAGTGAAGGGACTCAGATGGTAAATCGAGATCGAGCACGATTCAGGAGCGGACATGATCGTAGCGATACGATCATGCTTCTGCGATCGTGTCGCTTAACGAAATACGGCTTTCTTAGGAGGAGCATGCCTGCGGCATGTTTTCGCCAATGGCATTTTAATCGAAGAGCTCGAAACTTATGTCTCCACCTTCACCGCGTGTGTCGTCTCTCCATTCCACCTTTTCTCCTCTTCGCGTGCCTCTTTGTGGTCATCCTGACGTGCTGCGGCTCGTACCTTTGCTCTACGAATTTACATGTCGCGCCGCAAACGCGCATCGCATGCTACGCGAGGTGTGGCTGCAAAATTGCTCTCACATTAATACATATTGGATTGCAGACGTTCATATGGAGAACAAAAGGTTTTGCTAAAGTATCTAAAAATTTAGCTGGATATATTGGGTTGGAACGAAAATTTGCAGCGTTACGAACTTCAAAAGTCAAGTAGCTGTAACTTAAAAAAAAAAAAAAAACCGATTCTTTAAATAAATGTTCTCCACACACCTATGAGTGCAGTTTACAGATGTCGATACTTTTACAATAGCGGACATTAGATTAACATTAATAGTAATAATGTCGATTTAAGTAATTAAATTTTTGTGCGTGTCTTTTATTCGGAATCTTTTTATCTAGGAGAAATTTTACTTATACGTTATCGATCTCTGAGCTTTCTGGCGAGATATTTTAGCTTGAAAATACTTTTAGTGTGAATTTGCTAGAATGACTTCTCGCTGAAACACGCTACATTTACTACAAGCACACCCTAACTCACCGCTTGCGGTATTGTAACCTCGGGAGGTTTCACACGGGAGAGCGATGATTTCAGCTCTTCCTCACTTCCTTCACGCCAACTGTCGTGTTCTTACCTTCTTTTTCCACTTGCGCCGGACTTATCTTCTTGTTCCACTGCCGTATATGTGCATCTTTTTCCACTGACGTGTTCTTACAGCTTTTTTCCACCGGTAACCGGCGCGAATCGAAGAACTTCTGAAGTCGTTAGAACACGCGTTTTCACGACTCTCTTGTAAAGTTCTACAAAATTCAAGATAACTCCTTAACTTACTGCCACACCTTCCGACTTTTGATACTGCAACTACCAAAGAAATCAAACTGGTTGGTAATTTTTCGTCAAATTTGTAACGGTGCATTTTCCGAGATTTTTCTGCGATTCTTGCTGTAATATGTAAATGATTACTTCCTGTAAATTTACTTTCCTTCTTTATAATCTTCTTTTCTTCAATAATATATAAATATTGCAGTCTTGGTCATAAATATAAAGTCGCCACACAGATTGCCATAAATGTTAATAAAAATGTTAAAGCAAAGTACGAATAGATAAAAAGCTTCAATCGATTTTAAATTTACGCCTAATCTTAATATTTGTACATTCAAAACAAAAGACGTAACAATTTTTATTAAGAAAAAGATCGATACTGAATTAGTCGAAAAGTTCCGCAAAGTGCGGAATGACAGTTCTGGGACGCGCCATACATCACAGTTCACATCTCAAAGTCTGTCTGTCGGATATCTCGAATTTCTCTAAGCGTTCGTAATAGAATGTTACCTAGTATGGGCCTTTTCTATACGCGCGCAAGCCGTCGCGCGAGATTACGATGGAACGAGAGACGAGACAGATGCTATAGTGAATTGCTATTGCCACACACATGTTCCCAAAATGCATATGCAGTTGGACACATCCGATTCACATCCTTCTCACTTTTCCTTTTTCTTTCGGGCGAGGATAACTCGATATGAAGCAAGTACGCGTCGGAACGAGGTGCGTCATATGCAATTCGATTTTCCCGTCGCGAGAGGAATCACTTTGTCGAGGCTTGGTGGTTGTCGGTGCGCGCTTGAAGGCATATTCTTCCTCTCGACGATTCACACGCAGATCCGTACTCGCGCGATCGTTCGCCGGTGTGTTGGTGACCCTAAGCTCGCGCCTACTTTCTTCGCCGCCGCGGATCCATGCAGAAGACGCGTCCTTCGAGATACCGCAGCAGGTGGACGCGAAGTCAGCCTTTACGCTCACCTCACCTCGGTCCGTGGTCTTCGTCTCTCTTTTTTTTTTTTCTCCTCGGGCGTTTCAATCGCCTTTTTTGTGTATTTACCTTCGTGCCGTTTATGGATCGCGATAAATCCCCGCGACAGCCGCGGCACGAGAACGTTTAGATTTTTCTTACACGTAATGCTATGCGCGACGTATATATTCGCGCGGAAGCGTGCAAAAAGTTATTAAGTACATCAAGGCTGGGATTACCGAGGAGACAAGTCTTCCGCGTAACGTCGTGCTACTGGCGACTAGCGGAAAGATTAGTGGCATTTTACAGCAACGCGTCGCACTACGGTATAACGTTTGCTTTCGGAATGACGGCGAAGTTGCTAATAACTCGATATAATTGATAGAACGCCTTGAAAGATAATGTGAAATACCAAAGCTATTATACGGCAATGTAATCTCACGTATACGACGCGACGCCGCGCCGCCGCCGCCGTGAGCTTCCGATGACTACGGGTTTCTATGAAAAGGAATAGCGTGATTTAGATTCTGGCGCGTGTGTAAAGTTGATAGAGAACTCGACTACGATGTAGCGAATTCATCAAGCCCGAGCCAAGTCGCGGCTCAAGTCAATTCTATTCGCAGAAATCCAGCGGCTCTGTTGTCTTCAGAGGCACCGCGCGATGCGGCGGCACGACGTCGAGAGCGTGTAACATTTCCGGAAGTCCCGACTCATTCCCGAGTCCCGAGTACCAGCACGCTCGTTACCTCTAGGAAGAGGAAGGTACCGCATAATACTCCGCGTACCACCTTTTTTACGCGAGATCTGTCGAGTCAGTCGTTCAGAGCCTGTGGCTTAACAGTCGTAACATCTGCCGTCGGTGTTCGCCGTTGAGTATCTGGGTATACCGGTAGAATACTCGGCGAGAGCGTGTGTCATCTTCTCGCGTAGCCGCGAAGCTTTTATTGCGCTTCATTACAAAATCGCGGCGGATCCCCCGGGAGGCCTTAAGTGAATTCCTCCGGCTAGTAAATCTCGTATTACAAATAGGAACCTGTTCTCCTCCCAATACGACGGTAAATGTGGCTGCCGCGTAATAAAATTACGCCGGGATTACCTAGACACCGAAAAGTCGTTTTCTTCGCGAAATGTTCTCAAGTTGCGATTTAACTCAGTCGTAAGATTCGTTGCACTCCATGAGATACTAGGAACGACGGTAATCATAATATTCCCTGATTTGCGATTTTTTATTTTAATCCTTGAAACACTAAGACGATCCTATATAGAGAGAAAAAATAATTACGATTATCGGAATTTCACTAATTCATACTTCGATATCAAGTGTATATTTTTTGATATAATATAAATATAATAATTATTAGTAATAACATTGTTGATCGACAAAAAAAATTTCATTTTTCTTATATTAAATTGATATCGATAGGTATTTCTTATGGTTTTTTTAATGCTGATTTCAGATCTGTGTTTATCAAATTTTGAGGAACATGCATTTAAATTTCTTTTATCTCTTTTACACTTCAATACAAATAAAAATAATTCATATGGAATACTGAGTTTCACATAATTACTCATTATGAAATGCTCTGTATAAAAATTAATTGTTTCAATGGAGATAAAGATGTCATACAACGATTTGTTTGTAGTAAAATGTATAAGTTTAAAAAAAAAATGTTGGTTATAAGAATTTGTACATGGAATAAATTCTAATCTCATTTTCAGAATGAAAAAAAATGCACAAGATTCAGCCAAAAATATTACTTTACAAAATCATTATCGATCAGTATAATTATAGTAATAATGACCGTAAAAAAAGGAAGTCCTAATCATAATTAATTTACCATGCAATTATGGTCATAAATATCAAACACTTTTTCTCGGTGTAGATATTTATTGCAGTTTTTTATTTATGCATGCGGTTTATCATGTGGTTACTTATCATATTGTGCATTACAATAACTACTACTGCAAGAGTATTCCTTACAAAAGAATGACTAGACTCGGTCGTGCCTTTCGGAAGCCAGCTGACCTTCGTTTCAGTGACGACGATGATTCGCCTCCGCGAAAGTACGTCTCCTTCCACGCGCGTCCTGCCATTTTTCCGTTTTCGAAAGTAGACCTCGTCCAACACGCCGCAGAATAGAACGCGTTAGCCTGCCGAGGCCGTGATTTATTATCCGTCGTCTGCCGCCAGGCTGCTCGGCGCGCTGCCCCCCGTGTCGTAAACACACGTTGCAACCATCGTGCCGTTCAGTTAAACAGCTGGTAGACCAGGAACACCTTATTTCGCGGCGCATTCTCTCGCGTCCGGAACTTACGTTCGGATGCACCGGCCCTCCTTTGTTTACGGTAGAAACGGATCTATGCAGAAACTAATTATTCATGTCGTGACGTCCAACTTTCCAAAGACCCGTCTTCTTTTCTGATAGTGAGATAACAGTGAAATCTTCCTAATTATCATTTAATTTGTCCTGATTTTTTACACAATATGTAATTTAAAAAACAGATCTGTTTTTATTTTCTTGTTTTATTAAATTTGAAATTAATGGGTAATATTCTACCTAAAATTGTTTGTAGCTTTGAGAGCTGTATTAAGTGTATTCTTTTTTAATCTTTTTATTTTCACGCCGATTTATACTCCCGTTAAAAAAATTTATACTCCCATCCAAAAAATTTATTAACTTCGTGTTTTGGAAAGTTACCTCTGCCTCGCCGTGCCCGATACGCTTTTCGACCCTTTGCTCGAACATCTTTCGATCGATCGATTAATCGCTCGAAAAAAGCATGCGGCTTGTAATTAAATACAATCGGCCGATTAAGGCTGCACGCAGTCACGGATGAGTTTCTGCGTGTTTATTCGTGGAGGCCGGCGAGTCTCGGGAAGGCTGCAATTATTCCGATCGTCACGGCGGGCCCACGGCCGATCCTCAAATTACGTGATTGACAGCTCGAACATCCGTCAGATCCGACTAGGATAAAGTCCCCCTTTGAAAAGTCCCGGGAGAAGTGCGATAGCTCTTTCTCACGTCGCTTCTCGACTCGTCGTTCCTGTCCGAATTTAATCGCGTAGACGACTTGCTAAATATTTGTTCGCTCGTTCGACGTTCGAAATTAACAGCCGCGGCTGTCGGTGTCAAGTGTCAGTTGGAAGATATCGATACAGAGAATTGTATGCTTTTGTGGAATGATGTTTTGACTATTAATAATTAATGATATTTGAAAATGTTTCTGATTTTCGTGTGAAATCTTGTATTTTTTAAAATAATATGCAAGGTGTTCTTCTTATGCTCGTTTCTACAATATAGATTAACTTTAATCTTTTGGTTAACTCTTGTCTTTATCTTTTTCTAAAAATTAGAATTAGAAAATATAATTAATTAAACCGAGATTAAAATTAATCTACGTTGATAGAAATGGACATTAAACGCAAAATAAAAGAAAAATTCATAATATATAATGTATTAGTTTTAATGACAGATTGTGGGACGCCAGTGCCTGTCAGAACAGCTCTGAAGTTTAAGTGTTTCTGAATTTTTTATGAAAGAATACATATCGCTAATAATATTGTAATAATTAAGTTACAAAACGTAAGTTCAGAACTTAAAGCCAAATTTAAAAGTTAAAGAAGTTACGAATTCGGAAAAATGATTTCAGAATTTCTTTCTAAGCGAAACACCCTGTATATATAAAATTGGTCACATGAATCCGTCATTATCTAAATTTATAAAAAGCGACTTACATATATTTAAAAAAAATCTCCCATTTTTATATCTTTATTTAATTTTGAAGACTTTTTTTTGTTAAGAATTTTCGTTTAGTAAACAATGTTAGGATGACGATTTGCAGCGCGAAATTTACATGTGAATGCGTGGTAGAATTTATTGCCGAGACGAATGATCGATCAAGCCATGTAATCTTCTCATTCTTTCCGCCTGGCTTCCTCCCGCGCTCATTTTAATCGTGCACCGATCGCACGCTATCATTGGGATCTAAACGATCGTGGCAATGACCCGCTGACCGTAATGATCACGTAACGATCGACCACCGTGGAGCTCGGAGATGAGATAACAAAGGGAACATATCTGGAATCCCGACTTCGTGCGACCATACGTACGTAACGTATCTACTGACTAATTCTACGGGAATCGCGGATACTGACGGAATAACGGGGCGGCGCGCATTTCCGCAGATGCTATCTCATGTGAAATAGTTGTGCTTGGCGTTGCCAACACGAACACGAGGAAATCCTGCATAAAATTCTCATCATCGAATTCAACGCCGACGTCATCCAAATAAATGCGATCTGATCGCATATTTTTTTTATTCAGAATGGTTTCTCTCTCTCTCTCTCTCTCTCTCTCTCTCTCTGTGCCCCTTCGCACAAGTTTTCTCTAAACTCGACGATAAATCCTAAGAGATAAATCTACTCTCTAAAACTTTTAGAGTGAATTGTCACTCTGAAGAGTAAAATCTTATTTTTAAAGATTGAATTGAGCCACTTGTTTTCAAGACTGGCTTAATTTTCACTCTTTGCAGTGAAATTCCACAGTGAAGAATATAGATTTATGTATCTCATTTTTTTCTTACTGTTTGGATTTGCGGTTTATCTTGTGCTGTAACTTTTATACCTTAATTAGCTAAAGTGATTGAAATCAAAATAGAACAGTTTCTTCTTCAAATTTTCGCCAAAATGATTTTAACTCTAAATGTTCTCTTTTAGAAGACTCTTTCTTTATTTACAAAAACGCAGTTCAAAATATTATATGTCTCTCTTATAGAAAATATTAATAATCTTTTTGAAAATCTTAAGAACGATACGAGTGAAGTTGATGCTTAATAAGTAATCTTTACCTAATTTATGATAATAATTGTAAGTCGACATTTTTTTACTTGTGTCAATTTTGAAGTAAGGAAACGATTTACTTATTTCTTATTAAACTTAGAATTCAAATTTTACTTTTATGTATCTCACAATCAGCGCTAGAAGTTATTTGTATGATGATCATCATGAGCTGAAATATATTAATACAAAAATTCCAACCTTGCATAATGCATTATTCGTTAATTTAAATCCAAATACATTGTGAATAATAATTAAATATCTGTTGATTGCGATTAATAAGAATAGTATGAATAGACCTTGCTTGCGAAGGAAATTAGCACCATTGTACAGCAGTCGGGAATTTTCACAAGGCTTTCCGTGAAATTTAATAAAACTCGTTCGCAAGTAATGCCATAAACTATAATACAATAGACGACCCTGTCGATTATATTGCGAGTTTGCAATGCCTCGCTACGCCTGCTAACAATCCATGATGATATTTTATTATTATTTCCATGCATATTGTGCATTTCCTAGTGGTGTTCCACGCAGGATTTACGATCGTCGTTTCCGGTATGGTAGCACCGAAAAGTATCATTCTTTACCGGTATATCGGTAACTGTGTGCGGTGAACGTCGTTGTTGCACGACGTTGATAACTTAGACGACCGGTTTACTTCGGCATGCCTTTCCGTTATATCCTTCCTAATGGAGAGGATTTTTCCGCTTCGCAATCGCGACGACTTGCAGTTACTTGTTTTGACACTCCCGCGGGACCAGGATGTACACGTGAGTTATTACGAAGCTAGTGCGAGGCAAGTTATTAAAGCTCGTCAGCGCGAATCAATTATTCCGTTACATATGGATAATTATAGCGTTCGTATCTATATATGGCGTTGAAGATAGCACTGTACGTTTAAGTGCGCCTCTCATAAGAATAAATACCTGTCAAGTATAGGATATAATCGTAATATTCTACCAAACATAGATCTTCCTTTCAAACGCACGCGCGTATTTATCGGTAAACACTTCGCGTTTTCTTCGCCTCTAAAGTAATACATTAATAATACGTTCTGAAAAATTCTACTAATATCTATGCAACGAGAACTGAAACAACCCGTAAAAATTCTTTGCGTTTATTATTATGCTTCTTGTTACGCGTTGAAACTTTTTAGGGTGTATAATTAGTCCTATATTAGCGACAGTATCTATTACAGATATTCATAAATAGATAATCGATTAAGTAAAGAAATCAAATACAATACTTTCCAGTTTCCAAATATCAATGTACAAGTTTCCAATTCATAAATTGTCAATGCGTAAATTGTTTGCTAGTAACATTTTTTCCCTGTTATTAATTTGCCTACTTCATTAATAAAAAAGATTTTCATACTAATATACTTTAATATTGATATTATAAAAGGCTTTGAGACTGAAAGCAAAGAGATTTAACTAATCAAATGTAACATTTCCTATTTATCTGTCACATGCTTTAAGGCGTGCCTTACTGTGAAACTGGAGATAAAAGGGGGCATGTACTTATAGATATACACTGACTTCACACAGATAGTTAATACTCTCGATTAACATACTCTAGAGATAAATTGTGCAAAAGAAAACATTCGCTCGTTATAAAACTACGGAGGATATAATCTCAGTCAGTACATGCTCGAAATAAAAGTGCACTTAATAAGCTTTCTCTACGGCGTGAAGGAAAATGAAATGAATGCAGTTAGAGTGGATCTCGGCACGATCGGGATTTCTCGGGCGAATTCTGTTCGACGTGCCACGGGGAGGGTATTATGATTTCTGCCGCGCGTGATGTCAGCCGCGCAACAATTTCTAAATCTCTAAATTACCGGCGCGGACATTTACTATCGGAAGAAAGGCACTTAATTTGTACGAGGAAGTGCTGTTACAAAAGAGAGAGGGAGAACCGTTCGTTCGTTAAAACGTTCTTCAAGTGGCGTTGCGTGCGTCATAAATAAGGGGGAACGGTGGATGAGCGATACAGGGGTTCTCCCGTTCTCTCGTAATGATGAGGAAACCTTCTCTCGCCTGCCTCCACTGCCACACCACGACGCCCGATTTAGTTGACGAATGATTTTTTCGTGATCTTGTGATTACGTGAACCACAGCCATCGGGCATAATTAAATAGAGATTTACGCATTCAGTCGTGACTAACGAATCGTAACCGGGTCGGCGCATGTCGTGTAACGCGTATCGAGGACAATTCCGAGGCTTTATTTTGGCGGAGTGTTGACGTGCCGAGTGAATGTTATAATCACAAGAGAGCTTGTTTACGACCGGACTCGAGGCCTGATATGACTTGGACTAACCCTATTATTGCATGTGTCGATTCGTGCGAAGTGTTATAATTTTATTACGATCGCTCCGTTTATAGATATCTTTTAAGTGGGTAGGTGAGAAGGCCACAGTAACCCAGGTACAGTTTTTATTTCTTTAGTCTTGTTCTCTGGGAAAGGGAATTAAAGGTGTTGCACACAGATGTCCAGAAGTATTAAGTTAGAGATGAAAATTTAACTAAAGTATCTAAAAATTTAATTAGATGCAGATCTGAAAACAATTAATTGGTTAGGGCTATCAGAACAAATTTGATTTAAAAAGGACTTAAAGTTAAAGAAAAGGATTAACTGATTGCTGAAATTTTTGTAGCATTGCCACTGTCATAAAAAAGTGGCTTACTCACTAAAAAAATTAAGTGAATAAATTAGTTCAAAATTAAAGAAAGTTATGAAAATGAAATATTTCAAAATAGAGTATAAGAGATATTTTTTTAAAAGCTTTCGAATTCTATTTTACGTAAAGAAAATAATATTATTATTATTAGTATATCTAGCTAAATTTTTAGATATTTTAAAATCGTACTTTCCGTACAGAGTAAAAAAATCGTCTAAATTATTTACAACTGACTAATCTTATTTTTAGAAAAACATTTTTTACCACTGCTTTCGACAATGATTAATAAATACAAGATTGATTAGCCTTGTATTTCTTCGAATATCTGAAATGTAGTTAATTTTAATGTGCGGTAGAAAGTGTAATTTCGATTTAAGACTTCGCAAAGTGCCGCGGACTTGTTGCAAATGAACTCGCGCACGGTCAGAAGATTGAACGACCAATAAAAGAGTCACATCTCATAATAACGGCGTCGCCGTAAAGGTATCCGTTTATGAAAACCAAACGACTCGAGCGTACTTACATGTATATGCACGCGCGCGTTGCACCGACTAAAGACGGCTGGCTCGCTCGCCCGCAGCAAGTACGCGGCAATACATTATTAGCTCCTTATGCACCCTACATGCGTAGCATGTTGCAACAGTGTCTCGGCTACCGTGTACATGCGCGAGGAATAATATTAGGAATGAGTCGATATATATATATACGCGCACACCGGCGCGGCGTCGCATTATCCGCGACGGTGATTATTGCCCTCACGACAACTTCCGTGGCGAGCATAAACACCAACGTGCTGACGTCGACCGGGGCTCATTTGAATAAACAGCCACGATTATTATTACACGATCTGCAACCTTGTATTATAGCTTTGCATCGCCAATCGTCGCGATCAGGTTGGACTTAGATCGCGGGAGAACGCGCGAGCGTGATTGCGAGCGTTCTGCTCATTTCTCCGTGTCGTAGCTCGTTATCGAATTAGCGGTGAGACGACCTTCGGTCGTAATGACGATATAATTTCAACTAATTTCTGCGAGAAAGACAAATAAAAATAGAAAAAGTTTTTATATTCTAGAGTAAGCCTTTAAGAATGTAAAGCGTAACCACAGAAGAGTTAACAAAAAAGATATTTAAAAATAATATTTCGCGATAGTATAATGATTGACGAGAAACTAAAAGTGTATATAATAAGACGGCAAGTCTTCTCTAATAATTGATATTGTGCGAGAGTAAAAAATTCAACGAATAGAATTATACCAATAGAAAAGATGGACAGAAAATATGTGCAGAATACATATAATGAGATTACAGATTAATGAAGAGAGAAACAAAGAAAACAAGAAACGAGAATACTAGAAGTTATCTCAAAGAGAGAGAGAGACCGAAGTTATTATTCACGAATATAAATTTGGACGTCCAATGACGTCTCTCTTTTCTACGATCGATCGCGGGTGGTCGAATAATGCTTACTTTGAAAGCGCGAGAAGCGGCTTGGAAGACAAAACGGCATTCCAGTGACGGTAGCTTTTACTCGCGATTTGACCGATTGTGAGATCCGCGGAAGTAGTGCAAGTCATGCATCTAGGAAGCCGCGCCAACGCTCGGCGGCTCCCTACCGATCTAGCCAAGTTGCACTGCGCGACTGTAATATCATTATCGTTCGTCGGGCGTACCTCCAGGTTAATCAATTATTACAGGCTCTCCCGTGAGCTGCTCGCCGGTAGCGATCGACCGTGGCTACCTAGCTTCGGCTATTATTCAGCCTGATCTCAAGAGGAGTCGGCTGAGGGACGAAGGTAAACCAGTGATTCCCGTCTTTCCCATTTCGTCTCATGCGATTTAAGCACGCAAAATGCAATCGAAACATGGATTGAATTATATAGTCTTAATTTTAAGCATAATAAAGTTACTGACAAATATGTACTTATTTCTATTCTTAAAAGGTGTATTTAATTGATGACAGAGTATATAGTGTCTATTTTATTCAACGATATTCATTGTTTTAATTATTACTATTCTATTCCGCCTTCTTTTTTTATTACAGTATAGATATTATATGTGTTTCTATATTTTTCAATGAAGGAAAATGGCATTCACAAGTGTTTCCTTTTATCAATTTGTACAATATTTACTTGAAACATAGACTGAATCAGTCAGATCACAGTCACACACGACTGAAAGATTTCGAAATACAATGCTCACTCGTCTGTCGAGCCTAAGAAGCTACTCCGTACTGCAAGTAACGTGACGCGGAAATTTGCAGCCTGTAGATACGCGGAGAGTTGACGGCTCGCGGGCCGTATAAGAGTCGTGCGGGGTCTTTAAGCGCGTCGCCACGACGTAAGGTAGCAATAACGAGCCGATACTTCTTACGCCAGTCGTCCCTCGCGTTGTCGTTCTCAGCTCTGTCCCACCTGCCTCCACGGTCATCCGCTCCTCCTTTACGAGGTGGCTGCCTCGCTCAAATGTCATCTCCAGTGCGGCACACGCTCATTGTCCGTTCGGTATAGCGGACCGCGCTTCCTTATAGAGGGTCCTAGAAGTTCTCTCTCTTTCTCTCTCTCTCTCTCTCTCTTTCTTTCGTCGACACCGAGCGACGCCGACGGTGAAAAACGGCGCCGCGCAGTCGTTTTAATCGGCTTCTCTTAGGGCGGCTTAGTGTTTGCTCTCGGCACGGCGTCCATATTTATATTCTGCTATTAGTGTACTGATGTCGCGATGCTCGGAAAAAGCTGGCGGCTTCAACGTTCGTCGCGTAAACACGAGCCTGATACCTCGATAGCGGGGTAGACTCCGCCGTCTTCTTCTTCTTCTTCTTCGCGTCTTTTGGTCTCGGAAGAGCCTTGCACCCCGGCGATCGTTGTCAGTTTTCTTTATCCATCCTCCCCCACCTGTCCTCATGCGGTAAGCGACATTTTTGTTTAATCAAACAGGTTCTAGACGGTGCGCTTGTGAACCACCGCACCGCCACGCTCACGACTTCCTGCAAGCGGCGGCGGCGGCGGCGGCGGCGGCACCCGCCGGTCGTACGGTACGTTCGAATGTCAACGTAGAGAAGAGCCTCACGAAGTCGTTTCTCCGTGTAGCCGTACCTGTTTTTCGACCTCCCGCTCGCTCTCTGTGCAAGGTGTTCACGTGATTTTTTCCCTCTTCATCTTGGAACTTCAAACCGAGATGGTGTGCGCGATTGCGAGTCGTGGTCATCGCATGTCGTATGTTACCTTGTTTAACATCTGATTATCTTTAAGAGATTTCACCATCTTTTACGCGAGAAATTAAAATTATTTAATTATCGATGTTAATGAATAATATTAATAAATATATATAATATTATAAATATTAAGAATTATCAATATTAGTATAAATATTATAAAATTATTTAATTATTAATATTGAATATCTTTGTCGTTGTATTTTTATCCAAATTTTCGTACAGCAGGATTTACTATTTCCAAAAAATATAATGACGGTGGCTGCCAAAGAGGTTTCTATGTATAATTTTATTGCATATTACTTAGACAAAGAATCTTTATAAACAAAGATCTATAGTATATACAAGTCCATAATTCCATATTCTAATGTTTCAAATATTGTGAATTTATAACAAGAATTTTATTAATTTATGATATAAACTGAAAAACAGATTGGCAAAAGATGATCGTAAAATTAGATGTTGACAAACTTTTGGCAAGCTACTATATTTTTATAGTTCCACAACTATCTTGCAGTTCTGTGTTATTGACAATCATGTTTTAAATAAAAAAAACGAAATAAAGATTCTAGAGTTGTTGTTTTCAGCGTGTCATTATTTTAGAGATAATCGGATATTTGCCGAATAAAGTCCGCGTTCTCGCACGCCAGGCAGACATTCCGATTCTGGCATTATATTGGATTTGAGATAGTCGATGCAACGGTACGGTATCGATGACGAGTATCATCCTACTTGCTTGCGCAGCTGCCGGTATTGACGATCGAGCGGATAATCAATAATAACGAGTAGCGAGATGGAGGCAGCTGAGCCGGCTACAAATTGTAAATTCCCCATGAAATTAGGCGGCGTGCCAAGCTCTGCTTTCTCCTCTCGAGGAATCGGGTGCGCGTCTAGATACATATCGATGTACGAAATCGTTTTTAAGTGTGTCAGTCGTGTTTAATTCACCGAGTGAACTCTCATCGAATGTTACGGACAAAAATCTTCAATAGTAATTTGTAAAAAGTTTTTCTTCAATATGTCGTTCAATACATCTTGCGATAAACCGGCATGAAAGCCAGTTAATTATTTCAGATTTTAATATCAAGATTATAATAACAGATATTGTAAAGCACATTTTTTGTGTCTCGAAGATGATCAATGTGTACTAATTCAAGCATGCTTCCTATATTAAGAGGTTTAAAACAACTGTTAAAATTTCAAATATTATTCAAAAAATTATAATTAAATATAGCATAAAAATGTCTGGGTAAAATTTCTTAATATATAACTAAGTTGATTAACTTATCGCATTGTTGTAAAAAATAATGGAAAATGTGTGTAATTACGTAATTATGTAAAACAAACGCCAATAGTATCAATCTAAATTAATTACATTAAATTATACAGGTAATACGTTACGTGCATGTTCAACAGGTGTGTACGGGTTGAACTCTAATAAAATAAAACACTTACGGAACCCGTAAAACACGTATATAATCAGCCGCGTCAATTTACCCGCCTGATGGTACGCGGGTCTAATATCCTCGTCGTGTGTAATCTATCGTGGAGGCGCGAAAGAAATTACGATATTCATGCGTGATGATCACGACGGTCCGAGCGACAGCTGAACCGCGTAAGACCACACCAATAAATCAAGCCGGAATTGGAAATCCATCAGAGATATAATTCTCGTCCGACGGCTTTGGGGAGCAATCGGGAAGTCACTGCTTTCCTGTCGCGCATATCGTTGTAATGGCGTGACGTATTATGTCTCCTGAGGAACACGATGATGGAACGGTTGCTGTGACACTCACGAGATAGATTTTTTGGTCTGCTCGAATTAATGCGCGAAAAGAAAAGGTTAAAACTGTGAGAGAGAGTGAAAAATCGATCGGACGTTACCGCGCTGCATCGTGGCTTGATCGATAATGCGCTCATTGTTACTTATTTAATAAAGGGCTCTTAATGCATTTACGAGTTGAGAAACGAGGCTCGTTTCGTAATAAATAGTGGTAGATAGCAGATTTACGATGCTATCGCGTATTCGCCGGCATGGCGCTGCCATGGGTGATTTCGTAAAAAAAGAGACGGAGATTCGAAATGAAAGCAGCACGTTGCCAGTGGAAACATAATCGAATCTAATCAAATGCATTCAGCTATTATCTTTTTTTCTCATCTCCAGCGATACATCAAATCGCCGCGCGTCTCCGATGAAGAGGAGGCCTTCCGAAACTTGTCATAATCGCTAAAAATTAATTTTGTATAGATTGCGATTGAGGAAAAGCAACGGCGAGTCACGCAGAGACGCTATTTCTTTCCGCGGCAAATGAAACAGCTGTAATTTACCATTTAATTACGCATAATTGCAGAATTCATGTCGTAATCAATATACAACATTGATAATTTTCCACAACAATGCTCTTACATCTGGCGAGCATAAGCGTAATTATAATTAATGCGTTTCATTACCAGTGCGTCAACATAATTGAAGTTCATTAAAGCATGCGAATATAATCATGAGTGTACAACAGAAACGAAATAAAACATCTTGTAGCTCGAATTACAAATCGCTTCGCGAGAGTTAATCGTCGATACCGATGGGAACAATGATCTCGTTAAGCACCAACAACAACGCGGTTACGTCCGCCGGCTATTGATGTTACGATTAATAACAGAACGTATAAGTTCCTGATTAATTGCTCGAATAAAACGCACCGCGGTAGTCGCGGATATATGGGTATTAGGCGTTCCTGAGTTACGATATAATTATCGTCAGCCGGGAACCTGACCGCCTCGTTCGTCGGGAATTGCAGCACAAAACGCGCGCGCCGATGCCGTGTAATCACTAATTGGAAAAACACCTTGATGATCTAAATTTAAAATAAAACTGGAATGTCCAGGCGTAAAAAGTTTGCTTTGCACGATAGCATTTATGTATACTTAAGAAATTATTAATTATACAGGCGTAAAGAAATTAACAATAAGATAAATTTTTTGAAAAACTAAACAATTTGATTACTCAGTGCTATTACATACTTTGTTACTATAATTTTTATATTATGTAATAATTTATTGTTGTGGTTTAATTAATTCTTTTTAGACGGATAATGTTAGATTTTTTAACTTAATATGTTGCAGTAATGGTAGGAAAACTGGAGAATCGTCTTAGAGAGACGTTAGATTGTTTTTGCGTTTAAATTAACAATAATAAATCAGAAACATTATCGTATAAATAATTCAACTAAGAGAAGCGCCATTTACGGTAAAAGTCAAAATATTATAGTATAATACATCTATGTATATGTATATAAATTTATGTGCAGGATTACGCGTTGATTATTTTTTAAATCTGCACCGCAATCAACTTGAAGTAATTATTCCTCCAAATTTGATGCTATTGACATCTTAAGATCTGTAAAGAAGTAAATAAATTGACATATTGCACGTTAATTTATTTGAATGACTATAATATAGTTTCAAAAATAATTTAATATCTGAAGATACTTTTACAACTTTCTTACTATTAATGTTTTTTTTTAAATTGTTAACACGTGGAATAAAAAAATATTACATTATTTGCGGTCAACAATATCATCAAAAAAGCTAGACGATCTAGGATTAAAAAAGATTGATGACTAGTGAGAGAAGAATAAGCTCTAATAATGCCGCGTCAAAGATGTGTTGAAATCTTAATTGCTTCCGACGTATCGTGCGTCAAAGTGGCATTATGTAAACCAGCGATGGGAGGATCACTCAGCATTACCTGGAGGGTAGACGACAAGCGGAATAATCATCGAAAATCGGGCGTCAAGTATCGCCTATCGACTTCGCCGCCTGTTTCGCCGTATCGAATTGAACGCACTAAGTTTCTGAAACGATAATGACGCGGAACCGGTTTTTTTTCCAGCTCAGTTGCGATCCGGAGGCGAATGAGAAAGGAGGAGGGTACGAAGATAATGGAGAACGATATGCGCGGCGCTTTACTTATTCTCTGCGCTCCCAATCGAACTGGTCGCGATAAAAAGGCGACGATATTTTCGCCGCGCCGCTCGTTAACATCAATAAACTCCCGGTGTACCGTTAATGAACCAATAATTAATCGGCGTGTAATGAAGTCCGTTATCTGGCAGTGGATTAACTCGAATGGCAAGCTCGTGTGCCATTGCGAGGAGGAATCTCTCGTGAACGCCGGTAGCCAGATCGTTTTGCGAGTATATCAACGATTCTCTTATATCTCATGCACGAGATGCATTATGCTTATGAAGTATCCCTGGTGCGTGATTCATTTCCCTAAAAGCCACCACCCTCAGGCGCAGATACGAGAGCCTTGGCACTGTCATTTTACGATCAATTACGGTGTATCTTCCACTTCGCTTCAAGTAAATATCAATTCTTAAGATTTATTTTTCTGTTTTTATATTGCTTCTATTCTATATTTACACAATAATCATTATCAATTATTCTTTACTAAATCGATCGCCCGCGGTGTGCATCTTCCATTTGTCTAGATCAAGTAAATATCAATTTTTGTTTTTATTGTTTTTTCATTTTATATTTGCACACAAAATAATCTTTGTTATTTTAAATTCTTATTTTAAATAAACACCAATTCTTGCAGTTTTTTTTAGCTTTTATTATTTATATTCTATACGATATTATATTCTAAATTAAATATTTTCTTTCTTCCAAATAAAATGTAGAGAATAATGCTTAACGTATTTATATTCATTTGATTATTGTTCCTTGTGTGACGTCAAAAAGTTTGCTATTAAGAATTAGGAATTTAGTTATGTTAATGTTCCTGTCATTTTGTAGTCATATATTCTTTCTAGGTGCATATTATATACGCTTTCTCGAGACACGATTCTCCTTTTTATGTCTCTCTCCTCATAGACATATCTGGTATGCCAAGAGGGCTTTCGGCGTATGAAAGAGCTCGTGTGCACGCCCAAGCGCATCTCTCTTAAGAAAGAGAGTCCAAGAGCCATGCCTATTCATACGTCCGCGCGTCATAATGCGTTGTCCGTGCGTGTGGGTGAGAACTCGCGTAGAAATATTTCGTTCGGCGCTTCCTGCTCGTTTAATCAATGACATCTTTGAGCGTGAAGATGCGCGTCGAGAGTGGCATACGTGTGTGCGAAGATACGTCGGCGTGACATGCATCGTGCGAAAAACCACTCAGATCCAGAGATCCAGAGCGGAACAGACCCCCGAAAAAAAAAAACATGGCACGCCCCGTTTTTCGATTATTTATACGATTATTATTTATTGACTTCGAAGCTTCGCAACGCCATCGCTCGTCCCCTTGCGATCGTTAATCGCGATAAATTGCAGCGACTACATTTCGGGGGGATACGCAGTTTTCGAATTATAAATCATTGCAACACGATCTCGGTTAATTCAACCCGTTACTGCTGAAGTTTGTTATACCAAGTTTAACATAAATCACGATGTATTTCAATTTATGACAACCAGAGGCTATGGACATGCTATATTAAAACCACCTTGTTACGTAAGAAGTATCGATATACAATCCGATCCCAATGAAACGATTAAGTATGATCCCGTAATACCGCCGATCTTGACAATAAATCATGAAGTTAATTTGTTAATTAAATAAGATTAAGATCAATAATTTTTTTATGTTATTGCGTATATTAAACTGCTCGTTATTTAATTGTCATATACTATACAGTATCGGTGTATGTACACACCGATCCGTGAAATTTATGATATTCTCTTTATGAATATGACATTCATATGTTCATATATTTCAATCTGCAATAGAAGTTGTTGAAATTTTTCGCGAGAAAGTCGTTATCATCGTACGATGGTATGTCGATAGAGACGCGAGTAAAGTAATACAATCCTGAAGCACAATACATGCATTGATGTAATATCGTTGAACGCTTTCCAGTACGACTACTTAGCTTTTTTTGAAATATTTTTCCAATACTTTTTTTATTTCTTATATATAACTTTCCTATTAAGATACATACATTTGCTTTACTGAAAAAAATTTCCAGTTGAAAATGAACGAATCAGTAGATTCTGATTATATCAATCAGATTTATAATAATATTTGGACATCTGGTTATCTCGTTTATATGAAATTCTGATATGATCAGAATCTATTGGTTCGTTCATTTTTAAACAGAAATTTTTCTCAGTGTTGATATCGTTATGTTGGACATAACATTGACGTCAAGAATTTCGGTAAAAAATAAATTTACATGTTTATTTTTATGAATTTTATAAGCAATTGAATTAGTTTGGATGTACTATACACTAGTGTGTTATTTCTGTATAGTTAATGCGGTTAAAGGTTGAATTTGTCATGCCATTTTAGCGACATCAATAATATGTATCTAGTATATTGTTACACTTTTTTTTCTCGTCAAGCAGATGCGCAATTAGTCATTCACTAGCCGGGATTCTTTTCTTTTCGATGTCATGACTTTCACCAGTACATATAGTGTAATTGCGGTGCATCGCGCGTGCACGAACGTCCGAAGCATCTTTATTGCACGGTATATTCACACTACGTGTAATATCTCAGCGTGAACGGCGCGTATAATCAATGACATCTTTACGAGGAGCGCGATAAGCTCGCGAATTCCGTGAGTGGCGACACGGAAGGAGAAAAGGACTGAAACAGGAAGGAACGTTGAAGCATCGAAGAGGAATTGCAATCAGTGACGGATTGAAAGAAAAGGCCACAATTTAATTGCAGCTCGTAGGAAATTCGTCAATATTTTAATAAATTCTTGGAACTTTAAATTTCCTAATTTGAATTTATTTTCTAAATTTTAATTTTATTGAATTATTAAAATATTGTAATTACAGAGATCACTCAATTTTGCAGCATTGATTATCATATTTCAGTTTCCTATATCATTATATTTTTTGTTGTTTCAACAAATATCTATATTTTCAAATCTAGCTAATTTTTTTATATACTTCAGTAAAATTGTTTTTTTTTTACATAAACGAGCGGTATAAAGGTACTTAAAATAAAAGTTTCAGTATAATATTTTTCAATATTTATTAAGAGGTTCGTGATATTAATCCTAAAACTTTGGAAGATTTAATTAATTATCGGATTAAACTTTTATAATAAAAATTTTAGTTAATTTATTTTACCTATCAGTGCGATATAAAACTTCTCTACAAAGAGCTCTTTTCATTTTGTATAAGTTTTATATTACGTAATTAAATATTCGAACAAAACGGATCTTAGTGCAAATATTTCTCTATGTGAATTTATATAGATACATATCTGATTCTGCAAACTGCGCACCGAAATCTTTTTGCTCTTAAAACGTATTAAGCAAAACGAGAGTAATATATAATAATATCACTTATTAAATTGACAAGCAATTTTATAATTTTTGATGTTAATAAGCATCTTTATAAAAGTACTAATAATTAGATGTTAATGAGAATCTTAAATCGGCAAATAATTGTATTGCGAAAAATATTGCCAGGGTTTGAACTTGGAATCTTCATTACGCGATTCTAATTTTCACGGCCCTTCCCCTGGTAAATCCGGTAGATCCGTCCCTGGCAGGCAGAGGCGCAAAGTCGAAGAGACAACAGGGAGTGTCCGCTGCTGCATGATAAATCCGCCGCGGCTTAATTCGCATCAGCTGTAACATCGTCCGGAATTCTTTCCCGCGACTGATGCACTCGAGCGCTCTCGGTTCCCCTTCGTCCGTCTTTCTTTCCTTGTCCGGCCCCACGCCTTCTCGCTGTGCTTCTTCTTACCGCTGCACTTCGCCTTTATGGGACTCGGCATCAACGGACCGCGATGATGTCACGGGGCGTGTCTCGCACCGTGAAACGTGCGCGGAATTCTTTTCGTCGGCGAGAGCATTCGTAAACGCGAGAAACACGAGTGGCAGATGCGCCCTCTTACGAAGAGTACTCATTGCATTTCGCTTTTCGTGTAATTAACTGGACTAACTGGTGAGGTAATTTGCACCTCAGATAGTTTATTATCATTCTTGAGATTTTCGTGAGATATGTAGAATCTTAATATTTTGTTTTCTGTTTACTAAAATATAGAATGATTTCTTTAATTTACATATTTATTACAATTAAAATACGTTTTCACAAAAATATGTTCCTAACTCTCTGCAAAATCTGGATTTTTTGGTGAAATTTTGGTCTTATGTTTCAATCTTATAATATGTTTGCTCAAATTTTAATTTTTAATTCAATCAAAGATTTCAGCATTCAAGTTAAAAAACTATTTGATAATGTAAAAAATATTGAAAAGTAATCTTGAATTTTTTTATATTTTTTGAAAGTCTAGGATAATAAAAAGACATTGCAAATGAAAGGTTAATTCTGTAAAGGTTAAACATTCCGACAGATACGAAGAAATAACGGAGGTTATTGTGATTTGAAACTGCACAATAGATTGTGTTTATTCAACATTTTGTTAAATTTATTGCTTAGAAAGTGAATATTTTCAAACGTAAATCGGTCAGCTTTCAGATCAATTTTCTACGATATTTCTTCCTATTAGGTGTGGTAGTTGTAAACTTGCTCCATTTCTTACTAACTTATATCCCTAAATAATGGTTATAAATAGCCGAACGAAATAATGTGCATTTGAAGAAGAACTTATGTGTTGTTCACGAGATAACTTTAGCCATAGGAGATACACATAATCCACCATGTAGGTCGATCCGGTTGTAGCATGACGTAGTTTCCTTACTTCAAAAGTGACTCAACCAAAAAATATGATTTTCGAATTATTCATGAGTAGATGAAGATTACTCTCTCAATCATCAAGAGTAAAGTATTCACTTAACTTTTACAGTTTGTCGATCAAATAGCATTTATGTCATTTTTAAGGTTTTCGAAGAGATCATAATATCTTCTACAAGAATGATACATTTTCTCATATTATTTGATTAATCAATAATTTGTTGTTAAGCTGAACAATTTTTCTGAAAAACTTAGTTTTTTGAATCGCGTTGTCTTTAAAATAAGGGAATGATGTGCATGCATTCCATTTATCTAATTGTAAGTGGATCCACCGTATCAATCGACCACCGTCGAAGTTTCGCGCTAATTGAGAACAGAGGTTCTTGATTTCCAAATGTCATTGTAGAGAGAGAAGTAAAAGGAAGGAAAGAGACAGAGAGAGAGAGAGAGAGAGAGAGAGAGAGAGAGAGAGAGAGAGAGAGAGAGAGCGCAAGCGATAGCAAATTAAAAATGAGGTAAAAGATACTGTACGGGTGGTCGGGAGAAACGGGAAACGGGAAGCGATCCAATAAGAAAGAAAAATTGTGAATGATTTGATCGTGATGGCACTGTCAAGTCGCGGCGTCTCAAATTAACGCTTCTCCGGGCGATTTTCTCTTTTTCTGCCTATTCAGTCTGTCCGTAATTCGCGACTAACGAGGTCCGCTGTTGCCAAATAAAGGTCCGCGTCTCTCTTTGGACTTGCTATCATAAACCATCATCCCTCTCCCCTCTGAATCGAATTGAGCCGTCGAAGCAGTAATGCGTCGTCTTCCATCTGATTGACGGTTTCGTAATCGCGACGTCCAAGACGACAGGTGAACGCGATAACTCGTTGAAATTGCGGAGTTCGCGTTGCAACCGCTTTAATTGGCGTGATCATTTGGCGAGCCGCATGCACCTCGCGTTACGCGGAACGTTCTCGTTCTTTTTTTTCTTTTTACGTACGCGATAATCGCGAATGACGAAAACGTTGTTATTCCGCACTGTGCACAGGCGACGAAAGCTCGTTGGAACTCGGACACGAACAAAAAATATACGTGAAGGAGACGACGTGTATAAAGCGAAAAATATGGACACGTGTAAGGGAGACGATTGTACTGTCGGTAGAGATTGCCCCCGAATGCGTGACAGGTAAACAAGTATTATGTCGTCAAAGGTCGGTGCACCCGGTGCGGCCGGTTAATTTGGTCAGCCTCGATTAGCCGCGGGCGTGCCGCGCGGACAAGCGGATTTATCCGCGCACAATCGCAAGACGATAATGAACTGGCGAGAAGACTGTTCGGCAACCGAAAGACACGTACTCGTCGCTGTGATATATGAACACACGAGAAATGTACGTGCTCTCTGTTACAAAACAACTTCAAATTTAAGACGAAACTCTGAGCGGAAATGGTGAAGGAATGACTTTCTCATTTCTTCCATGTGTAGATATGTCTCATGATGTCTCTTACTTGAGAGAAAATGGTACGCTAAGAAAAATTTCTGATTGGAGATGAACGGGTCAGTTAGATTCCGATCGTATTAACCAGAATTCCGATCATCACAATTGGATATCTGATTAAAATTCTCGTTGATATGATCTGAATCTATTGGTTCGTTCATTTGTAATCAGAAATTTTTCTCAGTGCTCGTAAAGATGAAATCATCACACATGGTCGACGGTTCACACGCGGAAAAATTTAGCTAGATACAAATCTGAAAATAAAGTTGGACTATCAAAATAGTTATGTAGGACGCTTAAACCGGTTGCTAGAATGTCAAAACTTTTTGTAGCATTGCTTTGCATGCTTGAGATTCCTACACGATTATTTTGATGAGCCAACGAAAAAAATATATATATATATTTTTTCAGATTACATCTAACTAAATTTTTAGGTAAGATTACTTTAGAAAAATCGTTCTTTCCGTGTACTTATAAGAGTCTTTGTTATCCAAACAATCATTGTAATAAGTATGTCCAATAGAACCACATTTTCTTTTTACAAAAGACGTCTTATTTGGAATTGTTAGCAAAACATAATGAATCGCTTGGGAGTTGCACTTTCGAGTTTACAAAACTACGCGGTTTGTTCACACTTGGCATGATACGTATATGAGCGTAACGATTTAATTGTCGTTTCCTCGGCGAGTTGCAAAATCTTGCGCGGATGCGCAGCGTACAAGAAACGATACTAGTAAAAACGTCATCAGCGCTACGGAGCGACACGCTCTTTAAAAATCGTCCTATAAACACCCTATCTCTAGATAATGTCTACATCGGCACGTCACCTAATCTCACGCGCGTAAAGGGGCGCGCCGCGCCATTCGCGATAAAAAGAAACCGTGTATAATATGTAATGGGCCTATCTTCGTAATAACTCCGCAGTTACCTCGGTCACGGTAGATCTTGCTGATAATTTCAAAGTCGTACGTACTGATGGACCGCTTGTGTGTACAGACTCCTAATCCCACGAGGAAGAGCGAGAGATTCGCGGCGCCGTCGTACTCGCGCGAGCGAGCGTTGTACTACCTCGGGCAAAGAAAACGCTAACATTTAGAATAATCCTTTCGTAACGTCATACTTTGATGCATAAGCTTCGCCATTACGCGTTACAGAAACGACGTAATTAACGTCGCTGTCCGCTAAGAATTTATTACTCCGGTCTAATGGGGCGCGAGAGTGTGCATGCACCGGAAAGAGATTAACGCCGTCGGTGATCTGATTCATTGAAAGACACGTCCGACAAGGTGCGACAAAATAGAGAATGCAGAATAATTTGTCAACGGAATAGGAATAATAAAAAGCGGATATGTGAAAAAGTTAACGCGGTAGACGTTGATTAATTGATTGTAGCTGAAAATATAACATAATCTTAGAATTCTTAACTCTTCATCACGTCGGAAATGTGTAATCTTGCATCTTCCGTTCAGCAACTATGGGTCTTTGAACTCTCTCTCTCTCTCTCCTCAACAGATTTTTACATTATTCGGAATTGTATAAAAGTGTAGAAAAAAAATTATTGCATGTTTGTGAAAGCTTTATCAACGAATTTTTACTATTATAAAAGTTTCATTTCTCTTTTTTTTACAAATTTGAATTTATCTAGCAGAATTTACAATCAAAATATCGACTGTGCCTTTGAAGTTCAACTAAATTGGTGAAGAGTTAAAAGTAATAATTCAAGAATAAGTTAGGAATAATTAGGAATTTTTTTTTCTTAAACGTGATGTATAAATTAAAATTTTTATCTGATCTGTTTAACTATCAATACTTGCCTTTCTCTAAACACGTTTAATCAAATTATTTTATTTTGTTTTACCTTATCATTTCTGGTTAGTTGTTGACAAGAAAACAGTAATTAGAATTTTCTGAGTTTTATTGCCTAGAAACTAGCCATTTTACTAATTCATCTGACTTGGCTAGATATTATAGTTTTTATAGCTTACTACTGATCAGTTTTACCTAACTAGATTTCTGGTCAGTTACTGGATAGTTACTGTTCAAGTAAATTCAAGATAGTAAAAACTGGCCAATTTTTCTTATAGATTTTTTCACGAGTAATTAAATATTTTTACATCATCAACATTAATTATCTTCCATTTCTCTCTCCACACACTACACTAATCAACTTTTTCTTATAATTGTATTTTTTGTTTATGTGATTTTAATATTATTTTTTTTAATTTTAATTTTTATATACAGTAGAAATGTTTCTATAATGATATTTTCCATTTCATGTTTTATTTGACTTTGTACATTTGTAATGTACAAAGTGACTTCCTGCGAGAGGAAGTCATTCCTGGTCGCAAATTAAATAACAATTTTCTCATATCGTTCATTTTTTTTACTCTCGTTTATTATCGCTTTTTTTCTTTTTCCAGAAAAATCCACGAAATTCTTTAATTTGAAACTGTAGTATTTATGTAGACGAACATCACATTACGAATCAACACGCCGCCGACGCGGCATCGATCGCGGACCACTTTTATCCCGAAACATTTGTAGTAATTAAATTAATTCCGTCGGGAATCGCCTGGTCAGGGATTGCTCAACGAATGATTGATGAACGTTACACTCTTATTACGGGCCGCTACTGTGAGAACATACGTAATACATAGGTACGAGCACGCCCGTCTATATTACGCTCATGTACGTATTTAGACGTAAACGTACATACTCACGTACGTGCGTATATAAACCATATGTACGTCTCTCGCGGTGCGCAGACTGGAATCATTAAGAACAGTTTACCCGGTCTTTCATTAGTCATCGACGATTTAATGCGTCGTTTGATTTCATCCATCGAGAGGCCTGCCGATCGCGTTTCTTTCGTTCTTTTTCGGGCGGCTCGCATGAAGGATTCAGGCTCCGCTCTTCCGCGCGAGACGGCCAGACGCGCATTCTCTCTCGTTAAAGTTTATTAGTTTATAATTATTTATTGCCCGACGGATATCGCGATTTATACGATGGATTATTGCCGCGTGCGTATGTTAGATTTAATAGCATATATATTAGATTTTATTGACGACCGAGCCGCCGCCGCCGCCGCTCCGTGCATTTTCAGCCTGCGTGACACGCATAATCTTCGTGACTTTTACTGTCCGTCCAAAAAATACGCTTGTTCTCCATTCGTCGTCGTAGTGGCTGCTCGATGTCACCGCTCATCTCGCGACTCATGAATAACAAGTGCACGTATTGCGATTTCCAGAAACCTGCAACTCCGAGGATGGATGGGACCGTGTTTTGCGTGCCGAGTGCCTTCGCCTTCAGAATCGACCGAACCATGATTTTGGTGTGTCACAAGAAACGATCGGCGTGTCTTGTATTCGCTGTCGAGCGAACTTTATTTCGTCATTTGTGCAACGCGGTATATTTTTTGTTGAGCGAAATATTAAGATTTCGAAGTTGACCAAAATCTTAAAAAAATTTTTGTAAACGCGTTCGTCGGAAAACGATATTTCGGTGTTTGACATCTTTGGAAGATCTTTCAAATAAGTCCCCATTTAACCCCTAGTGCCGATCTTTATTAAAATTTCAATCCTTATTCGAAGATAATTTTATTGAAAAATTAGAATTGGATGTATTTTACTATTTTCTGATATTTTCATTTTTACAAAAATTACTTTTACACTTTTGATAAATCCTGTATACATGGCTAAATAATTTTAAATTAAAATTATTGTATATTAAATGTAAACTTTTTATTTTCTAAATATTATTATTATACATTATTCTTTTACATAGCGTTTTATTATTTCAAATCTTACTGTCCATTTGAGAATAAAACAACGATGGAATGTGAAATCGACAAAATCGGATTGTTTATATTCTAGTTTTACAATACGTTTCCGCGATGATGAATTGTAGAGCCTTTCATTCGCCAATATTTTCTTGCCAGCCGCAATTTTACAGTGATTCGAATAGCTCCGCTAAAAGCACCAGTAAACACCGTTATAAATTATTGCGGGGAGCGCAACGGAGAGTCGTTTTCTGCGCGCGCGGATGTGTTACGTGTAATTTGTTAATCGCGCCGTGGTGTTACAGTTACACTCACCGCCGGTGTAACCGGCCGGTCGAAGTTGCGCTATTAGCGTCGTATCGTGTTTCACGACGCGAACCATTTGTTTGATCCTATGACGGGTATACGGCGCGGACAGAAGAGAGGCGAGCTTTTCATTGTCGATGTGTGCACGAGCATTCCCACGTTTCATCGAGAGGTTGTTGTCGGAGGAAACAATCGCGCGCGAAACCGGTCGCCGTGCTGTAAATCCGATCTTCTGCACGATTGTTTCGGAAATCCGATATCGACGCGAGCACAGCGATCGATCATGACCGATACAAAACGATCCTCTTTTGATACAGTTAGGTGAGTTAGGCGTTGTGTTGTTTCGCGTTGCACATCAATATTTAGTTAGTTTAGTGACAGAGTAGGGGAACGTGATAGTAATTGCGTTATTTCTCGTGATAGAAGTAAAGTAAACGTAATATAGTTTTTACAATGTTTATATTATATTAAATATTTATATATTATTTCAATGGATGATACTTTCTTCTTTTCCCTCCTTGATATTTTATGTTCTTTATTTTTATAACTCTTTCGTATTTTAACAAGATTTTAAGAGATCGATTAACTGCTCTTTATATTATTTAAAGTTTTTTAAAAGTAGTTTTAGTTTAGATGATTGATAGGATAATGCTTACATAACTCATTAATAATTTGAAATCACGTTTTTTAAATTGTGCCACTTTTGAAAAAAGCAACATATCTCATAATTGATCATATTTTCTTCCGCGATACTGTACATCCTTCTCTACTGACAGATATTAATGGTCGAAAGTACCGTTTCTGTCAACGTTCCGTTTTCGATACTCCAATGACGTTCGCGTCCAATTTGATTGCAATCTGTGAGAATTGGTTCCTTTGCGTGATTGACTATTAATTCCGTCGGTCATTAGACGATCGGAGGTGTGTCACAGGGAAATTAGATAGCGCAGGGTATACAAGCGACCGACAGGCTTAGGCCGAGTCGAATCTCTCGTGGGAACTGGTCGTGATTAGTTCACGTCACTACCGACGCTAGTTATGCTAATTGCGCTTAAGCACTTTGGCCTGCTATCAGCATCAGCTATTGAAACCGCTGCTGAGTAAGTCACGTACAGAAGGCTAGACTCTTTGTCCGTCCGTTTCGCCTATCTATACCACCACAGCTTTCGAAAAATTACTATCTACGGAAAATCGATGTATTAACTCGACAATCTCGGCTACGACAATCGGCGATGTTGCGTGGGTGAGATTATACTTGCGGAAAATTTCAGTCTCGTCAAATCGAGTTCCCCCGCACAGACGAGCGGAGTAACATCCGCAAAATTACTACGTTGTGTAAACGGCGTATTATACTAATATTCATTTATACCAACGCCTCGAAATACACGTGAATTAACTCGTTGTGATGTAAAGTCTCGAGATTGCTTCGCACCTTTTCTTAATATCTGGAAGGAAGAGAGGGACACCTACGCGGACAAGACGTGGCAGAGATCTTTTAAGATCTTCGTTGACTCTAAGCACGCAATCACATTGAAACACACACCTTTATATTAAATATTACGTAAGAACTTAACAACTACGAATTGCTATAATAACTTTCGCTGGATATCGAAAAAGAAAACTTCTACATATTTCGCATTAAAAAATTATCGCAGAATGCATTATTCAATAATTTTACGAATAAAATATTATTTTGTTATGTTGATTCTCTTTAACATTTGTTTAGCTTCTAAACATTAAATCTATATCTACAACATTCTCAAATACTAATTATTTTCGATGTTTTATTAATAATAGTAGTTGTTAATAATAGATTTCAATTCACAAAAATATTCCAGGCGGTCGTTTACGTAAAAGAAAATCAAATTACTACTTTCGAGTTAATCGAGACGAATAAATAAATCGAACAATATAAAATAATAACGACTTTTTTTTTACATTTCGAAATCAACAAATTTTTCTTTGCTTGTAAACAATTGAACATTCTCTTGAAAAGGTGATAGATCACAAGTACTACGCCCAATGGGCAAAAACGCTTCTGTTAATGATAGTCGCCAGCCACTGACGAGCACGTTTCCTTCTGTTACAGGCGGCGGGACCGCCGGTGCAGCTGGAACCAGTGGATCTGTCCGTGAAAACTCCTGTGGTGTTGCAGGTGCCACGGTACAGCCCGGCGGCGATAATTAACGCCGTCGCAAGAAGAGTACCGTCGCCCTCGACGACGCCCACGCCGCCGCCGCCGCCGCTCTGCGTATCTACCGGTGAGTAGACTTGAATTTATGTGCAGCCGTTTATACGTACATGGCTGGAATTTAAATCGAATCTTGCGACAGTAACACGATCGCGCGCGGTACAGGCCCCCGGGGGCACAGCTCGAAAGAATGCATTTGCACTTGTTCACGGACATGCATTTGCACGGATACTTCAAACTGCGCCCTCGTTCACGGCTGCGTCGTGATTGCTGTTTCCGCGTTACGTGTGGGATGCGTCAGAGATCGTAGGCGATGAATTGCTATTCTCCGATGAGTTTAGAGTCGACTCCATTGCCAGTTTATTGCTAGCTGTGTGAAAATTCCGTGTGTGCCTATAATGGAAAGATTGAAAGACTTGGATTTCATGATTACTTAAGCAATTTTTTATTTTAAAATTTGCTTACGATCGAACATCTTATTTTTTCTGATTAACGTCCACTTGATTAATTTTTAAATGCGAAAGTACACTTACTCGGCATTTGAGAGGGACTCATTTAAAATTCCATTGACCGTCCGCGAGATAGCGGAATTTTACATTATGAACTGCACGCAAACGAAACTACCCATCAGGTCGTCTCTTCGGCCATCTGTGTGCGTTTCTACGCACACATGTTGTCTGCTTTAAGCCGTGTATACGATTCATCTTTAGAGATTACTTAGCATAAATTCGAAGTTTCAGTGAACAAACGAGTTTTTATCAATTCGTATTACAGAAACTGGATTAGGGATATTGCATTTAGAATTTACAGATTTTTACAGATTTCTTCCCGTTTGAAATCTCTTATTTATTTTCAACGCAATACAGGTACATTTGTAACTATAACAACATGTTGGTCATAATTGTAATTATTACTGCTATAATGCTAGTAATAATAATATATTGTATATGTAAAGTTGTAGAAATGATTGCAATCGCTATTAAATGTATCTGTAATTCTTAATATCTACATTTTAGATCTAAACTAGATTAGATTTAGATGAGCTTTTCCTCGCGTTTTTCTTTTGAAGTCGAAATAAACCGTATAATTCCGCCTTTACATAATCGCGTACAGGTGCGGCGTACTTTGTACACAGGTGCATGTGCAGCACGCGCAGAGTGGCCTCACCGTTCGCTTATGGATAAACTATAGAGAGAGATCCCCGATTGCGCTGCTTTATGGGTTAATTATGTGAAATTTTTTCTGCATACCACATAGCGTGGACGAGCCCACCATCGATCGACCATTCTATGGAAAATCCATAGAATGGAAGTGCGTGCAATAGTCAGTTTGTACGCCACACATCGGTGTGTGTACGTTTAAGGAATAACCTATGGATAATTCCTTGTCTTATTACGCGAGGTAACACTCACGAATACCGATGCGAATAAATTACGAATTTGTCCCGAATGTTTACGACTACCTGCAATGTAGGTTTTGTTTTTTGACGTTGAATATTTCATAGAATTTAATCACTCTGATATATTATATACGTATTTCATAAAAATTGTTGGATTACATTTCATAAAATTAAAAATTTGGCTTTGTGAATATTTTTATGCATTATGCACATTTATTTTTACTATCAATTTTGTAAAATTGACTGCTATGCATTATACTTATTGTTTCATGTATGGAGTACTTCTATACGGAAGTATCGTAATTTCACTTGTTCGCAAGTAAAGAAAAATAATATTGTTTACAAAATTAATACATATATTTACAATTTTATAAAAAACTGAAATGCTAAATAAAAGAAATTTTAATAAGTGAATTTTCATAATGCATATGAAATTACTTATTTATTTTCTTGCTAAATTATTATCTTCAATTTTAATAACGATTCTTAATTTTAATGAAGCATCTGTAGAAACAAAAAATTTGACATATATATGGGACATTCTATGCGGGAAGTGGAAAGAATGATCGACTGTGTGTAAATCGTTCTGCGGAATTATTCTGAACCGCACTCCACACCATAATTACGCGACACGAAGTAATAATAATCCAAAGTGCGTAGACAGATGTTCGATTTGCCTTGAGATCTCAAGGTCGATGTGTTCACCAGCAGTTCCCCAATTAAAAAGCAATAGAGCGAGGATGTAGTCTTGTTGGTGGCTACGAGTGGAGCTGTAAACCGAGTGAAGAAAAAAAAAAGAAAAAAATCCTCTGAAATAGTCTTAAAACGCTGTAATCGCTTCGATAAAGGGACGAACCGCGAGCAAAAAAATAATCGCTTTAACACTCGCAACGCTTAGCAACGGCGAGCGCGCTTAATAGTTTAAACCGCGAAATCGTTCGCGCATGTAACGTGCGCGCCACGCCTCTTTTTATCGGGTATAAAGAAAGGAGGAAAGAAGCGATCGACGTGGCGAAAACGACGTGACGAGCTGGAAAGAAATGCGGCGCCGCGCGACCAGCTTAGTGCCCGTAACTCGCAACGTTCACTTCCATTTCTGGATTAATGATCACGCACACCTGCGCAAAGTGGTGTCCGAATACGATTGGGGTCGCAACCCGTAGTCCTCGCCTCAGGGGCTTCGCGTCGCCGTAGTCGTGATCGCATGGTTAACCGGCGTGTAGCTCGGTAGGAAACATTTTTATCGCGCGTTTACGCATCACGCGCGTATCGCTTCGCCCGTCGTGACCGATACCTCTCCACGCGCGAAATCGCCTTCCCGGATTCCGTGATTTACGCCGTTGGAAAGCCGGTTAATCCTTTCGCACCTAATGGGTGTTATGCGTTCCGTAAAGAAAATAAACTGACAAACGTTTTGTAAAGCGTACACGCGCGGTACACGGTACGTGGATTACGTAAATTCGATTGCGGCTTATTAAAAAGTAACCGGCGTGAAAGCATTCGTGTACAAGTGGGATATCTTCGAGGCTCGATACTCTCTCAAACATTAATAACCCACGCGGGGAACGAGATTGTACGGGAGTTCGGTACTCCTAAGCGATATAACACGCAAATCTGTGAAATGACTTCTCGATCGTGGCACACTTTCCTTTCGAATCGCAGATTATCCCCGACGAACGTGATTGCTCTATTAATGGTATATTTCATTATACACATTTAATATACTGGATGATCTTGGTGAAGTAAAATCATGTCCTTGATATACTCCTGGAAAAAGAAATTCAAGAGAGCGATTTCTAAGGGAGGGAACATTTTTAGTAACATGTGAACACATTTGATAAATAGAAAGAACGATTTTGCTGAAGTAATCAAAAAAATTTAGCTAGATATAGATCTGAAAATAATTTTGTTAGACCATCAAAAATTTTAGTTAGAACGTATAATACTACCTAAAAAAAATTATTTTCAGATCTGTATCTAGCTAAATTTTGAATAACTCAGCAAAATTGTTCTCTCTATGTATTAACGTTCACATGTTACTAAAACTTTCCCTCTTTTAGAAATCGCTTTCTTGGGTTTTTTTCCGCAGGGTATATCAAGGCCATGATTTTATTTCACCAAGACGCCAAACGTAAATATCTTGCGCAATTAAATTGTGACTGCTATTGATACAATTGGCCATAACTATCCACATGTTGCAGCGTACTTGATGTGAAATGGAATACTAGCTTGAAATCCTTCATTTTAAATGTATTCAAGTAGACATTAGGTAGTTTTTGCAAGAAACTTTTTTCTAGTTGTTCTTAACGGTAAATATTCTTAGAAATTATTTTTTATTATTTGAAAATATCAGAGATTTATTGTGTATACCCTGTATTTTATGAATTCCACATGTCGTATTACTACAAAAAATTCAATTATACATTTTATAGATGAAATAATCGGACGTAAATAAAAGATTTGGTAACTTAGGTCGTTATTCGCGGAGAAACCCTCGTTGCATCATGTGCGTGAAGTTAGCACCGCCATTTAAAAAAAAAAATAAAATAATATTTGTGCTGAATTGTGCTAGATTTGTGCTACATTGTGCCGCAAGAATTAATGACATAACTCAAAAAACAAAGACCTTCGTTACTGGACCAGACTTTACGTTATTACGTGTAAAAACGGAGGTTTCGCTATAGCGGCGATATATCCGCGGCACGTGACATTCCCTACCGAGACGGAGGATTCTTGATGTCATTCGCGAGCGTACGGTCGCGATGTGACCGAGAGTGGTCACTGTTCGATAATACATCCATTCGAATGGCTATGGCATCGACGTTCTATTGTTTTCCAGTAAACTCCGCCAGCGATCTCCCGCGGCGATGTAACGTAGAACGGATGTTGGAGATTGCCGGTAACCATCGTCGTTGCCCAGCCCTTTCCTTGACTTTGCAGCGGCTGCTCAAAGGTCCGTGGTCATAACTCGCCGCCCGATCGTGGCTATCGGAAAATTCCGATCGTGCGTGAACGCCATACACGCACCGCGAGAACATGAGTCTCGACCACATATATCGCCGCCGGTGCCAAATCCGATCGGTGTTCGACAACGCATTTCGCGTGGCAGAACAAAGTCTGACAGCTGGCAAAATTGATCGACGTGATTATGGATGTTTAGTTATGTAAATAAAATTGTTGATCTTTATCAGAATCAGAATCGTTGGCGAACCTATCAAAATAATTATATAATACTCTTGTACTGTCATCTTGTTAACGTCTATATCGAATCTTATATAAAAGATACTGTGTTTAGTAAATTAATATAAAAGTATAGTTTACGACGTTTATTTATTATTATATTATTTCTACATATCGCAATTTTTTTTTAATTTTTAACTTACGAAGACTTTGTAATCTTTATCAATTCATAAATCAAAAAGTAAGAAAGAATTGCAATATGTATTAAAAGATAATAATGAATTAACTTTGAAAATAAAAATTAAGAGCTAAATTATTATAAAATTAAAATGATTTATAAAATGGTCGATTCATGGATTGTTTATGAATCAATTAACTTAATTTTAATATTTTTGTTTATGCTCGTTTCTTTGGCCATTAATCTTACTTTTATTTATTATTTTGCATATAACGAGCTTGTATTTTTTTATATGTGAAATTCATTTTTTATTTCAATTTTTATTAGCGCGGAGGCTTGAAAAATTAAGATGTTTATGATTAAATCCGTTAAACAAAGAATGCCAGTTATACAGCAGTGAGTTTTACAATGTTTTAATTGTTTTAACATGAAACTGTCATGCGACATCGGAGGTCTTCATTTGTTCGCGTCAGTGAATAATTAGACAATCTGTGGGCGAACGAGCCTAGAATTAAGCGCCATACAATGTCGTGCGACAGTCTCCGCGCGAATTAACAGGTGGGCGTTAAATTCCAGTTGTTAAAAAGCGCTTGGCTCCCGTGTTTCGCGGAGAAAGTCATCGCGGAGCTTTTCGTGCAATTCACATCCGGGTGAGCAACGGCAATTGCAACGCGCAGCCATCACCGTTTCTTTCCCGGTTTTAAACGGTGGAGAGATGACGGATAGCGGGGCCGTCCCGTTGGGAGTCGGCTTAAGTCGACGCTCCCAGAGTTTGATTGTCTTTGATTAATTACTCATGCTGTTTCTTGGCCGGCGGAAGCCGACGGGTAGCAATCTAGATAATACGTAACTGTATTAACGGTCCGACGTAATCTTTTTGTTTCTTAAAGCGAGAAACGTTCAGCGGCAGATGCTGGAAGAAGGGAGAGGGGGACGATCGGATGAGAAAGGCCGTTCGATCCGTGTGTCATCCTGTTGTCCCGGAATGATTCCGCTTTTACGCTCGACGTACTGTGTAATCGATCATTATCAAGCATGTCATCCTTAACATACCCTTTTAACATACGTGTTTTACGCGCAGGTATTTAACCTTTAACTAGCGTTGTGAGTCCACTGAACCTATATTAAATCTTACTGTTGATAGAAATTTTATTAACTATACTTTCTAAATAAATCAAATTATTAGTTTTGATTTAAAAAAAATAAATAAATTTAATAATCCAAACATCATAAAGATGCAATAAAAATATTTTTAAGGTTTAACGAGTTTTACTATATTATCAGTTTTTGAAAGATAGGAGTTTACTGGATCTTTGAGTGTAACTGGAGTGTAGTTTAAATTTTTATTCAATTTTATAACATTGATTATTTAAATAATGAAATGAATGATATAAATAAGCGAAAAAGGCCTCGTTTGATTAAAGCAAATAGTAATAACTATAATATTTTTGCATGAATCTTTATAACACAGTCCTATAAACGAAATCTTAGAGTATATATAATACATGTTTAGGTAATATTACTAATTAAAGCTAATTTAGATTACTTAAATTGGAAATTGTCAATCACGTAAAAATATTTTATTAAACATCAAGATTCGCTCGGACCGCAATATGACTGTCTTTGTTAAAAATATTTTTTTTTTATTTACTATTGCTTAAATAAGCGAGATATTCCGTTGTATATTAATTTGATTATAACACTCGCATGGAAAAATGGTTAATTTAAATAATATATATGACGATGTGTGAATCAATTTGCAGTGAATATTTCAAATAGATTTTTTTTTAATCAGACGCACATGAGAAACACGTAATTTTATACGAGATTATGATATGATTATCGCTGCTGATTACAATCTGGTTGATATTTACAGAGGATGTACTTTTGCGATAAACACTATAATTAAGGACACGCTGAGATTAAACGTTATTCGATTACGCGGATTAACTGTCTATTGAATAACGCCGTCGTTAGACGCCCACGTGCGAACGACACCCGCTTATTCGGATAATAATGATGCAGTCTTTCACGACTGATTGGAGAATAAACGGTAAGACACATTACGAGCAAGCGAAATCGCGCGCATGCCAGCTTGAGGAGTGACAAACAGGTCGCGTACACATAGGCGTTATCGTAATAAATTATTCTTATCAGAAACCGGGTGCAAGCTAGAGGCGTGTTTCGCTGTCCGAGATAAATCGTAGTTGAATGATAAAATGATCGAGCCGCTATTACGAGGAATGGAAACAGTCGTATCATGTCGCTAAACGTCATGAGTAATTCAATGTGACGTATAAATGTTATGGTTCAGTGTGTTGCATTTTACTTAGAAACAATAAGAATATTTCATGTAAATTATAACAGGTTAATAATGATTGTATCAATTAATATTCTTTAGATTTATATATTAATATTTTTAAACCAATAAAACAAATTTTTATATCGATATTAGTTTCTTTTTGTAATGTATCACTAATAATATTATTTAATATAATATAAAATTGTTTAATCATATCTTCTTACTATTGGAACATTTACCTTATTTTTACATTTATTTTTGTATTATAAATTACACGAAGATTACAGTAGCATTGCGAAGATACATTATTTAGCTTCGGTAATCATCTACGATATGGGACAGGTGCGCGGTTTAGCTATCGACAACGATCGAGATAAATCCTTGTTGAATGGTAAAACGATGATCGAGAATGGTGGTCGGACTGGTAGTAAGACCGGTAGCGATAGGCGGTGGTCATATCGCGCTCGGAGCATTGGGCGATAGGATCTTAGATGTTCTCGCTCTTGTGCGCGTTTCATATGAATACTTGTACGCACAGATACGAACAGCAGTGCATACACGCGGAAACATGTACATGTTTCTGCGCAAGGAAGTGTACCCCTTCCTTTAATTCCGCGTTCATATTAAACGCACGTAAAATGTGCTTTGACAAAGTCATTATTTCATTGTGATTATATAACATTTGATATTATTTTTATTTATATTTATGTTTAAATATTTTAAGATTAAACACGCCGAAAAAAAGTAACGATTATCATATTTAGCCTTTCCAATTTTTTTCCATAAAATTAATGTGAAATTTAAAATAATAGCCAGACCAGTTGAAATGATTTTTCAACGAATATATATTTTATTCGTAATTTGGAGAGAGAGAAATTCAATATTATTTATTATTATCCAATAAAACAAGACTAATACTATATTTATTAAAATGGAAAATGGGCAATTTTACATTATATCGATTTTTTAACGAGGAAAAAAGCGAACAATAGTTATGTAATATTTGTCAGTTTGTTACAATCTAAAAATAACAATTACGTACTTCGTTCATTTTTGCTTTATCGCCGACGGCAGAAACGTAACAGTAATTAAACCAATTACGCGCGTTGCCGACCTCTCATTAGTTGATCTATTTCAATTAATATTCGTTGTGGACCGAACAATACTGACATTTGCCAGCCCTGTATATAATACAATACGTAATCGATTGATCTTGAGGAGGAATAAAAGGGATGATGTCCGATCACAGCTTCGAAAAGGATTGACGAGAAGGTTCGAAAGAGGTGCAGTGAGATACTGAGTATCGATTGATCAAACAATAGCAGAGCAGATTCTCGATTCGACTTCGAGAGCGGTGTGAAGGAAATATTTAAACCCGTTTACGCTTTTATGTAACGTCGGCATTACATTGCGTCATCTTTTCGTCCTCGTCATGGTACAAACCGTCGCTCGATAACGTTGCTTCTTCATGCCCGAATTGTGTTTGTTCTTTTCGTTCTTTTCAAGCGCTCATGCCTGACAAGTTGTGTAAGACATCTAGAGATACAGACTAATCTGATTAAAGAAAGAACAATGTTGTGAATTTATTAGTTTATACCTTTGGAGACAATTTTGTATGAAATTAATTATAAAATGATAATATAATAAAATCTAAAATTAACGGATATTTAAGTACCTATATACTTATTTAAGCGAAGAAGAATGACTGTGCTTCAAATACCACAAATAATTGGCGCACAGTTTGCGCATGAACTGAAAATGTAAAATTTACTTAGAAGTATCTATTATTAGGGACCAAGATCCGCTTTGGTCGAATAAGGTCTTCTTCATCTCATTTGTGATAATTATAAAAGTTTGAGCTTATAATAGTGTTATGTAGAATGATTTTTCTCAAAAATGTTTCTTAATTATTTATAAATAAATTATAAATCGGTATTAATGCATTAACGCTCATTAACGTCAAATATAAATTCATCATTTTAAAAATCATAGATTGGAAGATGAAATAAGAAAAAAAATACACATTTAATTTCCTTGTCAGATTATAAATATTTCCAAGATTATTATTGATTTCAAATTCTGAAAAAGTTTACTATCCGCCATCGTTTATTGTTATTGCATGTTGAATTTGTTTTTTATATTGGTTGAATAAAACATTCAAAATCAAACACGACTATGTTTAAATTTAAATCTCGACGAGAACACGAACCTTTAAATTATCCCTCGAGACGTCGTTAATAAAAAATCACAAATTTACCGATCAGTTGACGTCGAAGACTTTGACTCAGAAAGTAAATAAGCGGTCGAGAGAATGTGCTTTTATCATGAATGTGTAATGATGTCACTGTCTGAATATTCCGATACCAAAGGTAGCTCAATATCTGCGCGTCAGAAACCGCTCGTTGTTTTTCATTGCGTCGCGATTACTTATTGGAATGTTCAGGCGAGAGCTTTTTAAAATTCTTCTTTTTTTTTCTTCTAAATTTGTTTGTAAGTCATTGACATTAAAATAGACACTATAGAGGCAGGTTTTCAAATTCGATTAGAACTTGTGATCCAAAAAATATTTTGCACAAAAACGCCATTATCTCTTTTTAATAATTTTTTATTATTGGACTCAATTCTTTCGCAACAACGAATTGATTGTGAATCACTTTTGTGTTTGTTACATTATTAATAAGACTATGGATTATTAACTGATAGTTACACTTATAAACGAAGTGTTTAATTTCAAGATATTAAAATGTTTTATTCTTGTTTCTGTTTTTTAAACACTTAAAGATATTCTAGTTTTGAACGTTAACGATAAACAGAATACTACGTGTTTGGATTTAAAACGCTAAAACGTTTAAAATTGAAATATATCTTTTATCATAAACGCGTTTGTTTTGCAAAGATGTTTTTAACACATTTTAAACACTGCACTTTTTACAGTGTAGTCACTGTACTGATATTGCGGCTAAAAAGAGGGCCTAGTCAGATTGAAATGTTCCGCATATTATATTTGCTTAAAAAATATATTATTGATTAAAACACACACACCAAAACACTAGTTCTTACTTGTTTATGTTGGTCTTGTGTTTTTTTCTTCTTAATTAGATATACAACTTATACTTTTTAGAAGAATTCATTTTATTTGTATCGTGTACATATCTTTTTTTGCCATTAATTCTCTGAGAGTGACGCACCAGGTAAAATACCGCGACGGTACTTTCGAAAAAATTACAGATGAGTGAACGGTCAAATTTCGGTTAAATCGGACCATCAGATTGAGAGCTTAATGTCGCTAATGGGATAAATGCAACTCGCGAAGTGTTAGTATCTTTGACGGATCTAGAAAGTCTCATCATGGTTGATTAGCGAAATTGTAATGGGCTTATAATTGCTGGCTGTGTATTGTCCACATCCGATGCGAAATTAAGAAATATAAATTGATGAGTCGGCAATATAGAATTTCTCTAAATATTGACTACGGTCCTTTTTCGAAACAATTGAAACGTACAGTTAGTTATTTACGCGTTTTCATGAATTAAATTTCACTTAAGTATTTATCAATGTAAAAATGAATTAAAATTACTCATTTATATAAAAACAGCAACGAATAACGATCAATTGATAAGTTGGTAATGCGGAATTATCTTCTTTCTTTTTAACAATTTAAACATGTTATTTAATTATTTGCGCGATTTATAATCATTGAGTAAAAATTAATTCTAATTAAGTTTTATTTATTGTTAGATATTTATCAAAATGTAAAAACTGGGGCTATTCTTTTAAAAATAGCATTCTCTTATCTGGTCTACATTTCGTTGTTCACGTTCTCTCTTTACTTAGCGTTGCAAATGTGTTATTTTAATACTGGGTTATTCCTGCTGCAATTTTTGTCTTTTTTTTGTTTTACAACAAAACATAAAGATACTATTTTATGCCTAAAATGTGTTTACTCGATTGATTTACTTTTAAGTACGGTTATCTTTAACAAAGAATATTTTCTTGTAAATATACTTAAAATATTTTCTTAATAATAATTGTAAACCTACTTATATACTCCTGCTGACAGCTTATTACATATGTTAGAAAAAGTCATTATTATATACTCAAAAAAAGAATTAATTTTTCTTTAAAGAATATTAGAATTGATCGAAGCGATTTTACCATATATAATAAGCAATTCAAATTTGTTTTCATCTAATAATCTTGATTGAAAAGTTCCATAATAAATTTACTAGAATTTAAAACTATTTTGAATAAATTTGCTTGTGATGAAGTTATAATAAATTCAAAGATATCTTTTGAAATACTTGAAAAAAGTAGTTATTATTTGCGTACAGAATGTATTTTTCTATTTGAGTATTATAATGGACCTCTATTGTTTAACGTGTCTCTATATGAATCTTATTTGTACTTCACCTTGCACATAAATTTTGTTTAACTATTGTAATGATGACGTGCACATTTTTCTTATTCTTCTTTGTTTCTCTTAAGCGAAAAAATTGCATAGACAAGTATCTATTTAAGTTTCAAAACGATCTACGATCGATTATGGAGATCGCGCGCGATCTTTTTGACTCGAAACGATTCATCAATTTCTTTTTCTCACTGTTGCGTACAATGGCGCAGCGGTTGCCTTGACATTATGTCCTAGCATCTCGATCGACACCGACTGTGTTCTATCCACTCTTAGAGAAGCGATAGTCAGCTGACATTTCATGGATCGAAGCTAATCGCCTTGCATCGTTGAACCTTGCAGACTGAATCAGGTGTATGTTGTTTTATCGCATCGTATTATCTCTGCGATGTGCCGACCGCGTCCTCGCGATAGGAATCTCGCGATTTTCATAATTTCGCGAAATCAGCTGTAATCTGCGGGAGGACAAAGAATCTTCGAACGCCGTGCTCTCGCGTAGATTAGCGGCGCGATAAACGACTCGGAGCAATGCGACTACTGCTGGCCAATATCCACGTCTTGTATCGGCTGGTATCGACTCCGAGGAAAATCGTAACTAATCGAGGCCAGGCTGCAATAAATATTCACCGTATCCGTAGCTGTCCATTTATATAATTAACGGCTATTAAGTACATAATTCCGCACGAATGCGAAAAATCGTAATGGACTCCTTAGGCCTTCTGCGAGTAATAAATTTTTGTATCTACGCATAAGCGACCGCATAATTAACGCTGTAATTAGCCGTGGAAACGTCAGGTTGGGAAACGTAACGAATCGACTTCTGTTAGTGATAAATTTCGATCGGCCACTTACGTCATGGCATTATTAACGCCGCTTATTCCGAAGCTTGTTCCGCGCGTGGAAAAAAGAGGCGCGAATCGAGCGAACTTTTGATAAATTTCTGTGGGTTCCGCGATTGCGCAACCGGCGGAATTAACACCGTAATTGAATCCTTGATCTCGCGTCGTTAAGGAATATTCATTGTGAATACGCATATAATAGATCGCTACTCGCTTGAAGTAACCAAGCACGCGATACATCGGTCAGTGTGTAATTACGTAATCGGGACTATATAATCAATTCATAATCCCGTTCCTTTGAAAAATCGCGAAACTCCCAGTCGAAAGGCGCCTGCTATAAATTATGAATTTCGCAATTCTACGACTTTATACGTCAACGGAGGAGTCAGCTCGCCCCATTAATCATAACAGCACGGCAACGAGATATTATGGAATTAGTTGGTAAAAGGAGGCCATATCGGGATTTGTCCGTATAATGTGTATTACTGTAGCATTCCCTTTCGGCCACATACATTGAAATTTACTTTAAATTAACATACGTTTTAGAAAAAACTATTTAATTTTAATGTTATTATTTAGTTTTATTAATATGGTAACAAAAAGTATACATTACCTCAGCTATATTATCTACCGTCGTTGAAAATATATAAGCTGTATAGGAATACAAAAGAGAAATCGACTCTTTACAGAAATTTAACACTAACCAATTTATTACTAAAAGACTAATTAATTACTTATTTGGAATACTTAAAATACTGAACAATATTACTTTTTAGTATTTAAAATAAATAATTAAATTACTGTTTTTTAGTAACATTGGCCAGGATCAGATTTTTATAAAGCGGCGGCTACATTGATATTTTAAGGCGTAAAATTTAAGCTGTGAGCTTTAGATGTATAAGAATATGCGTGCCAGATCCTGTTTTGACCCGGTTCTCTCTCGATTTTTTCCAACTGGCCGACGGATGATCGATATCCGCCGTCACGCACGCACGTTAGCAGCAATTAAGCGCGTATACTAATCGGCCGCGTTAAGGTATGTACGCCTCGTCTAAGTGGGGTGCTTTCCTCCGACATGGCGGGGGCGTGAGAAGTGCCTTCGCCCTGTGACCCCTGCGGCCTCCGGGGTACCCCGGTACTACTACTCCGTAGAGATACTCACCGCGGCCGCATCGTGCGCTTACCACGATAGACCGAAGTGCCGTAGTACGATGGAGAGACGGCGAGGGGAAGCTCTCGGACTTGGGCTCTATAGTCGTCGAACGTGCGGCCTTCCCATCCGTCGAGATGTACGGTCCGTTCGAATTTTGACACGTTCGACGTTTCGCTCGATCTTCGACCTCTCGCTCTCGAATCCACCGTATAGTCCGATGGCTTGGCTTGTGGGAACGAGAGCCTTTCCTTCTTTATCCGCGCTCTGTCTCACGTATCATACGTATACGCGTGTTGGGACTCGATGACGAAGGTGTCTCGAAGTCACGAGATGCAGAATGGGGTAATTGTAATATCCAAACAAACACTGCAATATTTCTCGATGATAGAAACTCTATTGCTGAAAATTACTGATGAAAGTATTTATGTGTGAATAAATAATCTTGCATCCATTCCTGAGTTTATCATTGATAAATATTTTGCAATTACTTCGAGTCTAGTAGTATTAAGAAGAATACTTTCTATATTTAAGTTTAATTATAGGCATTTAGAACAAGATACAAAAGGCAAAGTGTCGGCCGATTTATTCTCAATCTATATGTAATTCTTATACGGCGTTGATATGATTTCGACGATAAAAAGAACAAGATTAATGATCGCTAAATGATCAAGCGGTACGATTGCGACCATGATATTTAAGAGTGACCAAGTTAACACCTCTCGTTGCCTCGTGACACTTATCCTTGACCATGAAATACGGTCTCGACGACAACAGCGAAGAAGCGATTTCGGTCCAGCGAGTCGTGTAACGATCGACCCGTCCCAGTAACTTGTGATCCAATCCGCGTGTTTCACAGTCAATTAACCTCCGAGTCCTTCTCTTGAACCACGAAATCCGCGGGCACCGGACATATGCCGACTCTTCGTTTTCTCCCGATGCTTTACCCTCTCCGCCCTCTACCGTCTTCTCGTCCACGGGTTGCTCCGTCGACCCTCTCGCATCCAATCCGTCTCTCCCGGTCGACCGCGGACTTTCCGGACTTTCAGGCTCGACCTCGGAGCCCCGCGAGATGCGGTAGGAGAGTTAACCTTTCAGGAATGACTATTTCATGGCCACTTCCTGGGTTCAATGCTCCCGCGATTTCTATGCAGGTAGGGTGAGTCGTATATATATA